>NC_136740.1:27071431-27268931 GCF_936440315.1 Barbus barbus
GAATCGTATGCTGGTATCTATCCAAACCTTAATAACTGAATGCCCTAGTTTCATCACAAATATCAAGAAATGTGATTTACTTTGTCTGAATCAACGCTGATTACATAAGAATACATCAGTATAAGTCATGTTTAAGGGTCAGATCTCTGAGAAATATAAGTTTTAGGGTACTGTATGATTACCATTCACAAGAAAGACATTTAACAGATTGATGAAATGTGTCACAACAGTCTTGCATCGAAGTCATGTTTTAAAAGGCTACTTCACTGACCTGCTTCGATTACCAAAGTTCAAGCCCTTTGCACATGTTTGGCTTATTATACTGCATTCATTGCATGAAGAGACCTGAAATAATTTCAGAGACAGCAAACGATAAGAATAATGACTTTCTAAACGACTAGGCCCGCACTCCTAGCTCATTTTCTGATAGTGCTGTAGCCCGCTATATTTAGTTGTGTACTGTTTAAAAGTCTGTCACAATCAATCTCCTGACGGCTGAACGCTGGCTGCGGTTTGCAGATGCTCAGAGGGGCCAAATGCGCCAGACGCCGCCCTCTGACACCATCAGAGAATCACTTGAACCCGAGAGAGAAAATCAATGAGACCAGATATATTACGAGATAGAGAGACTCTCGTTAGATGAAGATTCTATGAAAATAAAAGTCACGTGAAAACCACAGACTTTGTGATCCAAAAACGTTTTTTGATGGTCTATTGACGAACTGCAGCTTTTCAGCAAGCAGAGGAAAATTGATCTGTGTTGTTAAGCTAACAGAAATTTGTCTCTGTGTCAGTCATATATAATGACAGAACTGTTGGATGTATGCATCCAACAGCACAAATACTACAGTGAATTAAATTTACTGCATAGGCAAAACATTTGAAGAACTACTGTTTATGAATGCAACATATTTAGTGCACGTTGCAAGGCATAGCAAGCCCAAACATGACAATTCTGTCACCAGTTATTCACCCTCATCTCAGGGACTTGAAATATAGGGCTTAAGGTCATATGGACTACTTTTATGGTCTTTTTTTGAGCTTGAAAGCCTCTGGTCACCATTCACTTTCACTGTATGAAAGTGTGTGGCCAAGTATGGTGACCCATACTCGGAATTTGTGCTCTGCATTTAACCCATCCAAGTGTACACACAGTAGTGAACATACACCCGGAGCAGTGGGCAGCCAATGCTGCGGCGCCCAGGGAGCAGTTGTGGGTTTGGTGCCTTGCTCAAGGGTCTCACCTCAGTCGTGGTATTGAGGGTGGAGAGAGTGTTGGTTATTCACTCCCCCACCTACAATCCCTGCTGGACCTGAGACTCGAACCCACGACCTTACAAGTCCAACTCTATCCATTAGGCCACAACTGCCGAAATTTTGACTGTATTTTCATTTTTGGGTGAACTGTAAGACAGGGTTTCCCAAACTAGGGTTTGTGAGTTGGTTGATAAATAAAATAATAAATCAATAAAAAAAATTAAATAAAATCTTGAATCTTTGGTGTTTTTTTGTTTTTTTTGCCATGTATATATTTTTTTTTTGTTGAGTATCATACTTGATACATCAGGCTTTATAGGAGAATATGGAGCTGAATTAAATATCAGGTCACTCGATGTCTTGTACTGTATATCTAAACCATTTATTACAATGCGATACAATAATTACTGAGACAAACATTCCTCAAAAGAGTAATGTATCATATTTGACATGACTGACATTTCTAAAAAATTACATATGGATTGGATAATCAAACATAAGCTCCTTCAGTTCTGTAAGTGGTCATAGTGAAATATTACCAATAATATAAAAGTTATTCTTACACTGACTTTATAAAAATCTGTGGATATTTAAAAAAAGACCACACTTGAAGGTGGACATTTATACAATTATACTAAAAGGCCTTTTACTTACTAAAACAAATCTAAACTATAAAACTCATGACAGAAGGCATCTATCAGATTGTATACAACAGTTTTTTTAAGCAAAGTTTTGATAATATAGAGCCCTTAGAAATATGGGTTAACGTAAAATCGAAGGGGTACTTCAAGTAAATATTTTAGGTCCAAGGTATTTGGCTGACAAAAAAGTTTGGGAATCCCTGCTTTAAGAATTCATAATAAAACTCCACAACTCAAGCTGCAGCAGTGTATACTAATATAGCACAGCGCTACCTCACATTCACATGATCCTCTATTCATCCAGCGAACCCTGCGAGATAAACATCAGCCCAGAGATGCAAAGATACCTCTGCTCGCTGTCTCTAAACAAGACACGTGCTGGAAATATGCGCAAGGGAAGCCGCGAATCAAAAAGTTATTTCTAAATTGATCATTCATAACATGTCACCGCACTTCAAATCTAAACTCTGGCTAACCCTGGCGAGCCTTAACAAGTAAGAGGAGAAAATTAGAATTCAGAAAACAAACGGGTCGGTGTTGGGGACTGACCGGTGGTGGGACCGCGTGTGCACGTTTGGAGGCGGGCCTGGGCTCGTCTGGGGCCTCTGATGGTGATAGCACACTTTATCAGTGGGAGCCACAGTATGGAGTCCCATCACAGTCTGGGTCTTCACTATGGCTCCTAATTAGGGTAGAAGTAATTGAATCGCATAGAACAAAGCAGCAGATCTCTACAAGCATGGAAATCATTCTACTCGCACCTACAGCAGTCGTTTTTTCATCTGACTGCGCCATTGAAAACGGGACCGAGCTTGGCCCGAGGATAAAACACACAGCGAGCACCTGAGACCCAACAGGAATACATAATGCCGCGTGAAGGCCTATAGGGACGCCCAGACCAGTCCAAACCCTGCCAGACTTGGACAGAAACCTGCCTTTTGTGAGCAAAAGACAGATTCTGGTGTGGTGTTGGGACATTCTGGTTTGAAAGTACACACACACACACACACACACACACACTCGTCTCAGCGCAACTCTTCTGAAGCTGCTAAATAGTTCAGTTAACCTCCAGTTGATTCACACATGCAGGATTTGCGCCATATTTCGATTGAACTACTATACTGAAAAGCAGCTGGTAGAACATATAGAGAGTCAACTAAAATAACCACAGAATGTTTTTATCCTAGACATCTATGAGATTAAATGGAGAACAAATGTACACCAAATGGAGACTTTTTCAGAATATTTCTCCTGAGAAAAAGTGATCTGTCATCTTTAGAGTTTGAGAAGAGATCTCAAAAATGTCTCAAACTGTGCTCAGATTTATCAAGATACCACAGAGATGAAAATGAACTCAAATGTAAGGAGAAACAATAGACAAAGTTGATACTGGAATGAAATATATAACTAGAGACATTAAAGTGCAACCTCTTAACAATATATAAAACAATACTATAGGTGTGTTTATATTTAAAATTAAAGAATCAGGGTTCACAGGTTTTGACCACAAAAGCATTTTTTTTTTTCATGAATAGATATTGCACTCAGAAAGCTAATATTTCTGAATTTACATGCCTATGGGAACCTTTTACTTGAGTATAATTTTTTTTTTTTTTTTTACATAAAATCACTATATAGTGTTTTTCAAATCTAAACATCTGAATATATTCATGTTTAATGAGGCCAAAACATCTGGTTATATCTTAATTAGGTCATGTTTTCTGGGTTGCATGTTTAATGTGTTTAAACTCACAGATCCATGATTAAAAGTTTCAATTACTATAGCAGCTAAAGTCCATAAAGATCAAATCAGAACAGAGCGTTTCATAATCACTGTGAAAAATCACACATGTACATGCTAACAAACAGCAAAGCCTCTCTGAGCTGTTGAGTTTGCAGAGTTACTGGATTGTGTGCATATGAAAGTGAGACATCCTGTGTTCAGCATCTAGTAGACCGGAATTGGAATGGCATAAAAACAGGACTGGCATTTGACAAGGCCATTAAAATGCTGGAGGCGTTTCTGAGCGAGCTGATGGGCTTCAACAGATGCCAGAATCTCAGAGCCTCTACTTTTCTCTCTCTCTTTGCAACCAACTGGCAGTCCCACACGCCTATTAAAGGCTGAGGGTCGTCCTCCAAATGTTCAACACCAATCACTGAGACCCTGCTCTCTGAAGCTCAGGTGTGAGTTCTCATTAGCTCCTGTGCTCTGTCCCAATTTGGACTGGGCCGTCTTTCAGAAACACACTCTCCGATTGCTCCACATCAACTCCAGTGAGCTCCAGAGAGAGACATTTACAAGTGAACGGCCTTCTGCACTGGATTTCTGAGCCTGAGGTGAGGTCACACTACACTTTAAATCACACAAAATCACTTCAGCCTTCAGCAAACAATTTGTTGCACTTTTGGCCTTCTGTTTTTAAGATAAAATGCATTATAAAGAACTAATAACAGCAGAATCAAGAATTGACACATTTAACTTTTTAAATGAACATTTCTGGTCTTATTGCCAACAATTTATTGGTGGACAATATTCGAAGTTAAAGAAATGTTTGTCTTCGTAATCTTTGTTTTCCTTCACATACGCAACTTTTCAATCCCTCCTCTCCAACCAGTTGGCTAAAAAGTGTAACACTCATTGTTCATGATCCAATCAATTTCCGATGGATAAAAGCAAGTTCTCTCCTATTTTTCCTGAATATATTCAAAATATACCACATTATGGAATATATTAGGTTGTGAAGAAAATACACCAGAAAAATGTAAGATGTAAATGGCACTTTAAATACTGTATACTAAATCATTAAAATATCTTTACGCTATATGAATTTGAAATCGAATTTTTAAAAGTTTTGCGGTTCAAAATTCTGGTATATATAACTGTAATATTAATCCTCAAATATGTTCTGACTGGCTGTCAGGTCCAGCATTTTCTCTTTCATTGTGAAATAAAATACATGTTGTTGTTTCGTGCCTGGTTAGGACATGATTTCTGTCACCATCCAAAAGCAGATGTCTTCTGAGGTAAATGAGAATGAACGCTCTAGAGCTCTCAGTGCTTTAGTTTTAAATCAAGACCATTTTATATCAAGGAAATAAATGAGGCGCTTTCATAGGAAAGTGATTGGAGTCTTAAATACTTGGAGATAAAACAATGTTTCTCCATCAAGGAACAATTTCTGAAACGGATATACCCGCAATTCCAATTTCACTCCAGCAAGAAAGAGGCGGCAGTTTCTTTAAGCAATAAATTCCTCATTAATTCAATTCTAATTTGCCTCTGGATCCTATTTCTATTATTGATAGTTCCACTTCTTAATACCCCAGATAAAAATAATAATACAAAAAAAAAAAAAAAAAAAGAATCGCTGCTCTAACTCTAAGGAGACAGAATCCACGATAAGATCTAAATATTACTCTTGCCAAAGAGAAGTGTGAAGTCTGATGAACATTTCAAAAGAACAATTATTTATGGATCAGCTAAATCTTTTCCACTTTTTAATTAAAAGTAAAGAAAATAGAAGCTAATTATCCTGTAAAGATTAGCTGGTGGGCATCTTTCTGTAAATTAGTTCTAATTAAAAGGAAATTGTCAAATGACATTCAAAGTGCTGTCCTTTAAAACAGACAGAGGGCGGGGTTTTTTTCTTGCCGGCTCTTAAGTCTTGATGTGGTCGTGTGAAGCTTACGGAGAGAGATTAAAATTCCGTCAGAAGCCGAGGCAGAAGGGCCCGTTTTGCCTCCTGAAGACACTCACAAGGCCTCTATTGGGCGGCCATATCTGTGGAGTCCTCTGATGGTCTAACTGTTTAACGTGTGGGTCAAGTGTGAAATACATTTTCTGTTTCTATGATAACACAAGAAGGAACATCTCAGTGAATTCATCTGGGCTGCTCTGTTTCTAACCTAGAAAGAAATGATATTGCCCAGAGGTTGCAAATTCATTAAAGTATCAACTTTGACTCAGATGTTTCTCTTAAAGGGTTAGTTCACCCAAAAAAGAAAATTCTCATTAATTACTCACCCTCATTTTGTTGACCTGAACACAAATTAAGATATTTCTGATGAAATCTGAGAGCTCTCTGATCTATTTAATTTTCTAGGAGAAACAACTGTGATATTAAAGCCATTTCATCTGTGATGTTTCTTTCCTATGGGTAGACACTTTCGCGATCTGCTCGCCGAAGATGAAGTCTCAGGTTTCGTGTTGATTTCATCATGTATCAGAGATGCTCCTGCAGTGTCACAGCCTAATGTTTCTCAAACAGCGGAGCCGGGGGCCCTTGGAGCCCTCACCTACTGTCTCCACAGCGTCTCCAGAGGGTACTTACACTCAGCTTTTATAGAGCAGCACCAGTGTCACTTCTAATGATCCTGACGATGAGACTCGCAGGGAGACGCGTCATTACAATGTTACTCATTTAATGTCGTCAGAGAGTTAGGAACACATCGGCTCTGTTCCAAAACCTAGTGAGCTGTCTGGCTTTCTACTGCTGCTGTCTTCTATAAGGCAGCATCATGACTGTCATGGAACCTCATAAGTGACCACTTTAGAACACTTGGTAACACTTTACTTAAAGTGTCCCTATTATGCCTTTTTGAATATTACCTTTCATGCGGTGTGTCATGTAGCAATATGTGAACATAAACTTTCTTCAAAGTTGTGAAGCCAAAAGTGCACGATATATAAAGTTATTGTCAATCAAAAAAAAAGAGTCGGCTCGCAATCGCTTAAATGAGTTGTTAGGAATTCGAATCTTATTATTGCATAATGTCCGTCCATGGGCTGTCATTTGCGCTGTACGCGGTAGACCAATCACAAAGGACTGCGCCATCTGACTAATCACAGCAAGGAGGGCTCACGGAAAGGTGGGGTTTAGAGAGACTGATTCTTTGAACTGCTTCACACAAGTCGTTTAGGAATCATTTAGAAATGAAGTCAAATTAAAGCTATTTTTTGAGAAAACTAGTGTTTTTTGACCTTGGATGCATGTAAACCTTTTTTAGGAGACTTATAAAACAATATTAGCCACCTTAAAAATGGCATAATAGGTGCACTTTAAAGCCTTTATGTATAATGCACTATAAAAAATGTTGTAATTTATTAATTTTGCCTTGTAATGCACCTAATAATGCATTGTAGAATCTCACGAATAATTGTAACTACAGTTAATACATTATAACACTTATCAATTCATTGTTAGAGATTGTTAGAGAATCATTTAGGACAAGATATAATGTATTACGATGCGGAGTATGAATAATTACAATGCATTATACCTGTTAATAACCCTTTATAGTACATTATACATCAAGGCTTTAAGTAAAGTGTTACCAAATACTCAATAACAGGCAGCAAAAATTAAATCAAGATGCATTTACTTCCTTTCTGAACAATTTGAACAAGAAAACATTTAAAAATATTTTAAATAGATATATCTAAAACAAATATAGGAAGAAAATATTTATTTGCTTATCTTTTGTGTATAATTGCCTTAACATGCAGTCTATGTAGGCTGCATAAGGTTTGAGAAAAACTCCATAATAGTGCAATAAATGTCATCCATGTGTGATGTGTAATAACCACCGAAAATACAGTCATTGTTTAACTGTGAGTAATTACATCACTCTTCTAAATGACTCAGCAGAATATGGTTTTTCAGAGGACAGAACTCTGATACATACTGTAGAAATATAATTATAAATGATACAAAAATACATCTGCGCTGCATGTTACACTACACACACTATATATACGTCAATGTGCATTAAATTCAGTCAAACAGAATCTTTAGTGAACAACAGGGTAGCAATCAAGATTGGATAAAATCTTAATGGTCAGTCTATAGTATTACTGGCTAATAATATTTTGGGGAAATTAAATACACTGTCAGAGGAAACAGATCATTAAATATGAATCCCAATGTCCAGAACCCTACTTAGTTAAACTACAAACCCATGTGGAACAGCATGCAGTCTCTGTGTGTATTATACACTTCGTTAGTTGGCAGCAGAAGCGAATGTGAAGGGAGAGAGACGTCACCTCCAGAGGGAGAAACGGACACTCCCACAGTAACACACAGAAGACAGCGCATTGACCTTTAACTAAAGCTGGGAGAGAGACCTCTGTCAAAAGACTTCATGAGAGACACCCCTCCTGACAGGGCACACACACACACACACACACACACACACACTAACATAAGCTCTTACCACAGCCTACTAAACAGATTCATAAGACAAAGATGTGCCTGATGAATGTTTGCAATTAAAGTCTTAGTCTAGCTTTGCAGCACTGCACACTGTATGAGCCATGTTTACATATCACTCTCACTACAGCACATTAGAAACAGTCTCATTTCACCAATGTACTAACATCTACTCCATATTCCATTTCTATTATATTCTATTCTATCCCATTTATTTTTGCATTGTATTGTATTAATGTTCTCTATACATCATTTGAAAAACATTTCATATTAATAGAATATAGTAATTATGCATAATGTCATTATTATTGTTGTTGTTTTATAAAAAACATTTTATATTAATGTTAATATATTACATGTTATATTATATTTACTATTAGAATATAAACTAATATTCAGGGTTCGTACAAAGTTTTACCAATACAATTCCATGACTTTGAGGTAAATATTCATGACCTTATGTGTATACATGTTAAATAAGAAGAAAAATCCATGTTTTACTATAGCATATTTTCAATAAAATAAATGACAAGCTTTGTAGTTTATAATACAAAATAACCATTTATTTAAATAACGCTTGCACAGTAACACAGTTACATAAAATAATACATCACACCCTGAGAACGCCTTAGAAATGGAATTAACTTAAGTCCATGGGAGATAATTATCATAACTCAATGGGAAGCAACAATGTTAAACTAAAAAATAAATAAATGTGTCCAGCGACACTGTCCTTAACTTTAACTGCCATAAATTAACCTGGCTGAATAACTGTCTTTGAAAAGTTAGCATCTTTATTCAATTAAATAATAATAATAAATTTAATTAATTAATTATTATTAATAATAATAATAATAAATGATAGTTGTTGTTGTTATTATTATTATTATTATTGTTGTTGTTGTAGTTGTCAATAATGTTGTTAAAAATGTTGTATATAATAAGTACATATTTTAAAAAAAATAAAATATAATTTTATATTTCATAACAGAAATACATACTTTAGTTTTTCAAATTTTATAATGTTATTAAATATTATGTAAATTAAACTAAAAGCAAATCTAATATTATAATCTATAAATCAATAAATATATAATAATTATTATAATTATAATAATAATAATTATTATTATAGAAGTAACTAACACATAGTTATTATTTAAAATGATTATTGCTGTAACAATGATAGAATCTACATTTGCATGTAACGGCGTTCTTATATAACAGCTTTGAGCTTTGTGAAACAGACCCATTGCATTATAATGCCGTCAATCTCCGGCATGCTGAGAATCCTCCAACTCAAATATCACAGCCTCCTTTTTTACTAAAAGCTTCCATATTACAAGCAAATTACTAGTGCAGCGAGAAGACGCCAGCGAGGAACAAAGATGGGCAGCCATAATTATATTGCCGCGTGTGCCGCATGTCAATGGGCCGTCTTCCTTCCGGAGGGCGATCCCCTGGGCCCCCGGGCATCAAAATGATGGCCAAATTATTTTGTGCTCCGCTGCATCGCGACACAATTATCATATTTACTGCGGCCGCATTATGACAACAATGCTGTTTACACCTGTCTCCGGGAGAAAGGCGAGGTTTGCACTCTCTAATTTAGCAAATGTACAGTATGCATATGAGCTCGCTGGCAGGGAGTTAAATTAGGTCAGGACTGGAATACATCAATAGCAACCCATATGTGCAACATCTCCCCCTCGACTCTCTCTCTCCCTGTGTTCTCGTCTTTGCTGAGAAGCCTGCCGATGTGGCAGCCTGACGACTGCAGAAGTGTGATATGTGCAAATCACATTTGCAGATGAGCTTGAAACTCTTTTAAATATTCAGATATCAGACATCCAAAGCAGCAAGCCGCTACTTAAGACTCCATCCCGGCAAGAGACCGGATCCCCTGCTCATTAAGGGTACGCTCGCTCGGTTTACACTTGAAATATTTCACACCAAAATGTACAGCCGAGGAAAAACATCAGCCTTATCGGCGATAACAATGCAAATTGTCAAAAGCCCGTGGAAGATTTCGGGCCGGAAATCCAAAGTCGCTTTTTGTAACAGCTCTTTCTTGTTCTTCTGTCTCTTTTTCATCTCGCATTTCTGCTGCTTATTGGTGCATTTGAATTCTTTTTTCAGGCTCCCCAAAGAAGTCACGTGGTGAAAGGTACAGCTACCACGAGACGCGGGGAACACGTGTGTCTGTTTCCTGCCAATCGAGCATCAAATGTGGCACAGCAGGGGACTCGGCCACATCCGAATGAGGCCACACACATCAACTGCCCAAGACCGGCCTTTAAGCTAGACTCCCAGTTAGGCGTTATCAAAAGTCTCTGACCTTCTTTAATAGGTATTAGACTAGTTAAACTAAAGGACTGATCGCATGTCGACATCGTAAACAGCCAATAAGCCTGTCGGGTCCATGGTTCAACTGCACCGGCTCTTCCAAACCTGCTCTTTTTCCTAATTGGCTAACAGCATTTCTAAAAGCTTCCTCCTTCCTTCCCCCCTCCGCGTCAGCTCTGTCTCCCGCTTGTTAGCTCCTACGTGAAATTTGTCTCCGTGCCATTTTAATTACAGCCCCAGCAATCTCTCCTGTGGCATTCTGGGAGAACACTGATCTGCAAAAAAGGTGATAAGTGAAGACGACACCCAGCTTTGGTATCAGCCATAAACAGACACTTAATTGAATCATTTGACCTGAGAGGCTGATCGCCCGCAATAGCATGTAGCAAGCAGGAAAAACGGTTTTGGATTTGAAAACGGTGGCGTTCTGCGCACGCGGTGCCAGCTTTGGCCGCCTGCCCGCCTCAGAATGAATAGTGCTCCGCACGACATGTCCGCAGACCCTCGCTTTCCTCCCGGAGACGGAGGCACACGGCTTTATTCGTTTGCACGCGCACGCGCACGCTCACGGTTCAGAGCTGATCTGGCTGCTCGTGCTCGGCGGAAAAGACTATTTGCCGACATAGGAGTTATCAATCCGAGCAGACGCGCAATCCGGGTCCGGTGTCACTTCCCCTCATTATGTTAATGGTTAATGCATGCAAATGAAAACATTCCGGCAATTTGATTTCTTTGAAGATAGTTTGCATATTGTCTTAGCCGTAATGATGGCACACTTTCCATCCGGCTTCGATTTATACGAGGCTAGTTCATTTTTATCAGCACCGAGTTCATTTCTAGGGTTACTGGAATGTGTTTTTCAACTCACTATTTAACTAATTAGGATTCAGGTAACATAAGCAGATTTTTCACGCTATTGGTGTTTTTCTTAATTAAGAAACAAATGAATTCTCCCAGCAAAAGAGATGGAACACTGGGATACAGTGCCAGAGGCCAGATGCTGCTGCTCTTAATTAGAAGTCACTCTATTGTCTGAGCTTTTTTAATGAAGCTCCAATCTAAATGGATATCAAAAAAGACCGCTGGAGCAAAGGAGAGGGAAAAATCCGGCCATTTTAAATAATAAGAAAATAAAGATAATGGAAGACAAAATATATGTCCTGGCAGCAGTCTTCCAGAGACAGCGGAGCAGAGAGAGCGCACCCCTCACCTCCGCCTAGAGCTTCTTTTAAAGTGAACGTGGGGCCATGCTTTCACCCGCCCACCGCCTGACGCTTTCATCGGCTCGCTCTCCATCCAGGTTTTTGTGCGGTTAAAAAAAAAACCCAGTTGGCTTTTCAGCAAAGGTTATGTATTTTCATTGAAAGTCAACATTCACGGTCTCTTCGAAGAGAATCCAATGCGAGGAAAGCGCGTAGCTAGCATGACACATGACACGCTTAGTTTTGCATCTAAAGGCCGTTTGGACTGTTTTGCATTTCGTGTTTATTCATGCACCAAAAGGAAAAGTATACTGAAATAAATGCACGAAAGCAGAGCTTGTTTGCAAAGTTCTGAGGGAGGCGTTTTGTGTGAGGCGCAGTCAGGGAGGTCAGCTGGGCTGGGCTCAGAGAGGTGGGCAGCATGTTCGGTGGCTCAAGGCGATAACATCGGGTGCCCACGCAGGCAGGCGCCGCATGCCCACATGTGCTGCCAAGCCCATCGGTTCTCCTTCAGACAGCATGGCTTAGGAGCTCCCAGCGGATGGGTCAGTGCCCATTGATACATGCCCAGGACCGCCACGTTCGGGCCAAGCATCCTCGCGCCCAGGGGCTGTGCCATCGATGCCCGCTGCGTTTGCCAGGCTGGATGCCACCCAGCAACCCGTTTCAAAAGGGCTTTTTGGTAGATCAGGTATGCGGTGTGATTTCCTTTTCCCTTTGTAATGGACCCGGTTAAAGGCGAGCCAGACTGACTTTTAAGTCGAACGGTGCCTTGCCTTTCATTTGAGCTGTAACTCGTAATTGATTTCCCACTTTCCAAATTTTGAATGTGTTTTCCTGTCCTTCTAATGGCCAACTGGAATCGAGGAGGCCAAAGGATATCGAAAAGCATTTGACAATCTGCAAAAAGAGGTTTTTCATGCAAGAAAATTCTCGCAAGTTCCCTATTAGAACGGCCGTGTTTCAAATACTTCTACTTATCCCTTAAAAATTACCATAATCCTCCTGCGATTCACCCATGCACGGTGCCTCATTCATAGACCTGCTTGTTTATTTCTATCTGCCGGGGAGATTAGAGTGGCAGATTAGCTAGTACCGAAACACGAGTCACCATCAAAGACGGCGAGGATAATGTCACTCTTTCTCTCCCCTTTATCCCTCGCTTCTGAAGATGTCGGAAGAGTATTAGAACAATGGGAATGCAAACGCTCCGTAGAGCGTGACAACAATAGCAGCCCATCCTGAGGGACCCGGCACATGTAAAAAAAATGAACAGTCTGAACACGATGCATATTAAGCTTGTACAGATCACATGTTAACAGTTAGAAGTCTTTTGATCAAAGTGATCTGATAAAACAATTTAATTTATCCTTTCTTGTATTTGTGAGCAATGTATACAGTAAGCTCATTAGAGTGCTTGCAAAGCAAGACTGCACTGAAAATCCTTATTCTTTTATTTTTTCCCCACAATTAATTCAGCTTGAACTGCTTAATCTACAGACTCCAAACATTGTTTTGCAGATCATTTCTTTCTGAGAACTTATTCTTTCAGGATATAACTCAGGGAATGAGAACAGCATAAAACAGTGAATTCAACAATGTCAAATTCTACATGCCTTATGTTTTAAGACTTGCTACAATTAACAAACTTTCATAAAGTGTGTCTCTCTACTCTTTATCTTTCTTTAACTCTTAAATCTTAATTTAATTTTACTGTGCATTTCTTTTTAATTGAAAAAAGTTCTTTGAAAAATCATGTTTCAAAAATATGTCTAAAAATACTTTTAAAAATGCATTTCTGATTAATTGTACATCAAAGTTCTGCTAAAAATCACAAAATGTAAAATGTGGCCACTTTTGGAAACATTGTCGATAGTAATTAATGAATTTCAAATTCAATAAAAACTAATCATCGCTTTGATGACTGATCATTCCTGCAACTTTAATCTCAATGACAGGAAATAAAAAGACTGTATTCTAATGAACACCTACTTTACACAATATTTATTACACATAAAAAAAATTAAAAAGCTTAATAGCACAACATTAAAAACTTTAATATTTTGTAACTTGCATAAGGTGAAACAACCACCAATAGGACAAGGTTGTCAGCTGAAGCTAATAATCTCCTATAATGCTCCAATATCTGCAATTAATATGCCTGCTTGATATACAGTCTATCACAAGCTGTCATGACACTCAGAATATTATGAAAAATATAAAAGCTCTACTTATAAAACTTTAACATTACTCCTTTACTGCCTTGCAAATGCTGATACTGTATTTCCTTTAGGACATGCAAATCTAGTTTGAGAAATGAAGATATAATATTTATCATCCGAACAATTGCAACAGAATATACAGACATGTTCCAAACATCTTTAATCTAAATGTTTAATAACCATCTTTCTGAAGGATTAGCTCATAAGTTGCAAGTCAAAGGGAAATATTTCCCTGCGTGATTATTCAGAGCTGGAGATATTCAGATTAAATGTGCTTTTGTTAGCGATACACATTCATTATTCAATGCAGTCAACCTTCAGATTCTTTAGACGAAAATACACTGAAGAATATCCTCCACAGTAGAAATGAAAGAAGAAAAAACACCTCAGAAATCACTGACACTGTTGACTTCAGAAGAAAATGAAAGTTTTTTTTTTTTTTCTTTAAGGCAGGATTTTTTGTGAAGCAGCCTAATTATTTATCCAGTAGGAGCTTTATGGCTCTCATTAGTTTCTCGCTCTCTTTCTACCATACATTAAAAGGCTGAAGTCAATGCTCATCTGGTGCTGATAACACACCGGGTCTACAAGCCTCAGTCGTCTGAGGGTAGAGAACGGCAGCGCTCCGAAACACAGGATAACAGCATTAGAAAAAGCTCTTTGTGCCCAAAATCCGCAAAGATGCACTGCCTAGATGCCAATACTGGGAATTTCAGGTTGCATCTCTTAATACCAGGCAGGTCTCACGGATCAAATAGTGGCATAAAAGAGGAAAACAGAGTAGGAGAGATATGAGCAGGTGTGAGCGGGGTTACGTGAGAGCTACAGAGAGTTTGGTGAACAGATTTTGATGTAAATTGGAGGAAAACACACATTCTGACCTCCTCCTGGGTGAAGTTTTGGGGTGAGATGTCACCTCGGTGTGGGCTCTCATGTGGACATCTGCCACCAAGAACTTCTCCAATCTGGATCTATCGCTCGCCAACTACAAGAACTGATCAACACCATCACAATCAACATTCACTCCAATTGCTCTCAATCTCATCTCATTTCTGGCCAGGAGAAACAACTGAGATATTAAGTTTTTTTCTTTTCTACGAGTCAGCAAATGCACTGGATGATAAGACGAGGTCCTGTGGTCACATCCAACAAGGCCATGCTCAAATTTGTGCTGTCACATTAACAGTAACACTTCAGACATGTTCCCATCCCTTAGGACAACAAGCTTGGTTTTCACTCAACCAACAGTTGATCAGGCTTTCTATGCTCCCCAGACTCTAACAGGACAGCAATTTGTTAAAGGGTTTATTCAAAAATAGACATTTTTGTGTTACAATATACATACACTACTATTCAAAAGTTTGGGGTCAGTACATTTTTTTAAAAGAAATTAATACTTTTATTCAGCAAGGATGTGTTATATGGATAAAGAATTATAGTAAAGACTTATTGTTAGGAAAGGTTTCTATTTTGAATAAATGCTGTTCTTTTTAACTTTTTATTAATCAAAAAATCAAATAAAAAAGTATCACAGGTTCCAAAAAAATATTAAGCAGCACAACAGTTGCAACACTGATAATAAATCAGCATATCAGAATGATTTCTGAAGGATCATGTGACACTGAAGACTGGTGTAATGGCACATGAAAATTCAGCGCTACGTCACAGAAATAGGCTAAATTATATTTTAAAGTACATTAAAATAGGAAACCAATATTAGAAATTGCAATAATTTCACATTACAGTTTTTTCTGTTTTTCTAATCAAATAAATACAGCCTTGATGAGCATAAGAGACAAATAAATACTGTATATAATATATTGATAATAATATTTTTATAAAAAAAAATAAAGATATGGTAAAAAGTAATCATATTTATTATAGACGGACAGACAGGTAAAAAAAGAAAATGTAAAAAAAATATATTTTTTATGAAAAAATATCAGATTTTTCGGCATAATAATACAATTTAACAATGAAAATAAAAATAAGTATTGTATAGGAAGAAAAAAAGTTCATAAAGGCATATATCACAATCCACAGCCAAGCAAGCATCCCGATTAACCATTTAAACTGATCAACAACAGAAGATGTGATTATGCCTAGAATAATCAAAACCATTGGTCAATTGTGGCATCTTGTGGTCTGGCACTTTTTGTAATGACTGTTAAACTGTATAATTGACATGTTTCATGTTTCTTGTATCATGTCTTTCTTCTCACATAATCTTATTTGGTAAATAGCCACATAATAAGCAGGACAAATGAACAGTCAGTGGGTCATTATCATCAAATAAACCCCTTCAAGTTGATACAAGACCCTCCTTACCAGATCATGTAGGTTTATTGCAATAGATCTGAAGTCAAGGGTACGAAATGACACACAAGTACACACTGATATGAACTCACACTCCACTTTAAAAGGTCTCTAGCTTTGTACACTATTATTGATAAAAAAAAGCTGGTCAATATACATCATCTGGCTGAAAGGATTATATTCTTATCTAAAATGATATTCAATAAAGTATGACCACAGAAACACGACTGGAGTGCCTCTTGGTCCGGAAAAAAGGAAACGTTTTATTGGAATTATGATCAGTGTCGAGATTAAGAGGAGAAACAGCAGTATGATTCCTGTTGAAGCCGATATTGCACTTTGTGTTATTATTTTTTTATCGTTTCTAACACGTGGAGTAACAAAAACAGGGCTGCGGCTCAGAGAACAGCACCTGTGCTCCTGCAAAAGCTTTTAGTAACAGACCTGAGATGTGCAGATCAGCGGCCTTTAAAAAAACCCTTTGGAGACTTCAGCCACGCTTAAAAATGAGTGAATCTCATTGCATTAGATAACAAAACATCAAACCAAGTGGCATCTGCATAAAACGAACTCTGAACTAACTTCACTTTTCTGAGACATTTTTGCAACGACTTTTAACCAACTGGTGTCAAGCCCTGCATCAGAATCTGTGCACCTGCTACAAAGTATGCAAAAAGCAGTATGTCAAACGTCTAAGGATACTACTTAGTATTCATGATACTGGAGGTGAACAATACCTGGATGACCTACAACATCCACTGGGATTTGGAATTGTGCAGCCACACTTTAATATCCCACACTGTAAAAAATGTCTTTTCAAAGTTGTAAATAAAACTAAGATTGTTGGAGTACATTTAAAACAAAAAGTTTTCTTCAAAATTTGTACATGCTACAATTTTTTTTATAGGCTATATCTCGAGATATCTTGAAATTCTGGCTTTTTTTGTCAGATTTATTTATTTATATATTTATTTGATTTTGTTTCTTCTGGGGGGGGGGGGGGGGGATTAATACACAATTCTGAGTTTATATTTCACAATTTTCACTTTTTTCTATGATTTTGGAGTTTCCATCTCGCAATTGTTTTTTGCGAGTTTCTATCTTGCAATTCTGAGATTATATATAACTGTGAGATTTTATTTTGTTAACGTGGTGGAAACAAGCTTTCATACTTTTGACTTGAATTATGCAATAAATTTGTTTAATTCAATGTCAATTTCTTTGCAATTGTAGCAATTTCTTGGCAATTAGCAATATCTGAGTGAAAATTGTTTTTGTTTTTTTTCAGTGCACAATGCCACGTCTGACAACCCCCCAAAAAAGTATTTTGCTGTCATTTTGAATATTGATTGTTCTTAAACTTATTTTGGTGAAATTTGTAGTCTTTCTATAAAATAAATTCCACTTGGTTTGATATTTTATCAAATGTGATGACATTTTAAGTTGAATGTAGATCGTAAATTTTTTTTTTAAAATAATAATAATAACATTTATATATTATGTATGACATATGAAATATGATATAATGTAATACAATAAAATATAATGCAATACAATACATTATTTCAATTATTAAGTCAATTATATATTATTTTATATAATTTATATTTAAAAAACAAAATCAATGAAACAAAAGAAAATCCCACACACTATACCAATATTTGCAAAAGTATCAAATTTATTTATTGACAACTTTTCAGTCTCATGACCTTTATCAAGCATATTATTGATATACTTTGATATTTAGAGAAAAAAAAAAAAAAAAAAGCTCAACTTTTCAGAGCAAAGCTTATATTGCAGCACTTCTGTCTCCTAGGATAAATCGCCGGTGTTGTAGCATTTGTCATCTATAAATGACTTTGGATAAAAGCATTAGCTAAATCAATTAAAGTTAATAAAATGCAGATAATGATAAAGAGTACATTTTTTGTGCACAATTAGAAAAAGTACAAACTGTCCTGCTCGTGTTCTTTGCATGAGCGAGGCGTGACATGCTGTCTGTCTGCAGTAATTTTATTAAAGCAGGCTGGATAACATGCACTCATTTGTCCTGCCTAATTAAGCGACACTCCTCCCCTTTGTTACGCCCACCAATTACAAAGAGCTCATTAGCATACCTGGGGGACACGTGTAGGAGGAAACTCAAATTAAGCTCTCGAACTCATTCAAAGCTCAATGTCCCGTTGGTCAACGCTTAAAATAAAACAGATGTTTGTTGTTAAGCCCGGTGGTATTAACCTAATTCTGCTCTTCTCCTAATTGAACTCTCTTTAAATACCATCCGAATCAGGCGTGATACATGCTTTCAGCAGTAAGTGATAAACTTAGACGGTGTTCAGAATGGAAACTAGTGTACCACTTTCTATGTTTTCCTCATGCAATGATAAACGCATCAAACAGCAGTATGAAACATTAATAGTCACATGACCTAATTCGATTTTAAGTCTAATTCAATGAGTAAAATATGGGTTTGGATTTCTAATTCAGTTTTAGAATAAAAAAAAATCTTTTGGCAGCCTGATCAAATAATGATTTAACAAGCTGATAAAATGTTAAAACTGCAACTGATACTTCCGGTTTATTCATCACACTGGAAATGGAAAGTCAAGTTTAGTGCATTGTACTGTGGGGTACATTCATATCTCATAAATTGTGCTCTGTGTACTGTTCATTTTGGGAAATATAGCAGATCTTCTGGGTATCTTAGATCTTCACAGTGAACAGTGTGCAATACTAAACATACATGTTGCCTTTGAATTGAATGTTATTAACCCATAAAACTTTAGAAATTAATAAAATTTATCAATGCAAATAATCAAGAATGCCTACCAAACATCCCTTTTGTATGGAAGGCCGTTTCTGCCACAGGATAACAAAAAAAAAAAGAAAAAAAAATGTTTCTTGAAATTCTAAGATAAAAACCACAATTTTGAAATATAAAATCAGAATTTTGCACGTTTTCTTTTGCAATTTGAGTGTGCATCCTACAATTTTTTAAAGGCTACATCTCGAGTTTATATCTTGAAATTATAGCTTTTTTTGTCAGATTTTATTTCTTTTTATTGGGGGGGGGGGGGGGGTGATTTTTTTCTCAGAATTCTTATTTTTTCCTTGCAGTTCCGACTTTCTTCTCTGAATTCTGAGTTTATATTTCACAATTGTTTGTTGCGAGTTTATATCTTGCAATTCTGAGATTATTACGGTGGCCAAGAGCTCAACGTTCTGCAACTTTAGAAAACACATGTAAATAGAAAAAGCACCAGCAAATCAAGAAAACATCTTCATCAATTTGACAGCAGGTGCTGCAAATGCTCACAACACAAACAAATAAAGAAACGCACTGCAAATTCTCACAACACAAAGATTTGATAAAGATTTTTTATTTATTTTGATTATTCTTTGTTTGGTTGTGTTGTGAGTATTTGCAGTGTGTTTCTTTACTTGTTTGTGTTGTGAGCATTTGCAGCGCATGTGTTGTAAAATTGACGAAGTTGTTTTCTTAATTGGCAGGTGTTTTTTCTATTTGCAGCGCATTGAGCTCTCTCGGCCACCATAGATTATATATAATTGAGTTTTTTTTTTACGTGGTGGAAACAAGCTTTCATATTTTTGACTTGAACTATGCAAACGAAATGTAATAAAATATCATTTTTACAAGTAAAAGCATTGGAAATCTGACATCAGTCTAATAAACCACCAATGAGTCAACACTTTCAGTAAGAGAGCACTAAGCATTACATAACTTGTTTCCTGTGATTTAAAAATGCTTTTCATGAAAAAGCACCACTCTCTGTGCCACTAAATTCAAAACAGATATATTTTTCCTCAGCTGTCTGACAGATGATAGATGTGACAAACACATTCTGCTTTCACTTACAAAAAGGACAAATGTGGCATTAAAATTTCTTGCAATTTACTGAGAAACAAAAAAACAACACAGCAATATCAACCTCACCACCTAAAGCACATACAGACTGACAGAGCACTCAGAATCGGTGTCTTTAAGGAGAGAGCGAGACGAAGTAACACACACACACAACTTTGGGTGTGTTCAAATTGGATGATGTATGCAGAAATGAGTCCATGCTGGAGGGGTGTCAAAAAGCAATCAACGTTCCATCTCTGATGAGTCCGGCGACAGCGTGATTCACATCGAGGATGGAAAGCTGATGTGCTGGCCGAGACGAAGGCCAATGTTCCCTGTCGACCCCCTCCTCCCCCCAGCCCCCTCCGAAATGCCACACAATCACCAGAGATTAGACATGCATCTCAACTCCAAAGCCACAGAACAAAAACCCCCCCCCCAAAAAACAGAGGACATAATTTGTGTCCTGATTATGATAGACTCTTTTATTCCACTTCTCGACACAGCTGCGGAGAGAGCTGACGTTGAGGAGTGTTACCATTGACTTACAAATGTCAAAATATGGAAAAAATGCACCCAGCTTAACCACAGAATATGACTGACTGCCAAAGCGCCGTGAAATGGATGCGAGAGTCTGAAAAGACGTCGTACTCGTTTTAGCCACTCGTCTCAGTGTGCTTTCAAGCGCAGATCTAGATTTTTAGACGATTATGAAATATAACACCATTATGAACAACATCGTAAACAAATCAGTGAGCATGCGCATAAGGAGAAAAAAAAAATTAAAAAAATTTCGCTTGTAATTTTGTCTTTGAAATTCCTTTTTTGTGGTAGTTTTATAGCATCACTGGTGAAGAGTAATTAGGCCAAGCTGGTGAATATACTCATTGTAGAGTTAAAAGAAAGTTATTACATGCATTGTAATGTTCAAAGCAGATTTCATTACAAGTGTCAGTAGACTGGGAAGATTTAAAAAATGAGCAGTTCATTCATAAATTTGTACAATCCTACCTAAACGCTGTGGAGATACAAACCAGAAGACATAACACAACGACTGCAGTACTGAAAAGGGGCGGAGCTACATAAGGTCTATAAACTGCACATTTTTTTACTTGTATTAACCTCATTTCTCAGACTGCTAAAAAGTCTGACATTTATACACAACATTTTATTACAAGCACAAAAGATTAATTAAATTAATTATTAATTTAAATAATGAATTATCTTGCTGAATTAGAATTAAACAGCAATCACGAGACAAAATAAATAAAAATAAAAACTAAATAAAATGCAAATAAAAATAAAATATTTTTTTTATAGCTGCATACTTTGTTTTTGTTTTTTTAAATATTGGGCAATAGGGTTGATATCAAATTCCAGTAAGTTATTGAACAGACTACTTAACAAATATAACATAAAAGTGAAATATTTTAAGAGTATTAATTGGTGTTGAGCAAAGATGAATTTTTAAATCGCGATTAATCGCATTGTTATGCACAAAATTTAATAATTCAAAAGTAGTGTATTGTGCACAACACTTGATGGGCGAGTACGGATGCGGGAGGGTAGAGACTCGGGTGTGCGGGATGTGGGAGAACTTCTGTTCTGATACATTCCGCATGTATATATATATATATATATATATATCTATATATATATATATATATATATATATATATATATATATATATATATATAGATAGTGAGAGGGCCGTGTGTCACCGCATCCCAAACAACTCAAAACAATAAAGCATAAAGTGAACAAAACAATGCACATAAAAGCGCTTCTCTGCTGTCTTCACGGAAACTTCCTGTTTCCCAATTATGAAGTCGTGATTACGAGCACGTTGCATTCTTTTCTGTTAAAAATAACAGTGAACAGTGGTTTGAGAATGTTGATGCTTAGCCTTAATCATTTTTATCGGGAGCGCTTCATGTGAGCGCTGCTGCAGTCTTAAGCCCTCCCCAAATGCTCTCATTGGTTGAGACGCGTGATGATGCCCATCCCAAGCCAGTACTGATCAACATCCCACCCCTCCTGTGACCCATGGTTTGTCTGTATGTGAATTCAGAGCCAGTGAGCAACGTGCTTTCATAATAATAATAATAATAAACTGTTAATGCACGATAAAATAATTGTCAGCGTTAATGCGTAACAACGTAATAACGCGTTAACTTGCCCAGCCCTAGTATTAATAAATAAAATGCATCAAATATCATGTAGCCCTCAAGCATTTCTCAGTTTAGTAAACAGAGATCAAGTCCGTACCTGCTGATACTAATATAAACACTGATATTGTTACATTTGGTTGCAAATTACAGGCACTTTTGATATCTAAACTAACTACAGTACACATGGTGTGTAGCAAGGGCTAGTATACCATTCCAAACATAACCTAAATCACTCTTTCTGTTTCCTTTCTATGCTGTCACTCAACTATCTCTCTCTCTCTCAGGCTTTGGCAGTAGAGATTGGACTCTGAACTCAACTTAGACACAGAGTTGGGGGATTTTACAGATGGTCGGGAAGAGGCTTTAGCATTTGAGGAGAGGAGAGCAGAGCCCGATTTCACACCAGTGTAAGTGTGTGTGTGTGTGTGTGAGTGTGTGTGTGTGAAAGCAGGCCACCTCTAATCCACTGACTGCAGAGAAGGCCTGCAGCTATCCTGCTGCCCAGCACTGCCCACAATCCTGGCTGCTTCTACAAAGCCATACATGGTGCATTAGAGGCCTGGACTGAAGGACTCTCTGCTGATATGCCGATAGGTGCTGAACAAAGAGTCGAGAGGGAACCGCACGGACCCACACACGCCTGAACACCAGAGACACATGCAATCACACACTGAGGCCTATTCATTGTGAACATGCAGTCGCTGACCCGTTCACACCTTAGATCCGGATCAGCACGCTTCCACGCTAAAGGACTGGTCACAGTTCATTCAAATGCATGTGAATACAGAAGCATATGGACTATATTTCTCAGTCTGCCGTTTTTTGACCTCACAAACCAGGATAGTTGTTAGTAAGGGGCTTGTGTTTTCCCATATTCACTTCAGGTTTTAAAGTTATGACCACACCTGGGTAGGGATGGGTACAGAGAACTGGTATTTTTTTGGACCGGTACGTAACTGGGTCAATATACCGGACTACCGATAAGCTTCAAGACAAACGATACTGTTACTGATACTTCCGTTGTTTTATATCTGTATACTTCAATGTTAATGGCGAATTGGAAGCTGCTGCTTGTCATTTTCCTTCACTGAATGATGTGGCCGACGTTTGCTTGACGTGCGTGTAATATCCATGCGCATGTGTGCAGTGTGTGTTTGCGTGCAATCCGTCATTCACAGCAAGAGTCAAACGTTCGAAAGTGTGGGCTCAAGTACTGTAAGGGTGCGCGATATTACGATTTTTGATCGTGGACGATAAAAATGTCTCCACAATCTGCTTTTGAAGAAATATCGTAGTATCGTGCTACACACATTCTATCAGCTGCAGTTCTGGTGTCTCCGTCTCAATATAATGTACAACGCCACATGCATTCACATCAGTGTTAACTCAGCTGTAGAGTTACTCTCACGGGACACAGATTCGCAAGCACAAAAGTACATTATTTGCATGAGCTTTAAAGCCTAGCCGGTTAAACGTTTCATTCACGTGCTGGTCTGACGTGTGCTTTTTCTGAGCCCGTACACCTGAAGCACGCGCACTAAAAAGCCTGTCTAACAGCACCTGATTACGGAACTAAAGTTATCTTTTGCGCTAATACTGTCAAAACACACAAGCTTTATATATAGACTAAAATGATGATATTATGTCTAAAATGAAAGTAAACAGCTGAGAGAAAACGGATGCGTGCCTGTATATTAGACGTGTGGAGGTCTTAAAGGGACAGTAAACATTCGGCCGATTGTCATTAAAGGGATGGTTCACCCTAAAATTTAATTTCTGTCATTATTTACTCACTCACATGTTGTCCCAAGCCTGTATTAATTTCTTTCTTGTGCTGAACACAAAAGAAGATATTTTGAAGAATGTAACCAAACAGTTACTGGTCCACATTGAATTTTATAGTAGCAAAAAATACTTTGGAAGTCACTGTGGACCAGCAGCTGTTTGGCTTCCCACATTCTTCTCACATTAATTTTTCCTTTTTTCTAAAACATTTCTAAGAAGAGAAACAATTCTGGTTCTGATTCCGCACTTCTGGTTCCTTAAACAGTTACTTTAGCACAAAAGGAAAAGACATGGGGTTCTTTACATTTACATACATACTTTCTTGTGTCAACCTCAAGCCATAAGCACACAAACACAGCAACTTGGTTCATTTTTAGTTGAATATGACAAAAGTAATGATTGGTTTTCAGTGATTCAGTGAGCCACTTAGTGATTAAATTAGTGAGTGAGACATAAGACAAATTTCAATTGAGTTTAACACTGATTTGCAAGTCATTTTAACTCGTTTATTAAAGAAGAGTTGTTTCTAAACCTGACTAAGACAATACATTTTATGTATTTTACATCAGTTTAAAGTTAATTGATCAATTTTATGAGTAAAGCAGCATATACTATGCGCAAAGCTAACAGACATGGACAAAACTCATGTAAAAATGAAAAATGTAAATCACCTCAGCAGAAGCGGCCACACTTGACCACTGTGCTATGACTAGCGTCACGAGACCAGCAGGAGATGAGAAAGAAGACGACGAATATCTGTGACCTTTTTGTCCTTCACATTTTCAGAGCTTCCATCTGAGAGAGGGAATCAAACACACACTGATCCGAAACTCGCTGTCAAACACAGAGCCAGACATCAATCAATCAGCACTTTCCTTTTTTTTGACTCTCTTATCATTTGACCCATGCGTTATCCTGCTTCAGTGGCTTAAGAAAGTTGATGATGGTCAAATGTGCGCCTCTGCAAATCCTAGCAAACATACACACACTTATACACAAATACACACTCATATGCATAAGAAAAAACAGAGCAATACTCAGTCCATTCTTGAAATGATATTCTACAAAATGCTGAGTTTTTTTATTTTTCTCTGATCTCTAACTTAATTTATTCAGAATAAAAGAATACAGAATAAAAGATTTTATTTTAAGAATGAAAGTCATACAGGTATATAACAACATGAGGGTGAGTAAATGTAGGGCTGTCGCGATTCGTCGATTTTAGTCGACTAGTCGATTTAAAAAAAATCATCGACTAACCGACCGGCAAAATACCGGAAGTGGCGCATTTTACGGACGAGAATCCATAAAACACATTATTAAACTATTTTCCAAGGCTGCATTATATATTAGACCCATTTAAAATCATAATTAAGCAGAATTGTGAATTCACAAATGCTATGATTTAATTAAATAATTATATGCGATGCAGTTCTAACGCAGTATATGCGCTTTAATTATTTACATGCGTGTAGGTTAAGTGTGTGTGTCACACAGCGGCTCCAGTTACAGTAGTTCCACAGAAACTGTTATCATTTACATGTGTGGAGCGTCTTAAACTACATCTCTGCATGTTGTTGTGAGTTTGGGTTTATTATAACGTTCATCTGGGGACGCAACATGCGCCATTTCATCAGATTTGCAAGGTAAATCATTTATAAATCCACTCAAACACAGGAGAATACATTGCGGTTTCAAATTAAAAGCTAAAAAAAAAAAAATTATTATAATTATAGGGCCCTATGAAATCCATTTTCATTTTTGTTTACTCTGTTTTAATGGTTAAATTAAATTTTATTAATCAAAAAGCCTAATTAATTAAGTTTTACAGTTTTATCTTTACCAAATTCTGTTTTTATGGCTCCATTAAATTTTAATAATCAAAAGCATCTCCAATTAATTGATTTTATATATATATATATATATATATATATATATATATATTTATTTTTTTTTTTTTTTCAGCACATTTACATTTTTCACCTAAATAAATTCTGGTAAATAATATTTCTGGTAAATAATCAGAAATGTTTTTTGATTATAATTTTAGTATTAGTAGACTATAACACGTGGATATGTTGTCATTCTTACACTATAATAATGAACTTTGATTTCAGTGATTTGGACTATAGACGCTTGCTTCCTGCTCTATGTTGCACTTTACTTTTGCTTTAAAAAAAGGATTTCATAGAAATTTGGATTTCGTTTGGTTTAATAAAATATTAAGTAAAATTGTTGATTGTTTGTGGGAAATTAATCGTTTAGATCAATCGATTAATCGATAAATTAGTCGATAGATTAATCGAAATAAAAATAGTCGTTAGTGGCAGCCCTAAGTAAATGATAACAAAATTATCATTTTTGTGAACTTTCCCTTTTAAGTCAAATCCTGGCTCAAGTTCTGTGTGTGCTGACACATATGAACGCAAAAGGACAGATATGTGTGAATCAGACGATAAAACAGAGTTTTACAGAAAGTCCATATCATGACAAACCTCAGACATGTGGCCCTGTCAAATCAATGCACAGCTTTGCCCTTAAAGCCTTAACATGTTCTGGAGGTTTACTTCTTATTTCTTACTTATCTGACGTAATTTGTTGATCTGTTTATTTTCCAGAGCTTTGTCTCCAGTGATTTTCCAGTCAGTCTGAAACATGATGTCCGCTTTATATTACAAGCTTGAGGAAATGCTGATGTACAAATTGAAGTGAAAGGCCTGATGTTTAATCCTCCCCAGCACCTTTTCCTTAATGATGTTTCCCAAGAAATGCCAGGGAAATGCCCAAACCCCTCCATCAGATCGAAACGAGCTGCACTAATTCCTGCTATAAACTCACACTTCAATATTTCTGTCATCAGCTTAAGGTCAGTGTGTCTGAAAAATATATTCCCTGTAAAGGATCTTAACATGAGCAAAAAACTAATATCATCATCATGAGCTCATGAAGTGAGTTTGAGTGTGGTCAACGTTTCCTATTGCAAAGGAACAGGAAATCACAAAAAATAGATCTCCTTAAAATCTCACTTATTTCTCCTATAGACAAAAAGGAAATTAAACTGAATGCAAATAAAATAATTTTCTATTGAAAAAAAAAATGTTTTTGCTCAAGAGTTTCAGATGAGATCTCAAATCCAATCAAGGCAGAAATAGGTAAATAAATACATAAACAAACAAACAAACAAACAAATGAAATTAGGCAAGGCCATTTTTATTTACAGAGCACACGTTTAACACAACCGTAGTTGATCCAAAGTGCATTACAATACAAATAACTGAATTTAAAAGTTAAAATTAGCAAGAAAATAAATAGGTAAAAAAAAATACACAAATCAAAAGAAGTAAAAACAAACAAAAAGTAAATTTAACATATCAGTTGTTTCTTTAAGACACCAGTGACATTAAGTGGAGTATAACATTTATCCTCCCAAGAAAAAGACCAGAGTAAATCTTTAATTTAGGCTATCTTTACAAGAAATCTCAATCTGTTCTCAGATTTCTCAAGATATCAAGTCTGCAATCAGAAGTCAAATATCTCTCAATAAGAATGCAAAAATTCACCCCAAAAATGCGGAAACGTCTGAGACCAATTTGAAACTTCAATTCAACAAAGCTGAAAAGTGCATTCAAAAATATATATATATTTTTTATAGCTATAAGTTTATATGGCTAAATTATGTCTCATGAGCTCAGAAAAAAGCAGCAACCTTTGGGCTCCTGAATCTCTTTCTGAAACAGATACTGGCTAAAGTCTTATTCATTCTGGGAAGCACTGGAGTGTGTGTTTGTGTTCATCGCTGTCTCTCACACACACAAACACGCTTAACACAAGTCAATATCCATATTCATTACATGCTAAGATTTCCGCTGATAAAATTTTGGCGGGCAGATTGGCGGTCTAACCCGTGAAACACACTTAATTGAGCCGTATCTCCATGGCGGGGATGTTCGGAGCCAAGGTGAAGGAGACGTGCGAGTGAAATGAGTGAATTCATGATGTGGCCCCTTCAATCTCTCTCTCCGTTTCTCCTATTGGCAGGGGCCAAATAGAGAATGGTAAATGAAGCGACTGTGTCCCCCAGGCAGGAGTAGGGGGGAAAACGCAAGCGTCTGTGTGTTAGGCTCCCCGGGGGCTATTCTGAGCCTGATGAGGTATATAACCATGCTGGAACCAAACCGCAAACTGGGCTGTAACTGGGACCTCTAGGAGAACACGTGGGAAAGACAGAGAGAAGTTGCTGTATAAATGCTGCAGACGGGCTGCACTAGTACTGGGGAGTAACTGACTAAATGTTAACTACATTAACAACTAACTTAACTTCATTGTGTTTTTAATGGAGTTATTTAAATCTTATTAGTTTTATTTATTTTTTTATTTAATGCTGGTAACTGTCATTCTAATTCATTTGTTTTTGTGGCAAATACATGGTCTGACTTTAAAAACAATTATAAGGATGTAATTTATAAAAAATATAAAATAACAAAAATGTTTTATATTAAAGGGGTTCTATTATGCTTTTTTTTTAGTCAGTGTGTAGTGTGCATGTTTGGGCATAAATAGATCTACAAAGTTACAAATCTCAAAGTCCACTCCAAAGGGAGATATTTCGTTTAAAAAAATCCCTTTTCAAGAACTACAACGAACGACTCGTTTGGACCACAAAGTTGTTTTCCTGTATTTGTGATATCACAAAGTGGTCCATTAGAATATAATTAAAATAAATCCCTCCTACGGAAATTCGAACAGTCGGCGGGTGGGGAGAACGCTTGGTTGAGCACTGCACGTTAAGTGAAGGGTGTTTTCATATCACTGTATTTCTGAAGGAAACCAACTGTCTTCAGAAATTTTTGGATGTCATTTTCATTTCATCTTGCATGTTATGTCTGATAAAGCAGCATTTGTGAGCAGAGCGCTGCTTTGTGTACAGCGATACTGGGGAAACCTCGATCTCTCCCTCTACAACAGCGGCTCCTGCTGGCAGAGAATTCATTTGCATATATATGCCGCCACAAATAGTGTAAGTCTATGGGACTATGGTCTAAGTAAATTCAACTGTATAACAGTTTCAGTGCAATTCATGTTATAATGTTAGAATTAAAGAACAATAAACATAATCAGGGCTCGCACAATTTCAAAATCCCTGGTAGCCCTTCGGGCATGTACTCCAGATTTTGGTAGCCCGAAAATTAATTTAACTAGCCCAAATAAAATAGACGATAAATGTCAATAAAAACATTTCCAATACACAAATATAAACGAATATAAAGTAGAGTTTTATTTTACTATTTACAAGGTATCTGTAGAATTCTTAAAAATCTATTTAAGGCAATTTGAAAAATGATTTCTTATACCATTTAACGTATTTAAAACTAAGGCCCTAAAAACTCTTCAATTTAGTTGTATCAAATTTAAGGACCTGTGGGAGCAATGCTCCCTCTAATTTTTTTTCAGAGCAAAACTTCTCTCTATTGGGTGGACAACCTGAGCAAAAGCATTCTTTATACCAGACCTGTACAGCACGCGCACAAAAAAGTGTGTAACTTTTAACTTTAATGTGCTATTTATATTTGATTTGACCCTTGATGTAACTAAATGTTGCAGATTTTAGGTTACATGAGAAAACATTTTTACTGAACAATACACTGCAGTTCAAAAGTTTGGATCAATAAAGTTTTTTAAAGAAGTTTCTTATGCTCATCAAGGCTGCATCTATTTGATAAAGAACCACTGAATATTATTTCACTAAATAATATTGTGAAATATTATTGTAATTTAAAATAAATGTTTTCTATTTTAATATACTTTAAAATGTAATTAATTCCTGTGAAGCAAAGCAGTATTGTCAGTGTCACATGATCCTTTAGGCTAGCGGGCTAGCGATTTTGCGAGCCCTGCATAATACATTAAAGTCGTGACGTATTGTCAAGTATGGTGACCCATACTCGAAATTGGTGCTCTGCGTTTAACCCATCCAAGTGCACACACACACACACACACACACACACACACACACACCGTGAACACACACCCGGAGCAGTGGGCAGCCATGCTGCAGCGCCCGGGGAGCAGTTGGGGGTTCGGTGCCTTGCTCAAGGGCACCTCAGTCGTGGTATTGAGGGTGGAGAGAGCGCTGTACATTCACTCCCCCCCTACAATCCCTGCCGGCCGGGGACTCGAACCCGCAACCTTTCGATTACGAGTCCGACTCTCTAACCATTAGGCCACGACTTCCCCATATTACCGTTGCACTTATCTGTACATAGTCAATGCAGTTATTTTTAAGCTGTTGTTGACATCGTATCTAAAACGTGCTTTAGCCAAAAACAACAACAACAATAACGTTACCACTTTAATATGTCTTGAAATATCCGTGCGTGCAAAGCTTCTGCACGATCCTCTTGTTCAATATTCTCTGGGTCTGAACTGATATGGCAATATTGATGAACTTGCCGTTTTTGCAAGGGGCGGGGCAATACTGAAACGCCATCTAAGCTGTTCGCCAATCACAACGCACTGGGACAGCTAACCAATCACAACAAATTTCGTTTTTCGGAAGGCGGGCCTTCATCAAACCCGGTACAATCGAGCTGTTTGTGCCAGGCTGGGGAGAAAGATATTGTAATCATGTAAATTATGTGAAAAATAATGCAATTTTCGAACCACCAAGCATGAGAGCATGTTCTAGTACACCCCTAAACAAAATCAAGCATAATTGGACCCCTTTAATTATAATTTATATAAAATGTTAATACTAATAAATGCATATATAATACAATGCAATATAAAAAAGTGATTTTATATAAATATTTAGTTATTTACAGTTAATATTTTTAAAATCTAATAATCATAGCTTTATTTTAGTTATAAAAGCCCTATTTCAAGACACTCCATCCAAAAGAAAAAATGTATTACTCAGAGGATAAAAAATACCATATAAATTCCTTAAAAACTCCCTAAAAAAAACACACACACACACACACACACAAATTGAGGCAATTGTTGCCATATAAAGGAAGAGGATATAGATAGAAACATTGATAGCATATCTCAGATTATTTGGTATAGGAATGGTTTGAGGAAAAACGTTTTGAAAAAAGTTTGAGATCTTCTAGAAATTCTAAAGGACACACATGAGATTACTGGGTCTATTCTCAAGAGAAAAAAAACCCTGTTATTTAATCTCATTGGTGTCTTGAAGAAACAATTGAGATGTAAAAGAGATCTCATTTGTGATTTTTCCTTCCTGAGGGCAGCATCAGACTTTAAATACTGATGATCCATCCTTCCATTCTTGTCTTGATCAGAATGCAGGCCAGAGAGAGTAAGGAGACAGACAGAGCAGAAAGGGCCCAATCGATGATCTGAGAGTCTAAACTAGATTTCTAAGCAGTTTGCCACTCTCGGCAGCAAGATAAGATAAACTTTCTTTGACCTGAGCGATGAAGTTGCCATGGCGATCAGGGAGTACACTTTCCCTATTGATATTGCGCTGATGTAACAACAAATAGAACCAGATCGTGTGGCCGATAACGCTGATTAATTAATACCAATATCGATCTGTACAAGCAAGACACAACGCTATTAACTCTAAGGCTGAAAGTCAATTGTTACCTGGAGTTCAATAGACTGATCACTGATATCACAGCCAAATAAACTAAACAACAGACGACACAGATTAGTCAAGTACAATTTCTGTGATTTGATCTTGTTAGGTCCTTCAAGACAGAGTCAAAGGAAAAAGTTGACTTAAAGGGACAGTTCACACAAAAATCATTTACTCACCCTCATGTTGAACACAAAAGAGGAAACCAATCAAAAAGTACTATAAAAGCAGTTAAAAATAACTCAAATGAGTCATTCAGACAATTTTAATACACTACTCCTCAAAAGTTTTGAAAAATGCTCACCAAAGCTGTATTTGATCAAAAATATGGTAAAAACGTTAATGTTGTGAAATATTATTACAATTTAAAATAGCTGTTTTCTAAATTCATATATTTTAAAGGCGTCATATGATGCGATTTCAAGTTTTCCTTTCTCTTTGGAGTGTTACAAGCTGTTTGTGCATAGATAAGATCCCTAAAGTCTCAAAACCAAAGAGATATTCTTTATAAAAGTTAAGACTCGACCACGCCCCCCTAAAACGGCTCATTCAAACACGCCTCCACATGTCTACGTCACGGTGTGGGAAGATTTGCAAAACACCGCCCAAACGTATACGCAATGAAATAAGGCGGAACTATTATTCTCGCTGTAGTATTGTTGCTGCCGCCGGCGCCATGTCCCGGAGACGCTGTGTTTTGTTGTGAAAGCACATTTTACGGAGGACTATTTCCTGAACCTGGAAGAGTAGCCTACAATGCTGGCTTGCACAAAGGCTGTTTCTATAAAGTGGGGCCATCGCAACTTTGCAAGGGCAGTCTGGCGCTTCTGACTCATAGCCTGTAAGTAGCTATGTTTTCTTATTTAAAGAATTTGCCACTGACGATTCAAACGCGACTTTTTAGTAATTTTGTCCCCACTTTATTGTTTTGGTCTCATCGCGCCGGGACACGGCATCACAATACAATGAGGGGTGTAACATTTCCGTCTCACGCTTGAGGTATTCGGCCAATCACAATGCACTGGATAGCTGGCCAATAAGAGCATGCCTCGCTTCTCAGAACGATGAGCTTTGTAAAAAATCGACGCGTTTCAGAAAGGCAGTGCATAGAGGAGCAACAATAATGTACAGTATGTGGAAAATGTGTTTTTTGAACCTTAAACCGCATAAACGGTAAATTGCATTACACCAAATACACAAAATAATGTTCTTTTTAGCAATGTCATATGACCCCTTTAAAATGCTATTTATTCCTGTGATGGAAAGTTGGATTTTCCATATCATTACTCTGGTCTTCAATGTCACATGATCCATTAGAAATCATTCTAATACGCTGATTTGCTGCTCATGAAACATTTATTATTATCAATGTAGAAAACAGTTGTGCTGCTTAATATTTTTGTGGAAACTATTTTATGATATATTTAAAATATATTTTTATTCTTTGATGAACAAAGCTCAAAAGAACAGCAATTATTTGAAATCTATTTGTAGCAATATAAAAGTCTTTGCTATCACTTTTGATCAATTTAATAAGTTTTTAATTCTTAATCATTTTTATCATTTAATTTTTAATTAGAGACACAATCTTCATTTTGTGTAAGCTATTCCTTTCATCAACTGTGAAGAAATTATTGAATGATTAACAACTACCAGGCTTGTGAGAATTAATGAATTCAGAGTTTAAACTAATGTGAATCTGAAGTGACAACCGTAAATTGATGAGTTGCTCTCTTGAGATGAATATATTGTTTACAGTGTTTCTGTCTGCACAAATATCAGAGCAAAGAAAGGCAAACTGTCAGCTCTGGAATCATCTGTGAGGAATTCAGGAAAAAGGAAGATAAAGAGGAAACTTCAGCAGGAAATGACCTCCACCTTTTGAAACCACTAACCCTGATGTATCATAGACTGTTTTCCAACACAGCGAGAGAAACAGACAGACAAACTGACAGCGAGAGAGGAAAGGAAAAAGGGGAATGTTTGGGAGAAAGGATGGATCAGAGACAGAAATGACAGCATTCCTCTTCTCTAATGATGGATGTGCAAACTCTTCACACACATCTGTATTTTCCTCCCAGGAAACGCAAACGGACACTCTACATGCACACTCACTCAGTGGAAATAAAACTGACACTTAAAAGCACAACATCAATTCATTTCTACGGTAACCAGTGATAATAACAAGACGACATGAAAAATACACAACACAAGTACGTAAATGCAAATGCTTCTAGCTGCACTAGCTCAATTGTGTGTATTGTTGCATTTGGAAATGTAATTCATATTGCAACCCAAGTTTTCATTTTCAACACTGATGCAAAGAGGGTTCTACTGCAAACATTAACTGTTCTTTTATAGCCAGTCTTGTCTTTCAGGTCAATTGTGTATGTATATGTATATATATATATATATATATATATATATATATATATATATATATATATATATATATATATATATATATATATATGTATATATATATATATACACACACACACACAGTGGAGAAAAAAAATATTTGATCCCCTGCTGATTTTGTACGTTTGTCCACTGACAAATAAATGATCAGTTAAACTGAACAGTGAGAGACAGAATAACAACAAGAAAAAATCCAGAAAAACGCATTTCAAAAAAAGTTAGAAATTGATATGCATTTAATGAGGGAAATAAGTATTTGACCCCTTCGCAAAACATGACTTAGTACTTGGTGGCAAAACCCTTGTTGGCAATCACAGAGGTCAGATGTTTCTTGTAGTTTGCCACCAGGTTTGCACACATCTCAGGAGGGATTTTGTCCCACTCTTCTTTGCAGATCCTCTCCAAGTCATTAAAGTTTCGAGGCTGACGTTTGGCAACTTGAACCTTCAGCTCCCTCCACAGATTTTCTATGGGATTAAGGTCTGAAGACTGGCTAGGCCACTCCAGGACCTTAATGTGCTGCTTCTTGAGCCACTCCTTTGTTGCCTTGGCCATGTGTTTTGGGTCATTGTCCTGCTGGAGTACCCATCCATGACCCATTTTCAATGCCCTGGATGGCTTCAATGCCCTGGCGGTACATGGCCCCGTCCATCATCCCTTTGATGTGGAGCGGTTGTCCTGTCCCCTTAGCAGAAAAACACCCCTAAAGCATAATGTTTTCACCTCCATGTTTGATGGTGGGGATGGTGTTCTTGGGCTCATAGGCAGCACTCCTCCTCCTCCAAACACGGCGAGTTGAGTTGATGCCAAAGAGCTTGATTTTGGTCTCATCTGACCACAACACTTTCACCCAGTTCTCCTCTGAATCATTGGCAAACTTCAAACGGGCCTATACATGTGATTTTTAGGCAGGAGGACCTTGTGGGGGCCGCATGATTTCCGTCCTTCATGGCGTAGTGTGTTACCAATTGTTTTCTTGGTGACTATGGTCCCAGCTGCCTTGAGATCATTGACAAGATCCTCCAGTGTAGTTCTGGGCTGATTTCCCACCGTTCTCATGGTCACTGAAACTCCACGAGGTGAGATCTTGCATGGAGCACCAGTCTGAGAGGGATTGACAGTTATTGTGCTTCTTCCATTTGCGAATAATCGCACCAACTGTTGTCACCTTCTCACCAAGCTGCTTGGTGATGGTCTTGTAGCCCATTCCAGCCTTGTGTAGGTCTACAATCTTGTCCCTGACATCCTTGGACAGCTCTTTGGTCTTGGCCATGGTGGAGAGTTTGGAATCTGATTGATTGATTGCTTCTGTGGACAGGTTGACTTTTCTACAGGAATCAAGCTGAGACTCCCTTTAAGAGAGTGCTCCTAATCTCAGCTCCTTGCCTGTATAAAAGACACCTGGGAGCCAGAAATCTTGCTGATTGATAGGGGATCAAATACTTATTTGACTCATTAAAATGCAAATCAATTTGTAACTTCTTTGAAATGCATTTTTCTGGATTTGTTGTTATTCTGTCTCTCACTGTTCAAATAAACCCACCATTAAAATTATAGACTGATCATTTCTTTGTCAATGGGCAAACGTACAAAATATTTTTTTCCCCCACTGTGTGTATATATATATATATATATATATATATATATATATATATATATATATATATATATATATATATATATATATATATATATATTAGCGCTATCAAATGATTAACTCATCCAAAAATGAAAATTCTGTCATTAATTACTCACCCTCATGTCTAAACCCATAAGACATCCGTTCATCTTCAGATCACAAATTAAGATATTTTTGATGAGGAGATAAATTGTTGAATAAAGTTTTTTGTTTTCTTTGCGTACAAAAAGTATTACAAAAAAGTAGCTTCGTAAAATTACGGTTGAACCCCTGATGTTACATGGATTATTTTACTGATGTCCTTGCTAGGTTTCTGGATATTGATCGTGTTAATTACATTGCTGTCTATTGAAGGGTCAGAGAGCTCTCAGAATGCACCAAAAAAAATCTTAATTTGTGTTCCGAAGATGAACGAAGGTCTTATGGGTTTGGAATGACATGAGGGTGAGTAATTAATGACAGAATTTTCATTTTTGGATGAACTATCCCTTTAAAGTATTGAGGTTTGTTACAGCCATAGCAGTGCAAGAAAGTATTCAGAACGAAACCAAGCATATGCAGACATTGGTCAAGCATTTGCATACTTGATAAAAGCAGACGATTAAAATATTGTCTATCTATCAGAGCATTTGATTTCTATAAGTTTGTAAAGTCAAATGGCCCCTTCAGCTTAGACAAGGCAAAACAACGCAAGCTGTAATTGGCAGCCAACAGATGTTGAAAAGGAAAGTTGGCATCCAGCAGCCATTCGTCATGAGACAAATCTATGAGGAACACAAAAAAAGCTGCACACTTTCATCAGTGGAATCTACCAAAGAAAGGTCTCAAGTATGAGAAAGTCATCTCAGAGGAGTTTCATTATTATCACACACACTAGAACACAACACACACCCAGACTTACGGTGTCAAAAACTTCCTTGATGATGAAACACACTGAGCAGACCGCAGACAAAAATATTATTGAATGCTCCATATGCTCCATATGCATTCAATAATTTGATAAAATAAAAAGGCATAAAAATAGAACAGAATTTAGTAAACTGACTGACTGGTAAACCACAGAATTCAAACCACACACACCATCCGTTTCATCTCCAACATAAACATATCCATGGACACACACACACTGACATGTTGGCAGCCAAGTCAGCAAACACTCTCACTGCACCATTATAAGTTGAGACTGTGATAAACCCCGTCCAGAGATAGACGTGTTACCTGATAGGGCTGACGGAGCTCTCGTTTGACATCATCATCATCTACTGGGCGGAGCCGAGATGATAATCACACACTTATTATGAAGTCATACTGAAAGTCGATTACACACATTCACAAAGAGCAACAACAAACCTCCACCCGAGATCTCTGACTACCATTTTCCAGCACCGAATGCTGGCAAATCCTCCATATACTTCAGTTTGAGCATAATAATCATTTGGATTCGCTCTGGAACTCAAAAAAGACACTTTAAAAGTAGCTATTTCAGTCAGACATGTTTCCTTTGTCAAATGTCAGCTGAAAATTGAGTGGTTTGAAACAAAACTGCACTTGACTGTGTTGTTGAACCCCAAGTGGTTAGAATTAGTTTCTCTAGCAAACATCTTACCTAAACAGCATGTTACTACTGCTCATTTGCATAAAGTGACATCACCTGTAGTTTGTCTGAAAGGACTTTGGGTCGCTACAAACTGCTGGCAGTGTGATCGCCCCTTGGGTCGCTCATATGGGATAAGGCAATCCCAGAATGCACTGCGATAAGTTCAGTCAAAAAAAAATGTTGATCAAAAAGTGAATACTAAAAGACTAACCTATTTAAAAATGTACTATTGTATAAATAAAATGCTTACTGAAGACATTACTAATGTCTGTAGGCCATGTCTTGAATACTTTCTTTAAGCATTTAAAGAAATGTAAAAAATGTAAGGATTTAAAAGACTTTAAGGGAATAAAGAAAAGAAAGAAGACCAGGAAAAGAGTATAATTTATTGTCTGATATGACGTAATCAATTTTTCTAAAATCTGCACTTTCTCTCATTTATCGTACACCTAATTTTCCGGAAAAATGCTTTGTTCATTTTTTGTGTTGTCTCACATGAATCAAAAGCTTGTACTTTAAATTCAAAACTGCAACAAAATTTGCAAAAAAAGAAAAGAGAAAAAAGTAGAGTAGCTTGAATCACTAGGTATTACTGTTGGTTATTTAGCATGCCTGTTGTGAAACAATTGTCAAATATTAAATGTCTTTTGTGCATTTTAACTCACACTAACCATTAAAAACTGAAGCGTCACACTGGAATTCATGTTCTGTTTCTGTGAACGGTAATGCCTGCCTTCTTTGATTTGACTGGCCATCTCAATCATTTTGACATTGATGTGCACTGTGAGATCACTGAGGAAGACAAACAGGGTGGAAGTTCAGCAGAGCCGCGTCAAGAATATCATATATCAGGGGGAGCAATTTGGCCAAGGTGATGGGATTGATTCCCAGGGAGTGGATGTAGAGATAAAATGCATACCTTAAATGCAATTAAAGCCGGTTTGAAAAGCATAAAAGCATCTGCGGAATTCATAAATGAGAATCCGAATCAAGTTTTAAAAGTTACATTTTTAGCCTGGCCTGTCTCAGCGAATCTAACAGTGCTCATCAATGTCAAAATGATTTAGTTGGCCAATCAAATTATAGACGGTGGGCTTGTGAAAGAGCATGAGGTAAATGTAAATGTTTTAATGATGATTCCTATGCAGGCAATAGACAACAAGGCAACTCACTAGCTTTTGAAAGAGAGATGAAAGAAAAACTGTACAGTTTAGCATCCCACAAAGCAAAGTGGCGTTTAGAAGCGCACAGACCTGCAGCGAGCGTAAACAGATGGAGAGAGGCCTTTCCCATCAACCCGCCTGCTCTTCAAGCCCACACGTGCAACTCGAGGGGCTATTTTACAGACAAATTACACCACGGGGCACGCTTTCCATTCGCCAACCCTTGTATCTGCCCTGCCTATTAAAGCGACACCAGGCATTCCTCAGCACAGACTGAGACATCACGCTCTACTGCGAAGCTAATCGTGCATCAGCGATATTTTCATCTCTTCCTGTCATAAATTTTCACTGGCCCTGGCTCGGCCTGGTTAACAATCGGCCCAATTTATTGGCATATTGGCATGAGGTGATAAGGGCTAAAAACAACAGCGGCGAGCAGCCGCTCGTGGAGATGAGCTGATAACGCAGATATGAGCTCCCATACAAAACATCTCACCCTCCATCACCTCTCTGTCAAACTATTATTACGATGAGAATAACTGAAAGAGGAGAGGGCGAGAGGGGTCTTCGATTCGCCGGTGGGGGCGGGGACCAAAACCAATGCAAAATAAATATTAATAAAAAATGAAATCAGATGTAACGTTTCAGGGCCAAAAAACAAGGAGGAGAAATACATAATTTATCACCGCATTATCGGAATATCCAGGCAGCCTAATCAAGGAGCAGTGGATGACTATTTTTTGCCTTATCATCCAAAGTGGTGGAAACGGAGAGGGAATTATCAGCCGGCTGCAGATTGCTGGGTTGGAATTCTAATGGTAATAATCGCAGCTCTGATGGTATATCTCCCTGCCTTATCTTTCCCATTATCTGGCCCTATCTCACAGGCATCGGTGCAAATTAATGGTGCTTTTTCAGCACGGCCTTTTTATCATTGCTCAGAGAGCACCCAAGGGGAGAGAATAAGCAAAATATTAAAATACTGCATAAATCACAATTTTAGATAACCGACCAACGTATGGCAGTGGAGGGGGGGTACGATGCCCAACAGCCTTTTTGTCCTTTAGAATGACTCTCGATCTCTCTGTGCACTGGATCAGACGGTCTCTTCTTCTCTCTTCCTCTTCCTGAAGTGCCAGAGACAGGAACTACGGGCTCTGCGTGACCTTTCAGAGCTAGAGACAATACCCTGATATTATGAATGCTCTAGTAACGGAGCTGTGAGAGCCGTTAGATTACCGAGTTCCTGGACATCTCGGATGCATTTCAGAAAGAAATCGACGCAGATCGATTTGCATGCATACGCCTCGGTCAACAGTTTAATGACTCGAGCTCATTTCGGGTATTCAGAAGCTGTCATGCTTGTCGAATGAGATAACAGAAAGTACCACATCAAACAAAATACGCAAAGATTGCTTTGCACTGACTGAAAGCCTTCAAACGTATTTGTATTTACTGTACTGAATACTAGTACAGTCAAACAATATTTGATCTGACAGAATACATCTCAATGTGTCACCCAAGTGACAGGATGGTCAAAATAAAACATTTTCAAAGGAATACAGTTTTTTTAAGTCAAATTTTACTTTATGTACATGAGCTCAACGTATGATCTCACGCACAAACACTCAAACAGAAACATTTCATTGCACTAGTACAAACATACAAATATCAAGCGGCGATAAAGAGACATATGGCTTTCAGAAGTGTGCAATCTTGCTTGATCCCTTCTCCTTGGCTCAGTTTAACATGTTCCTAAAAAAACAACATTTCACAACAGAGGAAGAAGATTCTTCGTTCTTCCTCCCTGCGGTCCAAACACACACACACACACACACACACACACACACACACACACACAGGCTGTATCTAAAGGCCCTGACCAGCGATCGCACTTCGGCTCTTTCATTCACAAAAGATGAATGCAACAAAAGCCAGCCTATTTAATTATTGTATAAAAGACAGAACTGTAATTTTACTGTCTGAACTTTTCATTTCGGGAGGTGCTGAAAATATTCAGGTACTATATCATAACAGTGTCCTAAAAATAGGCCCTGAAAAATGGAAATGCTCAAGCTACTGATGGTGTATATTTTATGAAACACATTATTTATTTAACTCTGTAGAGCAGATTATTCTAGGCTGAGATGTGTCATATTTATTAAATATTATATTTATTTTAGACCACAGAAATACTTTTTGGTATTTTCTTTTCTAAATGCATTATCATAAATACATAAACTATATTTCAGTCTTTATTTGCATGCATGAGGGATTCTGGGCGATTTTTTCTGACATCCACATCTGATTCGAAACAGACCCTTAAAACCTTTACAAGAAACGCTGGACGTAAAACTACAATGACCTAAAAACTGAATGATAATTCAGCTATCATAATTTGATACAGCTTGCCAAACAACAATAACGCTATAATAAATGTCAAGAATAAAAACATGACATTGAAATGTGATAAACGTATTGCCTGTTAATCGTTGAAAACATCTTCACATGGTCAAATACAACAAGACCGAAAGATGAACAGACTCAAAACACTATTTAAAGAATCAGCTGAATGTCTTCAAATCTAAAACTACTTTAAACTAAAACACTGAATCAGTTCATGAGCTCCTCACTACTGAATATAAATCTTTCAGCACTAAACAAACATGCATAACTATTACAAAAGCACTTCTAGAGCTGCATTTTATTTATTTATTTTGAATTATGTTTGATAGCCAATAATAAACCTGCAATATGCATAAATGATAAATAAAAGCAAAACTGAAAACATAAGAAAATGTCACTATTATGAAAAACATCTCCATATACCTCAACAAATACAAAAAAGGACTGACTGTAAACAGACCCTCGTGGGGCTTCATCATCATCTGAAACAACTACTTTACTCAGTTTCTGTGATCGTCACTATATTAAACTTTAAGAATTAAATAGCCTAAGCACGTGCATAAATATTATAAGCAAAGAAGGCACAACAATCTACGAATAAGTAAATGCAAAATGAAAGCATAACAAACAAGTCTTCAAAATGTTACATTCACGCGAAAAACAAGCCTCGTTAAAGACAAAAACACTGAAGCATCAAACAAGATTTAAAGCAGGACTAAAAGAAGAACATTTGCACCTGCTTCTACGATCAGTTATCATCATAAACTGATCTATCTCAATCTCCCTTTCATCCAACTTTACTCCGCTTGGCTTTGAAACAAATAACAGTAATGATAATAATAAACAGAGTAACTTACGCTTGATTTGCCGGGGGTTGCTCTGCTTTCTGCGGGACATGTTGATCCGGATGATTATTGATTATTAATTGATATTATGGGTTATTATGAGAGGTTATTATGGATCATCCAAAAGCCGAACGGGTAGCAGAAGGAATGAGGATTATTCACAGGCTCTCAGTGCGTGCGTGCGTGCGCACGAGTGTGTGTGTGTATGTGTGTGTGTGCGCGCGGAGCTGCGGTCCGCTCGGACTGACGGCGGAGGGGAAGGCGTTTCGCGCTTTTGTTTGAACATGAAGTTTGATCCACCGCGGTCGCCGTACACACACAATCTCTCACATATAATGCTGTTAAACTTCTCTGTACACGCGGACTATTGTTCCGAAAAGCGCTACACTCAGGCCAAATTTGTTCATTCTTTTTTGCAAAAAACTTATTTAAAAGGTTTGATAGTTGAAATCCCGAATAAAATAGACTTATTAATGTATTAATGACTTAATTTATCGAGTATAAAGCGTTTCTATTACCAAAATATGCGTCCTCAGAAGTTACACAGCCCTGGTCGGCGTTTTTCTTAGCCAATCAAAAACGTAGATTACCTGCCAATCATTACCTGTGTTCAGGTTTGGTCAAATCGGATTGGCTGCCATTCTTTGGAGGGCGGGGTTTTGGAACAGGTGTGAAGTTAAAAATAAACTAGCCTACCACGGTTAAGCGTTACTTTAAATATCAGAAGTAATCGTAAACCATTTATATATATATATATATATTATATTGTCTTGTCGTGATGTTTACTGTATATTTATTGTCACACACTTGGCTTAATTTATGATTTTCATAAACTTGAAAAACATGTAAAGAATTGTGTTTAAATGCTTGAAATTAGTTTCGTTGACAAATGTAGTGGCTATTGTGTGGCTATTAATTTTTAAATCATAAATAGATGAGTTTATGACATATACATATCTAATTTAAATATATTAAACATAAAACGTTATTTAATAGTTTTATACTTTGATGTCTAAAAATAATGACATTAACAGGCAACAATTCTTTAATTCTTTTATTTTTACCACTGATTGTAGATTCATATGCAGTTTCTTTGCATCAGTAAAATACCCTTGTACCAACACATTTGGTCTGAGTAGGTGAATCTTCTTTGATACCACATTTTTTTTCCTTTGTATTTGTGAATTTTGAATGAATTTCAAATGTTGTTGATTCAGTGCAGTTCAATTTATTTGCAGAGCCCAGTTAAAAACTCTAAAGCAGCTATACAAATGTAGTTATGCGTATTATGTCCTATTCAGAATTTTAAAATAAAGCAATCAAAAAAGTTTTTTTTATATTTGATATAAAAGAACATATGTTAAGTGGCTCAAATGAATTTCGTCTTTCGTGATTACTGGGTGAGGATTTTTAGAAATCTTTTTATAGAAAACTACATACAAATGTCCTTGTCTTTTTCAGTCCTAACTCTGAAATCACCTGAAAACAAACGCAAATGAAAAAAAGTGCATATGTTTTAATTAAAAAGTGATCTTCAACTAACTCAAGACTTTCAATGTGCTACTTTCAGCATGCATTTGGTGAAAAATACGTTCATATATATTCAAAAATTCAGCAACTTCCACGTCACAGAAAATCCCTTTACTCAAATTTGAAGTATCATTTCTTAAACAGTTTCAGGGCCCGGAAATCGCCTTCTTCAATTAGCCAGTTGAACTGCCAAGTAAGACAAGCAAGTCGCCTGTGAAATTATCTTGTAACCCAATTCCGGGACTTTGGAACGGAGTCTGAAACTACGGCATAATTTCAAGGGGTTAACTAGTCAACGGAGCTGCACCTTGAGGAAACCTTTATCTGCCTCTGTGCAGTTTGCTTCTGCTTTCACCAGCCATTACACTCTGGCAAGAAGTGTGCTCTTCCCAGAGTCCTCTGCTCCAGCGCTGGCGGGCTGTGAGCTCCAGCCATGAAGGAGAATAGCGTTAGCCATTCACAGCTGAGTTCTAGTTCTGCTTCAGATCTAAATGATGGTGAAAATCTATATCAAATTTGTGTCACTTATTATGTGTAATATTTTAAAGCTCATGTTCATTGTCTATAAACTACAACTAGATTAAAGCTGCTTTGTGTCATTTTTGTGACACGTTAAAACATTGCTCTGTTGTTTGAGAAGCCTTCCTGTTCAACCAATGGCTTGAGTTTGGGGTGGAACTAAATATTTGGCCGAACCAATGGCAGGCAGTCATTATTTTTCCAGTTCTACTTGCTGCTATTAGTGGCACACTGAGGCTCATGCCAACATGAAACCAAAACTGAGCCTTTTTACCTTCTTAAAACAGGTTCCTGGTCTTATACATGACTTCTTTGTACTTATTATTCCAAATAATAAAAAGTTAATATTTTATAAAAAAAATTAATGCCATGCAATTTCTCATTGAATACAGATTAAAACACATAAATCACATACAAAATGTTTTTTTCATGTTGATTTTAAAGGAATAGTTCACCCATAAATGAATATTTGCTGAAAATGTACTCACCCTCTGGCCATCCAAGATGTGGATGAGCTTGTTTCTTCATCAGAACAGATTTGGAGAAATGTAGCCTTACATCACTTGCTCACCAGTGCATCCTCTGCAGTGAATGGGTGCCGTCAGAATGAGAGCTGATAAAAACATCACAATAATCCACAACGCCACTCCAGTCTGAAGCTGTGTTTGTAAGAAACAGATAATTTACTTCAGCATACCGTACATGCCTCTCTTGATTTTATATTAGGTGATTCAGTGAATAGTATTTATGCTGGTTTATAAATTTTTCACTGTTAAACTGAATATTTTTCTATATCTTCTCATCCAAGATTTTCTAAAATCATCATCATCAGTTTCCTATTGTAATGAATGTGTGATCATTTTATTCATCACTCCAAATATAAATCAGGATTTGTAAATATAGATTTTTTTTTCTCCAGAAAATATTATAATTTGTTTTCCTCAATAAAACATGCCAGTTTTAGAATTCTGAATTTCTATAGATGCTCAGTTTGTGCAGGAGACTTCCAGCAAACTTAAGGCTCACAGTCTGGGCCTACACTCATTCTGACTCTTCCGTAAAAAGCTATTCATTTCCATGTTAAAAAGCACATTATTCTCAATTCATGATCACAGCTGTTCCCTTGAACTCTGCACCCCTTGTAAATAAGAGTAATATGTTGCGTATATGCTTATTTCTATTGTGCGCTCACATGGTTTTCACATAATTCCAAGGCCACAGGTGTCACAGTCTGTTGTTTTGTGTAATTCTGAATAGGGCCGAGTATGACTTCTCTGACCCTCTTTGAGCTCCTGTGGCAGGTCATCGGCAGCGCGTGTGGTTTGTATTAACGAGCACCTCCAAATTAATTAAGTGACCCCACCCTGTCCTTTCTGCGCTGTCTTTTTATATCGTTCAAGGTTAGATTACATTTGGAAACATGTTTCATTTCTTCGAAAATCACATATGCAAGGAATTAAAGGCTGTTTTAACCAATCAATAATTGAATCAAAGTGTTTTGCTGCAGGAGATATAACTGCAGGAGGACGCTGTGTGTATATGCGACACAATATCAGTCACAGTGATCAGGAAACGCTGCTCTTTCTTAATTTAACCTTGTATTTTGTTTCAAGGCACACCAGGTCAGATAATAAATATGGCTGAAAAATAATAATGTGCTGTATAAAAATGTTTGCTAAGGTGTTGTTCATCCCAAATTCAAAGCACACAGAGACAGCCACTGCTGCATGCATGTCATCAAATATAGTTGCATTTGGTCGCAGTGCATTATTGAACTTAATTGCTTCCATTTACAGACAGACCAATAACATTTCTAGACTGAATTATGAGATTATCAATCTGATTAACTGTGGTGATTCGGTCTAATGGTTTCGCAAAATATTAAATCTACGTTTTAAAGATGGAAATCATATATTTTGTCACAATATCACAATAAAAAACATGCAAGATTTTTTTTTTCCATAGAAAAACTTTATTTAAATATATTCCAAGTGTTTTTTTTTCTTTATCTAATCAAAGTTTCAAACAAACAAAACATTTTACTATGAATATTTTTCAAACCGATGATTTTTTTTTTTTTTATCTCTTAAAAACTACCAAAAGCCAGTTTCTTAAAGACAATATCCTCCAGGAAGTGACATGTTTGGTGGTAGGGAAAACAGCAGAACAAACATCAGCTAGTATTAACAACTAAGTTAACAAAATTCATAAGATGCTGTATTTTTTTTCCCCCTTTTTTTTAAGCTTTTTAAAGCTGATTTTCTTTCTTTCTTTCTTTTTCTTTCTTTCTTTCTTTCTTTCTTTCTTTCTTTCTTTCTTTCTTTCTTTCTTTCTTTCTTTCTTTCCTGAATCGCTTTAAAACTCACAAAATCCAGTTTCTTAATGACATCATCCTCCAGGAAGTAACTATTTTATTTTTTAAACTTGAAATTTGAAATGTTTATCGAAATTGATAAGATCCTGTATTTTTCCTTTATCTTCAAGATCTTTTTCATCCTATACATTTTTCAAAATCCCTCTGAAACTAGCAAAGGTCAGTTACTTAATTACATCATCTTCCAGGAAGTGTCATAATTTTTGGTGGGTGTTCAGAAATTCAAATAATTCTGTGATGTTTCATGATATTTACAGAAATGTGTATCATGAAACATCACATTCAGTCAAAAGGAGCTGCAGAAATTCCTAAAGTTCTGCTTTCTACATTTCTCATGCCAAAACACTCCAATAATAGCCAGATGTTGAGGCTTCTTTGAGCGTAAATTCAGAGAGTCCAGCTAAATTGTGAACTCCAGATTAATTTCACACCACAGCTCGATCCCTCAGGACCTTGGCATGCGTTGGATCTTATTCTCGCCGCCATGGCGCCTCGTGTTGGTCCCGCATTTTGACTGACAGGTACAAATCTATGTGAGGTGGAGGGCGCCTCCATCACGGGCTGCAGCAGATGGTTGAAATAATTAACATGATGCTGTTCTCATAGCAGGGGAAATCAGTGGCATGGAGATCATGCCGCTGCTGCTTTAACACACATACAGTGAGGAGTTTAACGGTAACATTAAATTAAGGGATTTAGAAGACATATGGGATTGTGCTGTGATGATAAAAAATGCACAGTCATAGACTTACAGCAAAATATGTGTTGCACTTGTGAAAATCAAGCCGATATTTGTCCACTGTCAAAAAAATCTGTGCCTGGTAACCTATAAAATGAGGTAACTTCTAAATGAAGTCAACAATATCAACCTGACTACACAGGTTACGCTAATGAAAGTCATTTATAATGGATCGAGTCAAGTAAAAAACGCTAAAAATGGCACGTTTTTGTTTTTCATATTGCAAAATCACTGTAAACGAGTTGTGTGTGGGTGCAGCTAAATATATCCACGTCTGCCTCCAGCACATTTAAATATGATTTACTGCCGTCTGAACTTCAGCATCAGCGGCTCTTGAAGTCGCAAGGCTGATTTTCTGCTGTATGATGCCACACCAACTGGCATTATGGGACTGGCTGCTATCCAGAGGAGGTGACTGTGACTGCGTGTGTGGGTGCTGTTAGACAGCTGGAGGAGTGGACGAGCATCAAGGCCATGCATTCATGTCCATCTGCTTGAAAAGAGATGGAAGGTCTAGTGTTGATAATGATGAAATTAATAAAGGCCAGAAGATACGGGGAATAAAATTGCTATGAAATGATGCACAGAATAAAAAATGTGTTGTCAGGTAACCTAAAAATGTGGTGACATCTAAATTGACTGGTTTTATTGAAGTCAAATATATTAGTAAGAATTTTATGACAGAATCGACCAGATTGCACCAAAGAAAGTCAGTTGTGGTGATCAAATTGCACTATTAAAAAACCTTTTTTTATGCTACTACAGTACTTGAAAGAAACTTTAACATCCATGGAATCTTAACATTCCACAAAAGGTTCCTTATACTGTAGTAGAAAAATGTTCTTTAGATTTTTAAAATGTTCTTTAGACAAAAAAAAAAAAGGTCCTTTTAAAGAACTGTTCACTGAAAAGTTCTTCAAGGAACCAAAAATAGTTCTTCTGTGGCACTGCTGTGAAAACATATATTTGTGGAACCTTTATTTTCAAGAGTAAATGCCACAGAAGAACCATTTTGCCCCCCCCCCCCCCCCCAAATCTTTCAGTGAACAGTTCTTAAAGCATCGTTTTATTTTCTTAGTGTGAAGAACATTTTTATATTATAAACAATCCTTTTCCATTATAAAGAACCTTTTAGAAATGTTCCATGGATTTTAAAGGTTTGAGAACAATATGTTTATTTAAATTCTTACTTTGCATTATATTTTCATGTTCCCGTATTTTATAATAATATCATGAAAAAAAACCCCCCAAAAAAACATGTTTGAACTTTATAATCCTTGAAGGATGTGATCATTTTTTTGTCTTCTACTTCTAACATAGAGAAACTGGAAATTTATTTCAATTTTACCCACTTTGTCTACTCAAAATGTTTCAATCAAACATTTTCTTGTGAATATTGTTTGAATTAATCAATTAATAGCTTTTTCTGTATTTTCAAGACTTTTTCATAATTGAAATGTTCTTTGAGAAAAAAATGGCTATTCTATGGCACCCTTTTATTTTTAAGAATGAATGCCACAGAAGAATTTTTTTTCCCAATGAACCTTTCGGTGAACAGTTTCTTTTTTTTTTCTAGTGTGAAGAATATTTTAATAATCTAAAGAACTTTTTTCCTCTTTAAAGAACCTTTTATGCAGTGGAAAGTATGATAAGTGTTCTTCATGGAACCATCGGTGCCAATGAAGAACCTTTATTTTCAGGAGTGTAAATTCACTTTTTATTCTGCAGGATAATTTCTCTTAGATTCTCATAAAAAGTATTTTGCCCAGATTGAAAACTGAAAGCTGCCAATTATGATATTTTGATCAGCGACATGTGTGTCCTGTGTCGCTCGTGTCGATAGTGTGAGATTATTTTATCATTAGTGCTGGTGTGTGTGGTGTTCTATAGAGACGCAGTGTGTATCTGAGTATAGCTACAGCATTATCAGTGTGCCATGTTCCCTCTGGTCATGGCACCGTGCCCCCTCCATCATCCGCAGCGTGCCAACAGATGTCTGTGAGCGTGCCCGCTTCTCCACCCCGCCTGCCAACCCCCGCGTTCAGCGCCAGCCCTCTGCCCAGCAACACACTTCCACACTTCTGCTCCACACCTTCTTCTCTCTGCTTTTTTTCTTCCCTTCTTCCTCCGTTTCTTTGTTTTCTCTGCACTCGTCCTCTCCTCTTTTCGCTGCTGATTTCCATCCCTCCATTTTGAAACTCGTCTTCGGTTTGTTTTGCTGTCTTGGAGCTGAAAACAAGTAAAACACACAGAGATGGAGATTAAAAATGATTTGACATTTTTTGAAAGGGGACTTAGTAAATAAATCAAATTGTTAGAATAATTAGAAATGAGTTCATTTTTTCTTGACTTTGGGAGGAAAGAGTAAAAAAATATATATTTTTTGTGTGTGTGTGCTTTGCAAATGCTAATGCAACCCATGTTCTAAAATGATAATTTTTTATTTTTATTCCTTGATGTTAGATTTCTCTTCACACCCCCCCCCCCTCCGAATATTGATTTGATTTATATTATCACTATTTAAAATATTCATATTCATATACCCCACTGTCAGATGTTCACTGAAATGTAAATAATCAATCAATCAATGATAAATGTAATATTTTACTGATTCTTCAAAAATGATTTATTTTTTAACCGTCTTTCAAATTTTTGAATAATTGTTACATATGCACTTAAACAGTTAAGAGAATTATAGGGAAATGATCAAGATTATTAGGATTATCTATATCTTGCTAATATAAATGATTCAAATAATAATTATCATAAAAATAAACGGTATTCTAAGTGAAATACTATATTAATTAAAATAGAAACAGTTCCACTAATCAGTATTTACCCTAATTTTAAGAATAACTCAAATATGGCATTAAACATAGTTTGTTCCTGTTGTCATAAATATACAATTCTATTAAAATAAAATAGAAAATAAGTTATATTTAACACTAAGCGTTGAATATGCACAGACAGGCAATGCTCACTACTTAGAAGAAAAAAAAAGAATGACATAAAATGCAAATTGGATTAGTTTTAATCTAATAACCTCTTCACACATACAGTACTATAAAAAGTAAAAAGGCACTATTGTTACCATAATGAGTTATTTATACCGGCCCTGACCCATAAATTTCACCGTCAGGTTTATTCAATCATATTTAATGACATTTCTGATTTTGACTGGTTATTTTAGATGTTACCAAATGAAGCAGACTATTTTAGGTTCCCTGACAAAACATTTTTTTTTACAATGCAGGCTCAAAGAAATGACAGCAAGAGCTGTGAAATATTGCAACATTTAAGCACTGTACAGCTTGTGAAACAGCGTGTAGACACATTAAGAGAGAACCAGATCTTTTACAGTTATGCAACTGACAGTTTTCAAGGACAACAACAACTGTTCTGCACTTTTAATGCATATTTAATCACCACTTATTAGACTTCTTATTGCTGATGATCAAGTAAATGTGTGTATCGCATGGACTAAATGTTTGAAAGAGTTACTTTTTTTAAGAAGTCAATTGTAAGTGCAGTTGTAAATGCATCCTTACCATTAGAGAGAATCATTTTTTATGAATAACCAGCAGATTTGATTGTATCTTACAACCAAATGATCAACATCTTTATTTTTATCCAAATCCTATTATGTCCAGCATTGTGCATAATATCCTCCCGAGGGGATTTATTTGCAGTCTTCCCTTCCGTTTAGGTTTGCGAGGATAATATTCAGTGGATATCAGTCACAAACAGCATACAAACTGGCTGTTCGCTCTGACAGAATAATTGCATTGAAATACAGCTGCACACTATTTCTGCAATACCTTCATTAAAGGCTGCCAAGGGAGGAAAATACACAGAATATCGAGTTGATTAATCTATAATTATTAGATTACAAACGGCCGGGCACAGTCCACAACAGTTGCGGTTAATTACATGCTTGCAGGGAGCACTTGCGCCCATGACAGATGTAACAATAACCGCATAATATCACATTTCTGAGCAGAGCTGCCAGTTAATCAGAGACCCTTATTCTAATGCGACTAATATAATTGTCCGATGCATGCCGTTTCATCTGAAATGTCTGGACTAGAACATTTGGATTTGGTGCTAGTTATTCCAAAATTGTTTTGCAGCGTGATGGTTTTGGTCAGTATATCCGCAGAAGCAGAAGCACGACAAGAAAGAGAAGAAAAACGCATCTCTGTGTATATTTTCACAGTGAGGTTGGGTGTAGACAGCTCTGAGAAGTGAATCTACATCTGCCAGCCTCCATGCAAATAGCGCCGCCATCCTTAATAGTGAAACCTTCGATGAAAAACAGATAAAAATATTAAATATTCAGGCTTCCCTTTCACCCAGTATCAAAAGGCTCCAGATGTGCCGGGCCGGAGTTGTTATCGGGTGGCCAAACGACAGGCATTGAAAGACATTCCTCTGAATTTCAGACCATATAAAAGTGTTTTATACGATGCAAATGAATGGTAATTTTTGACTATGGAGGAGAAGCTGGGGGGTGGGGGGGATGCCAATAAACCCTATCATTTGGGACTAAAAGTCCACAAACGGGAGACACTTTGGATTCGCCTTGCCTGTCTTCCCGCGTTAGATGCTCGAGATTGCCGCGAAATTAATCCATTTAACAATCTGTGGCTTAAAATTTAAGGATTTCCAGTTTTTTAGAATTTCAATAAGTTCCAATTGAAGAGAGAATTCTTTTGCAATTCAGGCATGTGCGGGCGATAACGGAGGAGTTGGCATGGAAGGCAGGCAGAGATGGATTAATTATGCAGGGAACATGGAAATTCTGCTTATCAACGCTTAGCAAAGGAGCCCAGCTCACATAATCAGAAAAACCAGGATGAAAAAATATAACAATGCGGTGGCACCTTCCAGCTCATCGTCTTACAAGTTAGATTCTTCCTGTAATTAAAAACTAACATACAATTATATTCATATCTCATAGGCAGACTATGAGTGGTTATGTGTTAAATATCAGCAAGGGGTATAAGGGCTGAGGTGGGGGTATATATATATATGTATATATTAAAAACACACACACACACACACACACACACACACACACACACACACACCGTCTTACATGGGGATAGAGGTCTCTTGGGATGGACGGAAGTACTTAGCCAGGAAAACTTAAATTATCATTTAAAAGCCAGGAAAGACAAAGCTAGTGGAGCTCAGAGACACCCGCTTATTTACCGCAGGCAAGCAGGGAGGGAATATATGCTCCGCTGCGTTCAGTTCTCACTTATCACGGGAAACTTTGAAGGGAATGTCAATGGATAGGCTGCGCAAATCCCAACAGAGCATGTGTGATTCTGGCATGTGGACCTTTGGTGGTGTTTTCGCTAAAGCGATATGGCGAATAATGCAGAATGATGGGTAATTTCCACTTTTGCGTTTAGAAAACTGGGATTTTGCAGTAACGTTTGCAAAGCTCTTTGTTCTTGATACCGTTTGGTGTTGCAAGGAACAGGAATAAGGTGGCGAAGCTTAATCCAAAACAGACCCTGATTTCTGCTGTGTTTCTTTCGTTCTGTTGAAGATACCTCTGTTTCCAGTTTTGTTGTCCTATCAGAACCGCCGTTTGAGCCGGAATGACTATTACGACTACAAATGCAAGGATCATGGAAGTTTCAACACTTCACTCACCGTCCTTTCACCAGAAAACACCAGTAGCTTTTAAAAGAGACTCCTAGCAAATACATTTCTTGCTCGTGACCCTTCCAAACTTTTACATTTTAGCAAATCAACAGAATTAAATGGTGGAACAAAGCATTCTCACAATGCTTTGTGAGTTCCTTTGACCCAATAGTTCTAAAAAAAAGCCTAAAAGTCTGAAATTTCATTCACCTGGCATGTTAGCGATACACGCGAGAACTGATGAAGTTTGGTTGTGGTTTCTTCTCCATGTCTTTCTTCTCTGCAAATAGTGTTGAGCGCAACACTGTGAAAGAATGAACAAAATAGACATACCGTAAAGCTGAAAGAAATGTATCTAAAGGAATAGCTCATCGAAAAAGGACACTTCTTTCAGTATTTACTCATCCATAACTCATCAAACCTTCATCTGTACAAAGGACACATTCACAGTTCTGTCTATGGCCATGTCTCTTCTGTATATTTTTATTCTTTATTACTATTGTTATTCTTAATTATTGTCTATTCTCTTCATTATTAGTGTTCTTTATCACCTTAATTATATGTTGTCTGCACTATGTTTGTACTTTCTGTACTGGAAGCTCCTAACACCAAGACAAATTCCTTGTGTGTGCAAACACACTTGGCAATAAAGCTCTTTCTGATTCTGATTCTGATTTACTCACTCTCATCCTCCCATGCTGTTAGTTTTCTGTGAAACACAAAACATAATTTTTTAAGAAAAAATAAATCATATTCAACATCAGTCATGTACTGTAAAAAAAAATTCCATAAAATTTACAAAAAAAACCGGCAGCTGTGGTTACCAGAATTCTACCGTAAAAAATACGGTAGCAACGTTTTAGGTTTTACGGTTTTAACTTAAATTTACAGTTAAATACCGTAATTTCTTTAACTGGCATAATCTTAATATACCAACCTATTAAAGTACTGAAATCTATTTTGTTCCTTTGAAATACACTGATAACCACCAAATGCAGGTGATGATGAGAAAGTCACATGATGAGCCAAAGCCCATCACAAGCAACTTTTAAACAATAGAATATACAGAAGGTGCACAGTGTCATTCACACAAGCACTAAACACCATCATGGTGAGACTCATTAAACTGAAATATGCTATAAACATTAATTTAACAACATTAGATGTAACATACAACCCTAATAAACATAACCGATAAGAAAAAACTAAGAAGAAACATAGTTATTTCAAAGAAAAAAACGTCAAATTCAAACAGAATTTGAAATGGAATGCAGGGAATTCTGGGAACGTCAGTTTACGGGTTTTCCCTGTAAATTTTACAGGAACTTTCCGTTAACCATGTAACAGGTTTTTACCGTAGCATTTTCACAGTTTTTTACCGTTAAAATCACGATCATTTTTTACAGTGTGTGATATTGTTGAGACAATTTTTATTGTCAGTAGCATCAAATTTTAGCATCATTTAAATATTTTTAAATATTGAAGTAAAGATTTTCTTGATGTATATTTTTGTCTATTTGTCTGTAGATTTAATGATTTTTTTACATAAAAAGTTTACTTACAATAAAAGCACCGCAACACATGCCTTTTTCCCATTCGATGTGTTAGTTCAAATGACATGTTAGAATTTCAGCAAAGAGGAATTTTCCGTGAAAAATGTTCCTAACAAACATGTTCTTAATTTTATTTTTATTTTTTTGGGAGGAACAAACCAAAAATGTAACTGATTTTAGAATATACTGAAATACACAAGTATAGCACACTGTCATGCACACTAATCCTTTTTACTATTTTTTGGACCATTTTCAACTGTCTTGTTTGTTAAAACTACTTTCCAAAACACTAATTTCAGTTTTTCTTCAGTGTTTCTGTATCTGAGTTCATCTGCATTCATCTAACTGGTGTTTACTCTCGTATAGCAACACTATTCAGTCACTGGTTGCAAATCTAAGTTTTTTGACTGCATTGAATTCTCTCGCCTGCTAAGATGTGCCTCTTCCACCTTCCTGAAACACCTCACGTCTGCCCCTTTTGACACAGACCAGCAGATGAATGAAGCCAGGGTTAGGCGAGACCAAATCTCCTCAGTTCATTTGCAAGATTCCTGCAGCTTTGAGGGATGTACCGCACCTGTTGCTGATGCCTCGATTCCGTTTTTTGATCGGGACGCTCTCTGACAAAGAGCAGAAGTGGAGGCAGAATAGAAAAGAGAGAGTGGATGAGATCCTTATCGAAAACTCTCCACTGGACAATGAATTTTTCTCCACCATTCAAATGTATCGGCGAATGCTAGAGCGGTTCATTTCAGCCGATCCCGTGGGGCGACAATGGCCCAGAGAAATGAGTGATGCTATCTCTCTCCTGATGTCATTTCCCTGATCCGCTTCATCCTCTGGCCCTGTGTACCTCCATTAATTAGAAAGCAAAGGGATTTCCACTCATCAGCTCATGGCTTTCTGCTTGTCTACTATCTGAAGACCTCTTTCCGCTACTCAGGAAAGTCAGAAGAGAAAAACAAGTCTGTTTCGATCCTACGGCATTTAGGCTTCAGGATGGAAATGACATTTAGCAATTCAAAAATATTCATCAGAGTCTGATAAAATGAGAAAATAAATGATGTGATGAAGCTTTGCTTGGCTCCCCTTGACTGAAAGTTTGATGGTTCACCTAAGAGCGTTTAAAATGACTCCTATCAGTGTCACAAAGATTAATAATAGGTAGTTTCTGATTAGTTTTGTACATAATGTACCAAAACACCAAAATCAAACATTTTTCAAAATCTTTCAATTCTGGACGGACGGACAGACAGACAGACAGATAGACAGATGGACGGATGGACGGACGGACGGATGGATGGATGGATGGATAGATAGATAGATCAAATGAAAATATATATTAATAAAAATAAATAATTTTCTGTTCAATCCATTAAAACATTTTAATCTGTTCAATCCAGAACATTTCTGTTCTGTTCAGTCGAATTAAAAATTGCTTAGCATTTTTTTGAGTATAATACCATTAACGTAGCAACATGCTAATGCCAAATATTAAAATATTCAATAAAACAATAAATTACTTAACATTTTTTAATCTAATTAAAATGGACTGTTTTAGCAAACCTTTGTTTAGCAACATATTAACGCCAAACTCTGTTGAAAGAAGCCACTAACAACATTTCAGCATCATGGCAGAGATCTTTGCAATACCCCCCCAAAAAATCAAGATGTAATAATATGTTTGGGTGCATATTCACCCAAAACTTTGGAGGAACAAATATTTAACTGAACACAAAAATCTAAATAAAGAAAAGGGAAAAGTCTGTTCCTTCTGCAAAGCCACCGGAGGGTGGAAGAGGCAAAAGTGTCATAAATGTCTCATTCTAAGTGGCAGAGCTAAAACGACCAAATTTTCCTGTTGTCTCTGTGTCTGTGAGGACGCTCAGGGGCAAAGACCTACAATTAGCAGATATGTGGGTGGGCATCTCTGACTGCATCGAAGCACGTTAACACAATGACTATAGATGAGTTTAGAGCGAGTCTGAGTCTTTGACGTGTCAGTCTCCTGTCTGCAATATGAAGACGTTAACGCTGATTAGTCTCTCTAATTAAAGCACACTCCCCTGACACCAGAGATACATGAACTCAAGGCTTGCATGCAGTCGTGTGGGGGTGTGTTTGTATGAAAGACGTCGAACTGCAGCCCTATATTAAGATGACGTACATAGTGTTTGTGTAGCGGTGCTCAAACTCTATTCATAGTTAGCGTGGAAAAGTAACGGTCAAGTATCTTTGTCTAAAGTTTTACATCTAAAATGTCTTATATAACAGACACTTAATAATATCCCCCAAACAACATTTTAGTGAACACTTCTTAAAAGAACCATTTTTTCTTAGTGCGAAGAGCATTATACTAATCTAAAGCTAACTTTTCTTCACTATAAAGAACCTTTTGTACAGTGGAAAAGATCCATGGATGTTAAAGGTTCTTCATGGAACCATTAGTGCCAATAAAGAACCTTTATTTTAAGAGTGTAAGACAACATCTGAAGCTATAAAATGAATGTGGATACTATAGATCAGATTGTTTGGTTTTGGAAGAATTAGACGAGAACTGATTTCATATTAATGAAGTCTACGCAAATGAAGTCTCTCCAAAAGTGTTTGGAGAAATTATTCACTTATCCTTGTTCACAGGTAAAATTCACACAAAATCATGGCTTCTTTGCTTCCTTTGGCATGTTTAAGAGAGTTCATGAGGGAAGTAGGTCTATGGAATGATAAATGAGTCATTCTTATGAATCAATTTTTTTCAATGACTCCACATTGATCAATTAATGTCTTGTGAAGCAAAAAGCTGTTTATTATAAACAAATGTATCATTAAAATGTTTTTAATTTAAAATGAGTCATCCATCCAAAAGTAAAAAAAAATTAAAAAAGTCATCTCGTTTGAATCAGGTGAGAAATATTCACAGCTCAAGCACTGCTTACAAGCAAAAATAATCAAAAACAGTTCTAAACAAATATTTTGATGTGAGAGAACAACAGGGAACAAACTTTTTCACTGGAGAAAGCATAGACAGGTTAAAGTTCAAATGATTCTTACACAAACACAGCTTTTCACGTCACAAGATTGATGGACTGGAGTGTGTGGATTACTTTTGAATTATTGTGATGTTTTTATCAGCTGTTTGGACTCTCATTCTGACGGCACCCATTCACTGCAAAGGATCCATTGGTGAGCAAGTGATATAATGCTGAATTTCTCCAAATCTGTTCCAAACTCTATATCTATATCTTGGATGACATTTTGGGGTGAAATACTCCTTTAAAGTTTATCAATAACCTATATTTTGGTATGTGGGATCACTTTAATGATACTTTTATGGTGCTTTTGTGTCTTTTTGGAAGCTTGAACACTTGATTAACCATTAACTGCAACTGCAAATAGAGAGACTTCTCGGCCTAAGAAAGTCAGTCATACGGGTTTAAAATGACTTGAGTTTGAGTAAAATGATCCCAGAATTTAAATTTTGGGGTGAACTATCCCTTTAACCCCAGACGCATGTTCTAATAAGAGATGGATCTGATCGCAAGGCCTCCTCGTCTCTTTCCCCCTCCCGCACAGGTACATGACTGAGCAGAAAAGGAGATGCTTCATCTGTGAGATTAGCTCTGGCAGGCCGGCCGCTGGACATGGACTTCTGGACAGACTTAGTTCTGGGTATTGAGATCCACTCGCAGATGACAGATGAAATCTGTCTCCTCCAGCTGGACGTGTAGCTGCAGGTGATACATGATCACAGATAAAAGGACACGAGGTGTATGTGGGGGATGGAGACCATGGGGCCCCTGATCTCTGTCGTGCTGATGTCACTGCCGCAGGTGGCTCACTAACCCCGCCCCTAACCTCCAAACAACCAATCACACGCTTATAACCTATCCAGCCATCCTCACTGAGCACGCATCGTGTGTGTGTGTGTGAGAGAGCGACTCACAGAAGTTTTATCTCATTCCCATCTGTGTGGTCTCAGGCACGATGATTTTGGACCACAGCCACGTCAACCTTCATGCCATCCAGAACTACAGGAAAAGAGACAAAGGGAGGAGGTGAATGGATGTCATTTATAAACACTGCGTTCATTCTAGTCCTATTTTAAAGTAGGGTACAAAAAAACATTTCACCCCAAAATCAAAAGAAAAATAATACATTAAAATAAATTGTAATGCAAAAGAAATTAGTCATACTGTATTTTAAGGAACATTAAAATCTAACAACTAAACACTTAAACTCTAATTTTTTAAATAAATTACTAAATAAATAAAACATAAAAAAATAGAAAGTATTACACCGATGAGAATCTGATGAAAATTGTAACTGATAAATAAAATAAATAACAATAATAATAATAAAACTTATATCTGGACACCCGGGGCCCGTTTCAGAAAGGAGGTTAAGTGAAAACTCTGAGTATGTTAACCCTGAAATCAGGGAAACTCTGGGTTTTCGGTTTCAAAATGGGAGGTTTGTCAAACCCGAGAAAGCAGGGTAAGTCAAGCCCGTTTCTGAAAGAGAGGTAACTTATATTCTGAGTCAGTTACCATAGTAACTTACTCTGTGAACCTAACCTGGTCGGGAGCAGGTTTTCTTCGGTAAACCCAGAGTTTCTTTCGGTCTCCTCCCCCTTTTTATAGTGTTAGCGAAGTTTAAATACCTTATTCATTCATTCACGCTGCAAAATAGATTTTCTTACCAAGTATTTTTGTCTTATTTCAAGTACAAATATAAAAAAATTCTTAATATGCATCTTATATAATTGTCTATATTTAGTCTTTTTTCCTGTGGGATTTTCCTTTTAAGTGCCTTTTACATAAAACAAGTAAAATTGTCCGCCATAGGGTAAGAAAAATTATCTTAATGCAAACGGAAACAAGAATACTTTTAATTTCTTACCCTATTGGAAGATAATTTGCAAAATAAGAAAAATGCACTTTAAAACATCGGAGATGCAGAGCACATTATAAGTCCACTGTATGCAGATTCTAAGGAAAGTGTGCATCCCTCTCACACCCATTCTGAGAATTTTTTCCTGGGCACAAATCCGTCAAAGAGGGGTTTCACAGGACTGTAAGTCAGTGGTATAAAAATTGGTTTAAATGAGGCTGATCTGATAAATGATGTTCACTTGATAACATCATTCTGAGACGTCTGGAAGTAACCCAATAATCCGAATTTCCTTCAGGACTTCCAGTGTGGAAGCTTGGATGCACTGATGACAAGCACATCCCCACCATCACCCCTTCTGAAAATGAAACCGATTACTTTATGGAATAGAAGGATGCCAGATGGAAGGGTAGTATAAGCCATAACCACCACCACAGCTGTTAAATAAACAAATTAGTCACAATTTTTTGGTCATCTTTATTTCCTAATACAAAAGAAAAAGTTATTTTTATAAGTTACTTTTGGATTTTAGAAATCTTCCAATACTTGACCATCTCCTCTTCATCTGTCAGTGGTGCAGGTGCAGGTTCTCCCCCCTTTTTGGGAGCCTCTGCCTTCTTGCTGTCGACAAGTCAGTAGTTAATTTTATTACTGTAATTAAGAAATGTAACAGGTTGGATTAGAGAATATTTAATTATGTGAAAAAAGCTGCAGCGCATTGAAATAGACACTGAATGATATTTAATGTCAAAAGTCATGTAGCCCACACCCATGAACCTTTCATGTTTAAAGCTTTACCTTGATTGAATTGTGTTTTTATACTTCATTTTTAGCTGCTGCCACGTTCTTGTTTCTTTTTTCTGTCTTTTTCTTTCTTTTTTTTTTTTGTGATCATGAGATACCATTAAAATGCATTTTAGTTCAATAATTTATGGTTTTCACCTCTGATATTATAAAAGTTATTAAGTTATTGGCAGTTATTAAGAATTAAAGTTATGCGTTGACGGAAGTACGCACGCTGATGTCTTTTTGGCGGGAGCTGTTGCCATGGTGAATCGTAATTTCGGCGCTCCGCTGATCATGACTTTTCATAGTCATGGTGCACGAGCTTAACTCAGAGTCAACCTACTCAGAGTTGAGTAAACTAACTCAGTTCAGCTGTTTTGTAACCGAAAACTCAGAGTTTCCTGTCTCAGAGTAAGTCAACTCTGAGTTCAAGTTTAAACTCAGAGTTGGTTGAACCTCCTTATTGAAACGGGCCCCTGGACATTATTATTTCATAGCTGTACAAATGAATAACTTTTACAAATTTATGATTTTTTCAACTTTATTTCACTAAATAGTACATCTACTCTCTCTCTCTCTTTCTCTCTCGCATATTCATACTTATGTATTATTATTATATAATTTATTATTATTATTCATTATGAATAAATTAGTAAATAAACACTTTAAATTATTATTGTTTTTATTATTGCTATTATTATTATTATTTAATAGCCCAACAAATTTGTTACTATTGTTGTTTTAATTTTGAGCCTGATTGACACCCCCCCCCCCCCCCAATTCACTGAAATTAGATACATTAAATCACAATAATGTATTTTTATACAAAGACGATTAATCCTATTTTAAGGAAGAGTAATGCTACAAATGTCTATAATACTGCAACTATAAATTATAAAAATGTAATATAATAAATTCATAGCTTTAAATACATCTTTCCTTTCTGATTTGGAGTGAACTATGACCTGGATATGTGTTCATTAGATTCACCCCCTATATGTGACAATGAACTCATTTTAACCCTCTAATCTATTTCTCTTCACATTAGCTTTTTGTTGTATTCATTTATAGCCTGTTCATTTATAGGCCACTGTTCAACATCAAAAACCAAAACATGTTACTAAGGTATGTTTTCTCATTTTTAATACTGAAAATTTAGTTCCATTAAGTAAATTCTGTATTTTCCCCAGTGTTTCTCTCTCTATAAGATGATCAGCCCTGGAGGCCTGTAGTAGTGTAATATAGAGAGCTCCGACTCACTGCTCTCCATTTATCTTATCACGGCAGGACACCTGTGGAAAGGGTGAACACTCAACAATTATGTGCTTCTGCCATAGAACTAAAACACTGAGAACACTCTCAGGAAACCCATGCAGAAACCAATGGACTCACTGAAGTTAGCTAAGAGAAACCTAAAGGTTTGGTTTTGACAGTCTGAAAAGAGGATCAATGTCTGAGAATGAGATGCGGTAGTTTTAGAGACTATAACAAGCAAGTTTAATAAAAACACATAGTAGGACAAATTCATGACAGTTCAGATAAGATAGTAGTCTCAGCTGTAAACTGTGCCAGACTTTATGAAGATAATGAAAACTTTTGCTATGTGAGACTTTAATGAGAATACAGAGATTTAATTTTAGCCACATTGGGGGAAAAAAAAATCTATAACTCAGTATTTAGATATTCCTGAGATATTAAATATGGGATTTTTTTCTCCCTCACAAAGGTCAACATCCCAAGCTAATACTCTAATCACAGGTTCTTTATTCAAATGTTCTGGTCTCTAGTATTGCTTAATTAATTTCCATAATGAAACATTTAATCAGCTTCAGAATCCTAGGCAATGATACAGAGATTTCTTAAGTTCTCTGTCAGGAATGAAACATGTTTCGGCTAAAAAGAGAGAAGGAAAGAGAGCGCGAGAAATCCAAGACTTAACACCAACTCCAAAGCCATCAGTCTACCAGCACCAAACGCTTTAATTACCTTCACCTTGATAACGTGCTTAATTGCTATTGCACTTTTGTTATGTTTCTGGCCTTTCGATTATACTGCACCTCACCTTTAATGAATTAAAAAATAAAATGAAATGCTTTGGAGGTGTTCAATATGTAGTTCTATAGCTATAGCACATGTATATTTGCATCAGTCTGTCCCACACGGAAATAACCTATATAAACATATGTTTTAATATAGGTTTTGATATATGTTTTTGATATATGTAACATATATAAAATTGGCCGTTTTCCTATAATATATGTACATATATAGGTACATATATGCATGTATATATATGTGTGCATATATTATGCACCTATATGTTTATATGTTACTAGACAACATAAATAAAAGCCCAAAATGTCGAAATTTACATTTACATGTACATATAGGGCTTATATGTGGATATAAAGAAGCAATACAGGAGACCTATATGGCCTCCTCATAATAATAGTAATGTGAAAAGATCAAACTGCATTGGTTATAAGCAGATAAAAAAAAACACACTTTCTGGATATCCACAATAATATCTGAATCTGGTCTTTAGTCAGTGTTACATGTCAGTCCTTGTCTTGTGTTTCCCCTCCTCTCGTGTCCCTATTTGGCCATCCTCGTTCCTTTCCTCATTAGTTTAATTAGTCCCTAGCCCTGTGTTTGATTAGTCCACACCTGTTCCTTGTTTTCCTAGTGTTTAATAGCCCTGTGTTTCCTAGCCCCTGTGTCCGGTCATCACGTCAGATGTGTTCGTCTCTCCCCATGATCCCTGTTTGTCCGCTGGATATTAATAAAGAACCTTATTGGAACTCCTACGTCTCCTCGCTCCTTGTGTCCCGAGAGGGAACGTGACAGATGACCGGACCTACAAAGTAAGCGGCGCTCCTTTTCCCCCATTTTGTTTTCCGTTTTTTGAAAGTTTTTTTGTTTGCTCCTTTTTTCCCGCTCCCTCCATGGCGATGGAGTTCGCCGCCCGCCTCCGCGCCCTGATACTCCGCGATCTCCCCTTCGTGGAGTACACGGAGGAGTTCTGCGAGCTGGCCGGGAAGGTGGAGCTGCACGACGCGGTCATCCTCCAGCTCTTCCGGCTCGGGGCCTGTCACCACCGCCCCATGAACCTCCCAGACACCACGGGATTGACCTGGAGGCTGGGGATATTCCGGTGTCTGGGAGACTTCCGGGCCCGAGTCGAAGCTAGCCCGCCGTCGTCAGCGGCTCCCCCGAGCCCGCCGCCGCTCGCGCTTCCAGAGCGCCCCCGCGAACTCGCGCTTCCAGAGCGCCCCCGCGAACTCGCGCTTCCAGAGCGCCCCCGCGAACTCGCGCTTCCAGAGCGCCCCCGCGAACTCGCGCTTCCAGAGCGCCCCCGCGAACTCGCGCTTCCAGAGCGCCCCCGCGAACTCGCGCTTCCAGAGCGCCCCCGCGAACTCGCGCTTCCAGAGCGCCCCCGCGAACTCGCGCTTCCCGAGCGCCCCCCAGTGCCGGCCCCACGCACGTGCCCTCCAGTGCCGGCCCCACGCACGTGCCCTCCAGTGCCGGCCCCACGCACGTGCCCTCCAGTGCCGGCCCCACGCACGTGCCCTCCAGTGCCGGCCCCACGCACGTGCCCTCCAGTGCCGGCCCCACGCACGTGCCCTCCAGTGCCGGCCCCACGCACGTGCCCTCCAGTGCCGGCTCCACGCACGTGCCCTCCAGTGCCGGCTCCACGCACGTGCCCTCCTGAGTTCCCGCTGGTTCCGTCCAGCCCTCCTGAGTTCCCGCTGGTTCCGTCCAGCCCTCCTGAGTTCCCGCTGGTTCCGTCCAGCCCTCCTGAGTTCCCGCTGGTTCCGTCCAGCCCTCCTGAGTTCCCGCTGGTTCCGTCCAGCCCTCCTGAGTTCCCGCTGGTTCCGTCCAGCCCTCCTGAGTTCCCGCTGGTTCCGTCCAGCCCTCCTGAGTTCCCGCTGGTTCCGTCCAGCCCTCCTGAGTTCCCGCTGGTTCCGTCCAGCCCTCCTGAGTTCCCGCTGGTTCCGTCCAGCCCTCCTGAGTTCCCGCTGGTCCCGTCCAGCCCACCTGAGTTCCCGCTGGTCCCGTCCAGCCCACCTGAGTTCCCGCTGGTCCCGTCCAGCCCACCTGAGTTCCCGCTGGTCCCGTCCAGCCCACCTGAGTTCCCGCTGGTCCCGTCCAGCCCACCTGAGTTCCCGCTGGTCCCGTCCAGCCCACCTGAGTTCCCGCTGGTCCCGTCCAGCCCACCTGAGTTCCCGCTGGTCCCGTCCAGCCCACCTGAGTTCCCGCTGGTCCCGTCCAGCCCACCTGAGTTCCCGCTGGTCCCGTCCAGCCCACCTGAGTTCCCGCTGGTCCCGTCCAGCCCACCTGAGTTCCCGCTGGTCCCGTCCAGCCCAGCGCCTCCCGTGCGCCCTCTAATGTCCGCGCCGCAAGAGCGCCCTCAAGGGTCCGCGCCGCAAGAGCGCCCTCAAGGGTCCGCGCCGCAAGAGCGCCCTCAAGGGTCCGCGCCGCAAGAGCGCCCTCCTGCGTCTCCGCTGGTCCCGTCCAGCGCTCCTTCGTCTCCGCTGGTTCTATCCAGCTTCGCGCCTCCCGTGCGCCCTCAAGTGTCTGCGCTGCAAGAGCGCCCTCAGGAGTCCGCGCTGCAAGAGCGCCCTCCTGCATCTACGCTGGTCCCGTCCAGCTCTCCTTCGTCTCCGCTGGTTCCGTCCAGCTCCGCGCCTCCCGTGCGCCCCCCAGTGCCCGCTCCTCCAGAGCGCCCCCCAGTGCCCGCTCCTCCAGAGCGCCCCCCAGTGCCCGCTCCTCCAGAGCGCCCCCCAGTGCCCGCTCCTCCAGAGCGCCCCCCAGTGCCCGCTCCTCCAGAGCGCCCCCCAGTGCCCGCTCCTCCAGAGCGCCCCCCAGTGCCCGCTCCTCCAGAGCGCCCCCCAGTGCCCGCTCCTCCAGAGCGCCCTCTAGTGCCCGCTCCTCCAGAGCGCCCTCTAGTGCCCGCTCCTCCAGAGCGCCCTCTAGTGCCCGCTCCTCCCGAGCGCCCCCAAGAGCCCTCTCCTCCAATGTGGGCCCCAGAGGGGAACTTTCCCAAAGAAATTTTGGGGGGGGGCCATATAGTCCCAGTCTGTGTGGCCAGGCCAAAGGCCAAGGCCACAAAGGACCCCGATCCACCAAGGCCTCCCGAATCTCCAGTCCTGCCATGGCCTCCCAAGGCTCCAGATCCGCCATGGCCTCCCGAATCTCCAGTCCTGCCATGGCCTCCCAAGGCTCCAGATCCGTCATGGCCTCCCGAATCTCCAGTCCTGCCATGGCCTCCCAAGGCTCCAGATCCGCCATGGCCTCCCGAATCTCCAGTCCTGCCATGGCCTCCCAAGGCTCCAGATCCGCCATGGCCTCCCAAGGCTCCAGATCCGCCATGGCCTCCCGAATCTCCAGTCCTGCCATGGCCTCCCAAGGCTCCAGATCCGCCATGGCCTCCCAAGGCTCCAGATCCGCCATGGCCTCCCGAATCTCCAGTCCTGCCATGGCCTCCCAAGGCTCCAGATCCGCCATGGCCTCCCGAATCTCCAGTCCTGCCATGGCCTCCCAAGGCCCCTGATCCGCCCTGGAGGCTTCCCTGGTCTCCTCCCTGTCCGGGCCCTGCTCCAGCCTCCAGAGCGCCCGCCCCCCCCCCGCCCGTGATGTGTATGTTACGGTGCGGGACGCACCTTCCGGGAGGGGGGCGATATGTTACATGTCAGTCCTTGTCTTGTGTTTCCCCTCCTCTCGTGTCCCTATTTGGCCATCCTCGTTCCTTTCCTCATTAGTTTAATTAGTCCCTAGCCCTGTGTTTGATTAGTCCACACCTGTTCCTTGTTTTCCTAGTGTTTAATAGCCCTGTGTTTCCTAGCCCCTGTGTCCGGTCATCACGTCAGATGTGTTCGTCTCTCCCCATGATCCCTGTTTGTCCGCTGGATATTAATAAAGAACCTTATTGGAACTCCTACGTCTCCTCGCTCCTTGTGTCCCGAGAGGGAACGTGACAGTCAGAATGAGAATGTTGTCATTTCTATGGCAAGTGGTTCAAGTGTGAAACGAGAACTTATTTTGAACAATGTGATAAATGTTTACTTAAAAGTCTGTTTTATTGAGTATTTTGTGTTTGTTTTGGTAGGAGCGAGTAACACCTGTGTGGAGTCACGCTAATGGCCTTTTTAACGCTCTGCTCAAATCCATTTAAGCACCAATCCTTTCACGACTTCCTTCATTTCTGATGTAATTTCCTCCCTGTAATTACTCTTTTCGTTCCCCTGTTTATCAGACAATGTACCTGCAATGGAAATATAAGACACTGACTAGCCTTTCGCTGGACAAAAACAAAATTTAATTTGATGTGTTTGGCTGTCGAACAATATTGTTGAAGGGATGCAATTAAGACAATATTATCTGTTTTTATTTTAGTGTTGGAACTGGGACATGTGGAACCTTTATGATAAGCAGTGAAATAAAACTGGCCGCTATCTGTAACGGTGACTTCAGTGGCTTCCAACGCAATTAACGGCGCATTGGCGGTGTGGAGATTGCTGGACTGCCCCGTTAACGCAGGATGCAGATGTGATTGTCGGCAAGCCAGGTAAGGAAGCAGCCTTTTCCTAAACGCCATGATCCCTGTGTTAAACCACAGACCCTCGGGGTATTAGATACTCTGCTTACATGTTTCTCAATGTCAGGCCCTCAACAGCATTTCATCCAATCTATTCCCTAAAAAAAAAAGAAAATAGACATAAGATATTGGAATGGTATATATCCAAAAATATTGTATTACCATAGTACTTTGTATATAATATACTTTGTATTGTATAGAATGACTGTTATCATGTATTATGGTATTTACCAATGTACTTCAAAAAAAGTACCATTGTATCACCATAGTGTTTAAATAAGAGCAAATTCATAAAACAAACAAACAAACAAAAGATATAGTAGCAAAATATGGTTTGTTAGTGTAAAATTAGGTATTTTTTAAGACATTTTAAAAAAAAAATTGTCCCTAACAAGCAAAACAAACAAACAAAATAAATAAATACAGATTCCCATGGTACATTTAAAATAATAATAATAAAAAAAAAATTATATGTATAGTCCTGGGAACATTGTGTGCATTTTTCAAAAATAAATAGTATATTAAATAAATAAATAAATGCCTACTTATTTTCACATAACATTACTCATGTACCATGGTCTTTATATAATACTCTGAGGTATTTCAACAAATGCCGAAAATGTATTATACATGTCTAAAAAGAAAATGTTGATACCTTTATACTATTTTGAGACTTTCATTTTTCCTGTTTAATTGTTCTTGATGGAAAATTTTGTGGAAGATTTGCCAGATTTGTTAGCAGGGAAAACGCTAACAGCAATGCTGTCAGATCTTCTTTCAAAATCAGCTGATTAAGGGAGCAGAAGGGCGTTATACTGACAAGCAGAGGATGATTTAGAAGAAAACATCCATGCAAAAAGTAGGCTGTGTTTGTCAGGACTGCATCCCAACAGCTGAATTCATTCTCATTAGAGCCATTCGGGCAGCTTCCACAAAACCCAGGTGGCCTCTTTTATTTGTCAGACTCCTGTGCAGCTAAGGTGTTGAGATGCAAATTTGTCTCCCATTAAAATCTGTACGCGTGAGTAAAAGAGGTCTCCTACAAACTTCACACGGCTTCATGAAGCAACCCAATCCATTGCTCGTGGTTAACAGGAACAGCATGATTTTGCTGATGCATTTTTAGTGGAAAGGGAAAGTGACAGTGACTGACAAATTGCCTGTAAAGAGGACAGCATTATTGTAAGGTTTATAGCATTCTAAAACTCGCCATGTATGGCAGTATCACTTTGCTAGATAACTTTGCCGAAGTGCATTAATCAGAATATTATATGAATATTGTTTTCATTTACGTGCCGATGTTCTTAATTTTTTCGTTGTTTTTTTTTCCATTTTTTTTATTCAGAACCTGCTCCATTTACAAAAATGCGATGTGACTGAACACGGTACTAAACACTTTTCTACTGTACAGTGTGACCAGTCCGACTCCTGAGAGTCAAACATTTCTTTTTAGTGAATCAAAACATATAATGCGATCAGTAAGGTCCGATTTACAAGCGAATGAGTCGTATGAATATATTCTTTTTAGTGAATCAAAACAAATAGCCCAATCAGTAAGCTAATGACTCATAAGAACCCTTTCTTTTTAGTGAATCAAAACAAATAGGGCGATCAGTAAGGTCCGATTCACAAGCAAATGACTCGTATGAATATATTCTTTGTAGAGAATCAAAAGAAATAGTACAATCAGTAAGGTCTGATTCCTAAGCTATAATGACTCGTATGAACCCTTTCTTTTTAGTGAATCAAAACAAATCGAGATCAGTAAGGTCTGATTCACAATCAAAAATATATACTGTGCCCTTATGTACGATTCCTGACTTAAAGGGTTAGTTCACCCAAAAATGAAAATTCTGTCATTAATTACTCATTACAATTACCCTCATCAGCGTTGTTTATGTTCAGGAGAAAGCGTGCGCATGCGTTGTGGTACTCTCCAAAACGGCAGAAGATTTTAAGTTGGGGAGACGACTTGTTGAATAAATTATGTTATTTTTGTTTTCTCCTTCGCAAAATAGAAGTGGAGGCACTGATGTGATGTCACACAGACTGTTTTATCGATGTCCTTACTACGTTAATGGGTCTGGGAACATTTCAGTTGCTGTCTACGGAGGCTCAGAGAGCTCTCGGATTTCATCAAAAATATCTTAATTTGTGTTCTGAAGATGAACGAATGTCTTACATGTTTGGAATGAGATCCCTTTAATGTCTCTTACGAGCCCTTTCTTTTAAAATCGATTCAAAGCATACAGAGCAATTAGTGAAATTTGACTCTTGAACAAATGATTCTTTTGAATCGGTTCTATTTAGCCCGCTGGGCACTCTTCTTTGGGTGGTTTAACTTCTCCCTATCATATCGGCCGGGTTCCAAGAACACTAAGCCTGACGCCCTTTCTCATCTGTTCAAGGGTCCTGGGAGGGATGTGGCTCCTGACACCATTCTCCCCAAGGGGCTGGTGGTGGGATTCCTCTCTTGGGATGTCGAGCGGCGGGTAAAGAAGGCCTTGTGGGAGGGGGAGGTCCCGAGGGGGTGTCCGGAGGGTCGGTTGTTTGTGCCGGCTGCGCTGCATCCTGATGTCCTCCGGTGGGGTCACGAATCCAGGGTAACCTGTCATATTCAGGGGTTCGGAGATCGCTGGCCACCATCCATCAGAGATTTTGGTGGCCATCCATGGCCCAGGATATCAAGCAGTTTGTGTTTGCTTGCTCGGTCGGTGTGTGCTCAAAAAAAGACTTCTAACCAGTCTCCTGTTGGTCTGTTGCAGCCTTTGCCCATTCCCTCTCATTCTTGGTCACACCTGGCCCTTTATTTTGTCTCTGGCCTTCTCCCATTGAGAGGCAACACCGTGATTCCGACGGTGGTGGATTGCTTCTCTAAAGCGGCCCATTTTGTTCCCTTGCCCAAACTCCCCTCTGCCAAGGAGACAGTACAGGTGGTGGTGGACCACGTCTTCCGGATTCATGGTCTTCCAGTGGATATGGTCTCCGACAGAGGACCACAATTTGTCTCCCGGTTTTGGAAAGAGTTATGTAGACAGATCGGGGCCTCGACAAGTCTGTCTTCAGGTTTTCACTCTCAGACCAATGGGCAGTCCGAGCGAGGATCTCGAGAGAGAGCTCTCCGCTGCCTGGCATCACATAGTCCGAGCTCCTGGAGTCAGCAGCTACCGTGGGTCAAGTATTCCCACAATTCCCTTCCTGTAGCGTCCACAGGTATGTCTCCCTTTCAATGTTCCATGGGTTACCAACCACCTCTTTTGCCTGCTCAGGAACCCGAAGCTGCGGTCCCGTCTGCCTTAGCCTTCGTTCGTTGATGTCGTCGCATATAAGGAAGTCTTGGCCCGGGCTTCCAGACGGACCAAAGCAGCAGCTGATCGTCACAGGACTCCTGCTCCTCAGTACATGTGTGGTCAGAAAGTATGGCTTTCCACCAAGGACTTGCCTCTCCGGGTGCCTTCTCGTAAGCTGGCACCCAGGTACATTGGGCCATATCGCATCACCAAGGTTCTGAATCCGGTGGCAGTGCAGCTCAAGCTTCCTCACACGCTTGGTCGGGTTCACCCTGTCTTTCATGTATCCAGGGTTAAGCCTGTGTTTCGTTCCCCTCTTCACCCTGCTGGTTCCTGGGAGGGGGGGGGGGGGGGGGGTTACTGTCATGACTTCGGTCTGATCAGCAGGTTGTTGTTTGTCTTGTCTTTTGTACGTGTTTGTTGTTGAGATCACGTGAGTTTTGTTTTGACAGTTTGCTATGTGCTCTTTATCTTCGTGGTCCCCATCGTTATCTCATTAACTACTTTAGCCTTACCCTCTCTGCCTTGTAGAGTAGCTGGAGGCTTGATTGGACTGTTCCCCTCTTCCTGTCTCCATTCTTTGCCCTGAATTACGGCTCCCAGCCTTCTGCCCCAGACGAGTTTTGTGTTTTGAGACTTTAATAAATATTTGAGTTGAACCTGCAATTAAATCTGTGTTTTTCCCTGACACATACAGCACGACCAGTGAACCCCTACTCCCAAGCAATTGATTCTTATGATACACTTTTTTGGTTAATCAAAAACATTTCTCAAACTATTTTAAAAAAAAATATTTTGGTGAATCAAAAACATTCAGTTTGAACTGAAGTCTAATTCTTGACCTAATTACTCTCATGAGCCCTTTTGTATATGAAATCAAACCATACAGTGCAATTAGTGAAATTTTATTCTTGAACTAATGATTCTTTTCAGTGAATAAAAACTTAAAGATTGATCAAATTGGTTGTTTTAGTAAAGTAGAATCATTAAAAAAAATTATACAGTTCTCATCACTTGTGGTTTCTGTATTCTATACTGACACCAGATGCCCAGAAAATACCAATTTCATTTTAGAGATATTTTAACATTTTTCCCATTAAGATGTAAATCAGATCCCATTGAAAAAAACCTCTCTGCCACTGTTGGGTTGTTATACTATTTTGAGCAAGTCCAGCTTTTCTCAGACACAAGTTATATGTGACTGTCAAGCATTGGGTGTCCCAGCAAAGGGAAATTAATGGAGTTCAGGCAGCAGAATTAGTTCTTGTGTTTGGTAAGCGTCTGTGGGTGCCAGAGCGCAGGTGGACAGCTGTGGGGGACGGCTGCGTCTCTCACGCTTTACTGCACAGGACTCTCTCTTTCTCTCTCCTACCGCACACAGAACATACGCTGTACCTGCAGCTTTAACATTCATACGCAGCGCTCTGATTGATTGTGTTGACAGATTAAAGTGTGAATCTGTAACTCCAGATGTTTGGAAGCACTGATAATTGTTTTTCAGTTCAGTATTTCAATGTAAACCTAATGCATCTGAATTAGGGGTGGGCGGGGAAATTTCATCATGTTATGAGTCCTTTTATCACAGGAGTTTATATCAAGATTTTATACATATATATATATATATATATATATATATATATATACACATATACACAATTTAATTCATTGGATTCTTTTATGTAAAGATCTTTTTTTTTCAACAAAAATAAAAGCTGTAAAAATCATGATTTTATCATTATATATATATATATATATGTATATATATATATCATATGATATTATATATATACTGTACACACACACACACACACACACACACACACACACACATACATACAAACATGTACAATATGCAACATTTATTTATTTTCTAGAATTTCAACAAAAAAGTCTGTATTTCTAAATGATCTACTGAATTAAATATTAGTTAGTATTTATAAATAATCTACTAATAATCTAAAAAATATATTTTACAAATGAAAAGTAATCTTTTAGTACTTCACATTATTGAACACTTGACTTATAAGTATAAAAACAGTCAAATTAATAGTGTTTTATGAAATGCATAGTTGTGAATAAATGAGAACCATTCAAAGCTGCTGTAAATACCTAATTGACAATTCATGGATTAAATCAAGCCCCACCATTTTTTGTTGAATATTCTGGTTCACTCAGAAATACATCACGTTATGGATGTTAAATGGACTGCAAACAATGTACCATGTAGATTTAATATCTAAAAGACTGTGCACTTCACCTTCAAAGAGTCTTGTACACAATTTTCTCTGATTCACAATCGATGTCGATTGTGTCGATTCTTCCTGTTTGGACTGGATTGGGGCAGATCAGACAGCAGAGCGACAGGCCTTGTTTCTTCTCCAAACCACAATTAACCGGAGTGGTTATTATCCTTGTCCTGCGAGTTCCCTGTAATGCAAATCCCAGATTGAAAGGGGTTGGAAAATATGCGAAAACTTGGGAGGAGAAAGTCGCTCACGTCTGTTTGCTGAATTAATCGCTTTCTAAATGGCTCCGGGCCAGGCAAAAGTTAACATTTGCAGTTTCAAAGGTTTTCAGCGCTTGCAATGAGCCATGAAATTACTGCATGCTGGTGAAAATGGCAGCTGATGAAAAGCCCACGGAGCAGGTCCCACAGGCGGACAGGCGGCATGGCGCGGGAGGGGAACGCAATCGCCCTCGCCTGCCCAACAGCCACGTGGAGGAAGAGGAGGCAGTGAAGGTGCTGCTTCTGAGTAAGTGTCCCCTGCAAATGAGGCCACCTGCTCTTCATCACCCAACCGCATGGAAATACCTACCAGAATCAAATAGAGAAGATGTCCAGGTATAACTTCATAAAAACTGTGATTAATAAATGATAAAGAACCCAATAAGCATCTACCCCTCCTGGGAACATATATATTTTTCAATATAAAAATAATATTTTTTTATAATTTCTTTAATATTAATATTAAAAAATATATATATTTTTAAATTCCATATACACGTATATTATTTTACAAATTTTAAATGATTTATGAATTTATCATTTAAAATTAAAACAACATTTCATCCATATATATATATATATATATATATATATATATATATATATATATATATTATTTTTTTTACTATTCTTTTTAGGCATCTTCATGCAGTTCTTACAGACAGTCCAGACTGACCAGAGACTGACACACACACACACACACACACACACAAAAAAACAACAACAACAACAAGAGTACCATAAAAGTACTCTTTTTTACACTATACATTTTAAGTCATCTGAAGCAATATGGAAGCTTTGTGTTAAATTAAATAATTTTTACCCATTATTTTTACTGCAGCTCTCAAATCAAATTCTCGATTGTCCTGCAAAGTCACGAAGTCAAAAATGGCTTAAATTTTGGTCGTTCCTCACACAAAACTGTAGTATGGCTTTAGTAAATTTGAAGTACTTTTTTGCCCTTTTTGTAAAAATGGTGAGTAAATAATGATTAATTTTAATTTTTTATAATATTTATTTTAAAATGATATACACACACATGCATGTATATATTTAAGAAAAAGATGTCATGTTTATATATTAAATATACTTATATATAATATAATATAAATTATATGAATATAAATATATACATATAAATACATGTAAATATTTTCAAAACATACTGTATGTGTGTGTTTTTATAAACAAGAAATATACACAGTACAAACACATATATTATCTAAACAAAAACTTTTATTTTGGATGCGATTAATCGCGATTAGTCATTTGACAGCACTAATTTATATATATATATTTCCACTTGTTCAAAAATGACCTGATAAGATGCCACGGTTCATAGAATCACTGTCTCAGCCTGCTTGTCTGTTGTGGTGTGTGTGGCATGAGTGGGTGTGGCCAGCTCATGGTTACTCGTTACTGGGGACTATTTAAGATCTGCTAACGCTACTCTTACTGTCAGATCCTCAGAGTATCTCTGTGCTCCTGTGTTGCTTCTCGTTGTTCCTGGTGTTCTTCTCTATAATAAACTGTGATTATCCGCTATTTAATTCTTCTCTTGATTTCATGACATAAGATTCTTGCGGATTCTTGTTGTACACTTTTCGTTTCTCCAGTTTTTTGCTGCAGGTAATGACCCATCCATGACCAATTACCCTGACGTAAACAACCTAGGCTTTTGTTCAGCACACACACGTTCTGCAGGAACACTGAGGAGACGCTTGCAGGGAAAAAGGAGGTGCAGCTCCATGAAATACTGAAACACACCGTGCCAAAAGTGAAGTTCCTCTCCAGTGAGGAGGTGTGCAGCTCTACACAGATTGCCTGCTTCCACAGGCATAAATATTCTGATTGATTTCAAACATGTTGAAACTGACTCTGAGAGACGCCTGTTAAGCATTTTGTCTGGAAACGAAGCGTTTTATTAACAGGGCTGCTTTTATTTCCGAGTGTCGGGATTGTTGACATCCTGAGGGTTGTTTTTTTGGTTTTATTGTCAACATTCTGACTATGCATGCCAATTTATTTTTAGCGGCGTGCATGCGTTTCTTTGTCTCAGTATTAAGGTATGAGAGAGCTGTATGAGAGATGTTTTCCTGCTTTTGCAGAAAAAAAATCAGCATGGTCGGATGTGCATAAAGTGATTCTTTTGAATTTAACCCAGAGGAATCTTTTGTCACGTATCCTGTGGGTGTGCCCTGGTTGGCCACCAGATGTCACTGTCTTGTCTGAGCACATGGGGTTGTGTTGTGATTGTTCCATGTGTTCCCCGGTTGATTGTTTGACCCCGCCCTCCTTGTTATTCCCTAATTGTCTCAGTGTGTACACCTGGTTCCTCCTTGTTTGTCTCCTTTAAATGATCCTGGTGTTTGCAGTCCTGTTCGGCCACGTTGTCTAATGTGATGTGCAGTAAGTCCTGTGTGTTTCTAGATCCTGATCGTTGTATTGCTTAGTCTGCCTGTTTTTCCCCTCGGGAGAATTTATGTTGTGTTTTTGTTTCTTTTATAATTAAACCACCATTTCCCTGCACTTGAGTTCTCGCTTCATTTCACTGCACGTATCATGACAGAACGTGGCCGACACTGAGAACTCAGCGGGGAATGGATCCACACCATCCTCCAGCCGCTAACGTGAGGAACCCTCGCTACTCACGGATCCTCCAGGTCAGGATGCTGCGATCCCTCCGTCAGAGGGGCACTGACGTGAGGAGATTTGCCCTGACGTTCTGTGAGGCAGCAGAGGGTTTGGGCTACAACGATGCGGCTCTCAAGGACTTTTTTAACCTGGCCCTGGAGGAGCCACTCGATGAGGAGTGGATGAGGGGGCTGGGCCGCTTGACTTTTGGGGAGTTTGTGGAGTTTTTGGCGCATCTCCAAGCGGCGGTGCCCACTCACAGCGCTCCCGAGGCGGCGGTGCCCGCTCACAGCGCTCCCGAGGCGGCGGTGCCCGCTCACAGCGCTCCCGAGGCGGCGGTGCCCGCTCACAGCGCTCCCGAGGCGGCGGTGCCCGCTCACAGCGCTCCCGAGGCGGCGGTGCCCGCTCACAGCGCTCCCGAGGCGGCGGTGCCCGCTCACAGCGCTCCCGAGGCGGCGGTGCCCGCTCTCAATCCCCTAGTGGTGGCCGAAGATGCCGCAGCGGCGCCCCGCTCCCGGAGACGGAGGAAGAGGCGGAGGAAGGCCTTCTCCGTCCCACAAGGCCAGGAGGCTACCCAGGAGCTCACTGCTGGCCAGGAGGTCGTGCCAGAGCCACCCAAGCTCCTCGCCCTGCCGGCGCCACCCAAGCTCCTCGCCCTGCCGGCGCCACCCAAGCTCCTCGCCCTGCCGGCGCCACCCAAGCTCCTCGCCCTGCCGGCGCCACCCAAGCTCCTCGCCCTGCCGGCGCCACCCAAGCTCCTCGCCCTGCCGGCGCCACCCAAGCTCCTCGCCCTGCCGGCGCCACCCAGACTCCTCGGCCTGCCGGCGCCACCCAAGCGCCTTGCCCTGCCGGCGCCACCCAGACTCCTTGCCCTGCCGGCTCTACCCGAACTTCTCGCCCTGCAGGCTCCACTCGAGCTCCCTACCCTGCCAGAGGCCGTTCCTGAGCTCACTGTCTGCCCTGTCACGGCCACAGAGGCCGTTTCTGAACTGACTGTCTGCCCTGTCACGGCCACAGAGGCCGTTCGTAAACTCACTGCCTGGCTTGTCCCTCCGGCCCCACCCTGGCCGTGCGCTGGGGTTCCTGTTGGGCCAGAAACCCCCTGGTCCGTCCCTCCGGATCTGTTCTGGTCTCCTGCTCTGCCTTGGTCTGCGGGCCCCCTGCCTCTGCACGGGCCTGGCCCACCATCCCTCCCCCTGATCCGTCTCTTGCCCACCTCCCTTCTTGACATTTTGTATTTTCATTTTTCATGTTTTTGTGTCGTCTTAGTGTTGCAGATGGAGCATCTGGGAGCTGCTCCTTTGTTGGGGGGTAGTGTCACGTATCCTGTGGGTGTGCCCTGGTTGGCCACCAGATGTCACTGTCTTGTCTGAGCACATGGGGTTGTGTTGTGATTGTTCCATGTGTTCCCCGGTTGATTGTTTGACCCCGCCCTCCTTGTTATTCCCTAATTGTCTCAGTGTGTACACCTGGTTCCTCCTTGTTTGTCTCCTTTAAATGATCCTGGTGTTTGCAGTCCTGTTCGGCCACGTTGTCTAATGTGATGTGCAGTAAGTCCTGTGTGTTTCTAGATCCTGATCGTTGTATTGCTTAGTCTGCCTGTTTTTCCCCTCGGGAGAATTTATGTTGTGTTTTTGTTTCTTTTATAATTAAACCACCATTTCCCTGCACTTGAGTTCTCGCTTCATTTCACTGCACGTATCATGACATCTTTTCTCAGAAATTATATGTTCAAACACATCTTTATCATGTTATCCTTCTCATGAAACCCATCGCATTGGGCTAAAACTGGAATGACACATGGAGTTTTTGCTTATCTCAAATTTACTAGGATGATTTTTAGTAAATAATTTCCCCAGAATATTTTTACATGAGCTTTATTTGATACACACCTCAGAGATTAACACTCGTCTCAAAGCTCTGTGTGTGTGTGATGGGCTACTTACATTTCCACGGGCAGTTCTGTCTGAGCTGAATGTGTCACATGATGCTAAAGCTGGATGTGGCATCTCCATTTAAGTGGCCGCTTTATCAATCAGTAATGATAATAAAGGCATTTTCTGTGGTATTGCACACATCTGCGTCTTAACTGCATCATCCAGGTCTAAGAACCTGCTTTAAAAATAATGAAAAGGACGAGTGTTACAACTGTCCAATAACTACAAAATGATTCACTAAATGGCCCAGAATTGTTCAGTTTTTACTTTGAACTATGCATTTTAATCAACTAATTAACTAAATTTCACCATGGCTGTGTTCATACATTAAATGTGAAATTAATTAATTATGAGAGAATTGCAGGGGAATTCGTGCTGCTCCAGACATCACCTAATGCTGCTAATAGAGTTTCAGAGTATGTTTATCTAGCCGTGGGAGTATCAGTGACATTTAAATATGTTATGCCTGGAACAGGAATCGTTAATATGTTATTGTTAAGTCAGATTGAACGTGTACAGGATGTGTTGGATATTTATAAATGAGCACTTAATTAATTAAAGAATGCATTAGTGCTTAATGCGAGTTGTTAACTTTCTCTGCACCCTCATTAATATGAGCCCTATGGGGATTGCAGAGCTACATTTCAGCATCCTGCAAAGCTGTGCTCACTCACTTTCCCTCATACTCCTCCCTTTTCCTCCTTTTTTTCTCCGCACCTCTCATTTTCTGAGACTGACGGCTGACAAAGTAATAAATCACCTGCTGACAGGAAGCTCTTCAGATGTTGAGCAAATGACTGGTCAGATCTGAGAAGATATAAGGGTGTTTCTTCATGCAACTTCATGCACTTTTTATATCTCAAGGTTTGGTTTTATTGAAACTAACAGATTTAAAGCCCCACCCCCCTTTTTATATAAAGATTACATTGAATTTTTTTTGTCTCTATTGTAACCAAGTACAGTAACTACAAAATAACTTGTTTGTGGACACCACAAACGAGGTACAGTCATAATTTGTGTAAAAAAAACATTTTACACAATCAACATCGAAACATTCTTTGTATTGAACTCTTTGTTCACATCATAGTTTTAAACATTTATTAATTCATATTTTTATAATGACTTGTTATAGTTAAGAGTGAAAGTCAGGGACAAGGGTAAAACAATAAAACTGACAAATATAAATGTATACATGGGCAGTAATGATGGATTCATGAGAAAACGTTTACAAGGCACAGAAACTTTTTAGTATGCCTTCATTTATTGTTGCTACATTTCAAATCTCTTTTATATTATTAAAAAAATATGGCAAAAAAAAAGCCAGAGCTGTGAGATATAAAGTCACAGTTGTGAGAAATATTTGTAATTGTGAGAAAGTTAATATATGAAGCAAAAAATTTTGTAGTCCAATGTAAAATGTAAAATCCAATGAATAGAAATATTATTAAACAATTACATATGATTTTATTGTTTTAGCCTTATCTTAAACTATACAAATCCATTAAAAATCAGAATTAAAATTAAACTACAAAAAAATCCAATAGAAAAATTCTACTAATTTATGATTTATATACGTTTGGTGTACACAAACAACAATTATGTCATTAAGTAAATTTTTAAAAGTTAGTATTACCAAGGAGACAAGTGTCAGAGAAGAGAATATGAAATATGAGACATGTATGAAGAAAACTCACTGTAAATATCACTTTTGATCACCGTTGTACAGAAAAAAGCTGCCTGAAGATTCTTCAAGATTCTCCAATTGTGCTGTAAGAAAAAAAAAAACAGGTTTGGAATGACATGAGTAAATGACAATTTTCATTTTTGGGTGGACTATTCCATAAAATGCTTTTGTAGACATCTGCAACTTCCATCAGTTATCTATTGAAATGAATAGAACCGGAAACACATCTGAAGAGTTAAACTCTCCTTGTGAATGACAAAAGCTCACAAATGTCACCATGTTCTCACACACACTTCAGTGACGAGAAGAGCGGAGAAATGTGCAGCGACGGCGGTCCCAACACGAGCTCACCGCGCAGAGCAACAGCATGCTGAGCAGCCAAAGGGCAAACAACCCCCCACGCCACTCGAGCGCTTCCGCTCAGGCTGGTTCCCTGCGGAAGCCACCGGCTCTGCTACTGGCTCGTAATTACCATCGGCTCTCCAGAACGTTCCATGGCCTCTCCATCTGTCCTCTCAGCGACGGGCAGAGAAGCTCCAGTCACCTCATGTAGCATTTAACAAATGGGAGACTGCCACCCGACTCAGCTGAGGTACAGGCACTACAAGGGGGCAACGTTCCCTGCCTGGAGGAAGAGTACGACAGGTGCACCTGGAACCACCTAGAACCATCAAGAGCAAAATCAAGACATTAATAGAAGTCTAAAGAAAAAAAAAAAGGTCAGAAAGTTCTGGCGTACACTTTATTGTTAAAATTTGGGGTCAGTAAGATTTGTTTATATCTTTGAAAGAAGACTCTTAAGCTCACTCTTAATTTGAGGACCAATTCTCACTGTTAACTAACTATTAACTACGAATAAACTCCTAATTTTCTGCTTATTATAGTTAGTATGGTAGGTATGGGGTAGTATTAATGGAACTAAAACATGGTCATGCAGAATAGGATATCGATATTTGCTTAATAAGTATTAATAAACAGCCAAAATACTAGTAAAATTCAGGCTAAGCAGCGACGAGTTTATAGTGAGAATTGGCCCCAAATCATATCACCCATTTATTTACAATAAATAAAAAATGCAGTAAAACAGTAATATTATCACAAATTTAGAAAACTGCTTTGTATTTTAATATTATTTTAAAAAATGTGATTTATTCCTGTGATGCAAAGCTGAATTTTCAGTATCATTACTCCAGTCTTCAGTGATTTGCTGAAACATATCTTACTTTTACTATTAATGTTGAAAATATTTAGTTGGAAACTGATACATTTTTTTCAGGATTCTTTAACAAAATGAAAGCTCAAAAGAAAGGCATTTAAAACAGAAACCTTTAGTAAAATTTAAAATGTCTTATATATATATATATATACACACACAGTCATGGCCAAAAATATGAGCACCCTTGGTAAATATGATCAAAGAAGGCTGTGAAAATTAATCTGCATTGTTAATCCTTTTGATATTTTATTAAAAAACTCATAAAAATCTAACCTTTCATTGGATAATAAGAATGTAAAATGGGGGGAAAAATCATTATGAAATAAATGTTTTTCTCAAATAAACATTAGACAATTATTGGCACCCCTAGAAATTCTTATGATTAAAATATCTCTGAAGTATATTCCCATTCATATTCACAATTTTGAGCACACCAGCGTGATTATGAACATGAAATTATCCAGCCATGGCTTCCTGTTTCACAGAAATATAAATAAGAGGGAAAACAAAGCCCAAATTCCCTTAATCATCTATCACAATGAGAAAAACCAAACAAAGTATTTCTGATGTGCAGCAAAAGATAATTGAGCTTCACAAATTAGTGAAGTGGCTTTAAGAAAAGAGAAAATTCCCATTTCCACCATCAGGGCAATAATTAAGAATTTCCAATCAACAGAAAATGTTACGAAACTGCCTGGAAGAGGATGTGTGTCTATATCGTCCTAATGCACGGTGAGAAGGAGAGCTTAAGTGGCTAAAGACTCTTCAAGGACCACAGCTGGAGAATTGCAGAAAATAGCTGAGTCTCGGATCAGAAAACCTAAAAAACAAATTGTCAAACAACACCTACATCACCACATGTTGTTTGGGAGGTTTTCAAGAATAATAATCCAAGCTCATCCAAAAACAATCTCCAGCATATTCAGTTATCAGACACGACTGGAACTTCAAATGGGACTGGCTTCTATGGTCAGATGAAACTAAAAAATGAGCTTTTTAACAGCAAACACTCAAGATGGGTTTGGTGAACACAGGGATGAAAAGTACCCCATGTGTACAATGAAATATACTGCTGTATTTTTGATGTTGTGGGCCTATATTTCTGCTGGAGGTCCTGGACATCTTGTTTAGACACATGGCATCATGGATTCTATCAAATACCAACAGATAAATACCAACAGGGGAAGTCGTGGCCTAATGGTTAGAGAGTCAGACTTGTAATCCGAAGGTTGCGGGTTCGAGTCTCCGGCCAGCAGGAATTGTAGGTGGGGGGAGTGAATGTCCAGCGCTCTCTCCCCCCTCAATACCACGACTGAGGTGCCCTTGAGCAAGGCACCGGATCCCCAACTGCTCCCCGGGCGCTGCAGCATAAAATGGCTGCCCACTGCTCCTGGTGTATGTTCACGGTGTGTGTGTGTTCACTGCTGTGTGTGTGCACGTTGGATGGGTTAAATGCAGAGCACGAATTCTGAGTATGGGTCACCATACTTGGCTGAATGTCACTTCACTTCACTTCATAAAAGAATCAATAAGTGACTGACTCTGTTAGAAATCTTATAATAGGCCATATTTGGATCTTCCAACCGTACAATAATCCAAACACAAACCTCAAAAACAACACAAAAATGGGTCACTGAGCACAAAACCAAGCTTCTACTATGGCCATTCCAGTCCTCTGACCGGAACCCTGTTGAAAACGAGTGAGGTGAACTGAAGAGAAGGAGCACCAACATGGAGCTGTGAATCTGAAGGGTCTGGAGTGATTCGGGATGAAGGAATGGTCTCTGATCTCTTGTCAGGTGTTCTCTAACCTCAGCAGGCATTATAGGAGAAAATTTAGAGCTGTTAAACTGGCAAATAGAGGTTTAAAAAGTATTGAATAAAAGGGTGCCGTTAATTGTGGCCAATGTGTATTAGAGAAATACATTTATTTCATAATGATATTTCCCCCCCCATTTTAAATTCTTATTATCCAATGAAAGGTTAGATTTTTGTGATTTTTTTTAATAAAATATAAAAAGGATTATCTTAAAAGGCCCACTGTGTCTGTCGCTTGCTCCTCCCGCCACTATATATATATATATATATATATATATATATATATATATATATATATATATATATATATATATATTATTTTTTTACACAATATATGCAATAAAAGCATACAGTGACCAGGAACCATGTACAAATTTCACAGGACGTACCATAAAAGTAGTCCATATGACTTAATGTGTACCAAGTCTTCTGATGTCTCAAAAGCCATTGCACCCTTGGTCAAGACATTTAACTGGAATAATAGTATCACGCGTTGTTAAAACTCAACAAGTATTAAAAATGAACTTTCCCTAGTCTTATAATTTCATAAGTCATCATTGGTACACATTATTCTAAAGAAATGAAATGTGTTGAAATCTTGCTCTACCTCTGAAATGATTTACCTTTCTGGTTGCCATCACCAATCCCTCTCAATTTTATATCCACTTTTTCACTTTAGTCTCACCCTAAATTTGTCTTATTGAATATCATGTTTCACTCAGAAATGTGTCATATCACAGAAGTAAAACAAGCTTTATTTGATTTAAAATTATAATTTTTCTTCCTGGTAAGTCTATATTGATTTACCTCATCCAGCAGGTCACAAAGTGAGCAACCAGCTTGTTATTTTCCCCCTGAGGTGAATGCTGAACGCCATCAGAAAGCTTTGGAAAGTTCTGTCAGACCTGTATTAATGCAGGAAAAGTTGTTGCAGGCCAGAACAGAAGCCTCTGATCTGTGAGCCGAGACGAGGGACAGTTCTCCATATCTGAGGAGCTAACAGAGAGAGAAAAGCGAGGGAGTGAGAGAGAGAGAGGGCAGGCCTGCCTTGCGTGAAGTTGCCTGTGATTATGTGTTCATCTGACCCTGATGTAGACCGCATTCCAGACGCTTTCTCAAACGCTTGATCTTCTGCACATCAAAATCGCCTTGAAGACAATGAAAGAAAGTGTTTGTCTAAAACTTTTGTCTGGAAGTTTGTGGAGTGAGACTCTAACTTCTCCTTTGTGTCCGTCTCAAACACTGTTTATATTCGACTCCAGGTTTGGATAATCATTTCAAAAGTTGCTTCTCTTCATCATTAGGAAAATGAAAACTTAATTCATGCTACGAAAATACGTCTTGTAAGCATTCTGCTTGCAAATGACACAAAACTCACTTAATTCGTCATGTTTTTGCAGTTTCTGCAGCACTGTGTCATTAAACCTGCTTGAAAACGAGCTCATTTCATTATATTAATGCAAACTGATTTATACACAATGGCTCGAGCTGAACGCAATCAAACTTAAATGACACACAGCAAAATTGTGTGCAGGCCAACAGGAAAGATCAAAATCACAAATGAGATCTCGCTCTGTTTCTTATAGCTGTTTCTCATAGACAGCACTGAGATGAACTAAACCGAGAGAAAGAGCCTTGTAATCTCAATGTCTCTAGAGATTCAGAGAAGATCTCAACAACGTCTGTTTGTCAAGATGGTACCAATTCTTTAATCAAAATTCAGTAATTTCAACATAAATTCAAGGAGAAGGACAACATCATTGGAGCTGTGCTATACACATTCATTTTAAAGCCAATATTAGTTCTGACACAGCTGACATTTAGAAAGTGGAAGATGTTGATGTATACATAGTCTCAGCCTCAGACGTCACGCCCATGGAACGTTGGCTAAACGTCTGATGCATACAGTGGGGCAAATGTGTATTTGATACACCGCCGATTTTTCAAGTTTTCCCACTTACAAAGAATGGAGAGATCTGTAATGTTCATCGTAGGTACACCTCAACTGTGAGAGACAGAATATAAAAAAAAATATCCAGAAAATCACATTGTATGATTTTTAAATAATTAACTTCCATTTTATTGCATGAAATAAGTATTTGATCACCAACCAACCAGCAAGAATTCTAGCTCTCACAGACCTGTTAGTTTGTCTTTAAGAAGCCCTCCTATCCTCCACTCATTACCTGTATTAATTGCACATGTTTGAACTTGTTACCTGTATAAAAGACACCTGTTCACACACTCAATCAATCAGACTCCAACCTCTCCACTATGGGCAAGACCAAATAGCTGTCTAAGGACACTAGGGACAAAATTGTAGACCTGCATAAGGCTGGGTTGGGTTACAGGACAATAGGCAAACAGCTTGGTGAGAAGGCAACAACTGTTGGCGCTATTATTAGAAAATGGAAGAAATTCAAGATGACTGTCAATCTCCCTCAGACTGGGGCTCTATGCAAGATCTCGCCTCGTGGAGTATCAATGATCCTGAGAAAGCATCATACTTTTTATTTTTATTTTACACACATACTTATTACATTTCAAATTTGCACCTAACATACCTGTACATACCGAATTGTCTATTTTGTATATTGTGTTTGTGCTATTTGGCACATTGGCCATTTTTGTATATTTGTACATTATTTATTTTATTTTTATTTTTTATTATCTGTGTCCTGTCCTGTTGCTGTCATTCTGTCGCACTGTGGAGCTACTATCACTAAAACAAATTCCTCATATGTGCAAATGTGAAGAGGTGGTGATGGCGCAGTGGATAAGACGCATGCCTTTGGTGTGAGAGACCCGGGTTCGAATCCACTGTGAGACACCAATGTGTCCCTGAGCAAGACACTTAACCCCTAGTTGCTCCAGAGGCGTGCGACCTCTGACATATATAGTAATTCGCTTTGGATAAAAGCGTCAGCTAAATGAATAAATGTTAAATGTAAATGTAAATATACCTGGGAATAAAGCTCATTCTGATTCTGGTGAGGGATCAGCCTAGAACTACACGGGAGGACCTGGTCAATGACCTGAAGAGAGCTGGGACCACAGTCTCAACGGTTACTATTAGTAACACACTACACCGTCATGGATTAAAATCCTGCAGTGCGCGCAAGGTATCCTTGCACATGTCCAGGCCCGTCTGAAGTTTGCCAAAGACCATCTGGATGATCCAGAGGAGGCATGGGAGAAGGTCATGTGGTCAGATGAGACCAAAATAGAACTTTTGGTATAAACTCCATTCGCCGTGTTTGTAGGAAGAAGAAGGATGAGTACAATCCCAAGAACACCATCCCAACCGTGAAGCATGGGGGTGGAAACATCATGCTTTGGGGGTGCTTTTCTGCAAAGGGGACAGGGTGACTGCACCGTATTGAGGGGAGGATGGAGGGAGCCATGTATTGCGAGATTTTGGGCAACAACCTCCTTCCCTCAGTAAGAGAATTGAAGATGGGTCGTGGCTGGGTCTTCCAGCATGACAATGACCCCAAATACACAGCAAGCGCAACTAAGGAGTGGCTCCATAAGAAGCATTTCAAGGTCCTGGAGTGGCCTAGACAGTCTCCAGACCTGAAGTTTGCAAAAAAGCACAAAGGTGAGCCAGAAGAGTTTTGGAACTGTGTTTATGGATCGATGAGACAAAGATGAACCTTTATCTAAGTGATTGGAAAGGAAAAATGTGGAGAAAAAAGGGAACTGCAATAATCCCAAGCATACAGCCTCATCTGTAAAGCATGGTGGAGGTGATGGCATGGCATGAGCATGCATGGCTGCCTCTGGTAGAGGCTCTCTCAACTTTACTGATGACTTAATGTATGAGGACAGTAGCAGAATTAATTTGGAAGGGTACAAAACCATCTTGCCAACCAATATTCAAGAAAATGCCACCAGATTCATTGGGAAGTGCTTCATATTGCATCAGGACAATGACCCAAAACACTGTCAGTTCAGTCAAGGAATTTATAAGGGCAAAGAAATGGAAAGTCTTAGATTGCCCAAATCAATCTCCAGATTTAAATCCGATTGAACATGAATTTCACCAGCTGGAGAGGAGAATAAAGGCAGAAACTCACCAAAACAAGCAACAATTGGAATTGGCTGCATTAAAGGCTGAGAAAAGCATTTCAAAGGATGAGACCAAGAGTCTGGTGATGTCTATGGGTCACAGACTCACTGCTGTGATTGTGCGTAAGGGATCTGCAACTAAATAATAGCTTTTAATCTTTTATATCTGCCTTATGTTCAACTGTCCCTATGCTCACATCAATGAGTGGGATGAACTCTAAAAGTGCTGTTCTTTTTATTTGGTAAAACATATATGTGTTGAAACGGCTAATAATAAAATGTGACATTCTGTAGTTTTGTCTCATATTCATCTTTTAATCATATTTGCAAATGTCTTGACTCCACAGCCAACAGAGCAATTTTGTCTTTACTGTTCCAATACTTATGGAGGGCACTGTATATCCTTATTTAAGTATTTAAGTAATGTAACTGAATTTGAAGGTGTTTATGTAGTAATGACATTATTGTTTATAAATTTGGGGTCAGTAATGTTTTTTTTTATAAAGAAATTAATACTTTTACTTAGCAAGGATGCATTAAATTGATCCAAACTGAAAGTAAAGGCATGTAAAATGTTATTTTAAAATGTAGATTTCTATTTCAAAAAGATGCTGTTCTTTTGTATATTCAAAGAATCCTGTTATTAAATGTTACTAATATTAAAAAGCACAATTGTATTCCACACTGATAATAAGTTTCTTGAGCAGCAAATCAGCATATTAGAATATATGCTGATTATATATACGACTATATATACGACTATTTTTACTGTAGTTTTTGATCTAATAAATGCATCTGTGGTTGCAAAACCTGTCTGAAAACAGTCATTATTTTTGCAACTAATGCTAGTGGTGCAGAACACAAGTCTCCTCTATAAAAGCAACCTCTGTAGGTGCAGCGAGCTCTGCGACGAGTCTGACTGGAGACAAAGCAGAGAAATAAGAGCGGCTCTGCATAAGCGGGCCCCGCGGGGAGAAGCCTTCAGCTTGTTAGAGTGAGCGACTAAACACAGCTCCTCTCTGCTCCTGCTGACATTTCCAGTGGCACTGTCTGCCGAGACAAACTCAGATGGGACCCGAGCGAGTCGGAGTCACTTCCACAGCAGCGACGCGTGCACCACCGCAAGCTCGCGGTGTGAAATGAGCTCCCCGAGGAGACACGAGGAGACAACTGTCAGCCTGGAGAGAGGAAGGGAGGGACTTTATCTTACTCACTAATGAACGATTGTCTAATTTCCATCAAACGCAGTCACAAAGCCTTGGCCCTATCTCTCTCCAAACACTGTCATGATAAAGGAAGAGAAAGAGGGAGAGACGGAGGAGTAGAACGAGGGATGAGAACTGTCAAGAGGTCGGGAACTCGAGAAAAAAAAAAAGCGTGGAAGTTCTCTCCTGCTTTATCTGTCGCTTCCTGAGCTTTTCCTGGCGAGGAATAATCTGCAAGTACAGACGATCGCACGCCGCTGCTGGAGATAAAACACAGATGACAAAATATCAACTTTCTGCTACAAAATACTCCAAAGCTGTTTGATTAGAATATCAGCACAGACAGTAATTAATTTCAACTTGAATTACTTGCTGTACATGCCGATTAGATCGCAGGTCTTAGATGAGTTATTAAAACAGCAGGGAAATGTGCTTTGTGCGAATATGTGCGCATTAAAAAAAGAGCGTATTAATGTTCTTAACCTCTCTTAACCTGTGTGCTGAATGATAAAATTACATCATGCACAGAGACTACAGGGAAGAACTTATCAGATCAAAAACACTTTGGTGTGTGAGTGAGAGTTCTTTAGTTATTTGATTTAACTCAGTTACATCTGTTCACTGATTCAAAAAAATTCACTGATTAATGCACAACTGATTCCGCATTTAGTCTCAGTGGCCGGTGGTGATATGCAGTAAATGGAAATTGAAGCACAAAAAGAAAATTAAGCACAAAATACAATTTTGAGGAAGAGTCCCAGGAATATTAATAAGACCCACCTTCACGCTAAAGGCATTTAAAACTTGGAATTCATTACTAAGAAGTACTGTTTTAATCTAATCTAATCTAACCTAATTTAATACAATATAATACAATGTTATGTTTACTACAAAGGATGGATGGATGGATGCATGGATAGTTTTATGTGTTTAGTTTAATGTCACAATGGAAACAGAAGTAGCAACATATCTTTTGTTCTGTAATTTCTTATAAAATAACTGAGAGCTGGGTCTTGATTTACTGGTTTTTGATTGGATGCAGGCACATCTGACTGCACATTTGCAGTCGATTGTGAGAAATGGGAGGGTTTGACTGGCCTAAATGATTGGAAAAGTCTGAGATATATCACCAGAGAGAAGTCTGTCATTGATTAAACATAACAAGGTCAAAAAAATTATAATTCTAAAAAATGAAAGGTGCATGATTGAATCGTTCACAATAAGATCAATAACATGCATTTACAAAATACATTTGAATTTTCATGCAATCCAACTGATAGCTCTATCAGAATAGAAAGCCTTTATGTTAGCAAATCAATCTGAAAATATTATCCAAATTCAAATCTGATTGAAAGAGACTGAACATTTGGAGTCGACATGTAGCAACACTGTCTCAGCCAATAGCATGACTTAGGAGTTTATTTATTCTGAAATTTTTTTTTCTTTCGAATCTTGTGCCACGGAGCATTTTAATTGCCATTATTTTAAAAGAAAAAAACAGATATATGTTTACAGCCAAAGCAAAAATTATTCAGACACCAGATATTATTTTTTATTTTATTTTTTTACTATAGTGGGTGCAGGGCACTATAGTTTATGTAAGTGAGTATAGCAAAATAAAGTAAACTGTGGCATATTATATAAAATTCTCCATACAGTGCACAACCAGTAAAATTGATAACAATTTAGGCCCAATTATTTAGACACTTTGACCTGACCATGTTTTGCGGAAATGTTTTTCTTTAAATGCTAATGCGACCTTTTTACACCACAGACTGAAGAAAATTAAGCATTGCTTGGTAATTGGTTGACCTAAATTCGTATTATCTAATTGTGTACTTAAATTTAACAGCTGACAGCTATTCAACTTAATTTATTACATACCTTTCTATCAAAGTTATCTGACATTATCAAGATGAATTTGTTCTTACACAGTTTAACTGATTTCTTGTCATATTTTATTACCATTTTCTAAAATATAGAGAATAAACAGAGCATAATGAGAAATGTTGAAGGTGTCTGAATAAATTTTGGTTTGACTATGTTTTTGGAATTGAGAACAACAGAACAAAATAATGCATTAATATTATTAATAAGCAACACGTGATCATCGCACAATGATTCTCTTTATACATAACAGAGCTGTTTGTCCTGGTGAATTTGATTTAGTATACAGCAGGACTGATAGAAGAGCAAGCTTCTGACCGCTATTGCAGAGCTGAGTTAAGCTGTTCGCTTTAAATCCCATGAATCAGGGGCCAGTCGGGTCTAATAAGGCCACAAAGCATCGCTTGACTCAAAATGAACTTTTCCACACCAATCAAAGCACCATCAACCGTGCAAACACGTGAGCGGCCCATTTCTCAATGACAGCCTAATTAATTTACCTCACTTATAAATACATTTTTTAGCTCCTTGGGCCGATCTCACAAAGCGCGGTGTGAAAAGTTTGTGGGAACAGCTAATCTGAAAATCCTCACCACACAATAACGAGAGTGACAGCGGAAGGGTGAATGAGATAAGTCTCGGTAATGAAAGTGGACGCCAGAAGAAGTGGACAGTATGTAATGAAGAGAGAGTGAGGGAGAGATGTTTAAAAGAAGTTCAAGAAGAAAGATAAAGAGCGCAGGGACGATGTTATCTGCAGGATTGAAGAAAAGCGCTTCAGCGGCCGAATGCTTCCAATCACTTAATCGGCACGACTCCACCCAACCCCGTCCTGTCCTCCCTCATATGCCATTTCCAAACCCCAAACAGACTATTTTCAGTGTTTGTGAGAGGGAGATTAAGAGAAATCTTCTCTCAGGTCAAAGTCTTCTTACAAGGACACAGTAAAAGTGAAGCTCAAATAATAATACACATTATAATCTATATTGTTCAATATGTTGATGCACAAATATTACAAAATTTGGAAAATTATTTTTTAGGAAGAAATAATATAATAAATCTAATAAATAAATAAAAAACCCACAAAAAACAAAAAGTGCTACAAGTGAAATTAGATTTCACATAATAATGCACATTATGGAAATTGGGCATTTTAACATTTTTAGTTTTGACTTTCATTTTGACTTTAACAGTGTTAAGGGCCGTTTACACAAAACGTGTCTTTACGTCTAAGGCCCTGTTTACACTAGTGTGTTTTCATTTTAAAATGGCTTTTTAAAATGAAATCGATCCTCACCTACACTGGCGTTTTCACTGCATTTCAGAAATGAGCTCAGTTACACTACACAACCGAAAATGCTTGTCACATGACCATTCATGCAGGTACAACCATAGATATGTATAGGTAGATTCCCTATTATTTAGATGGCGGACGCGTCTACATGCTTGGAGCAGTCGAATGGAGAATCTAACTATACATATCTATGAGTACAACAATGAGCATGATGTTATTTGCCAGGTGTGGGTGAAGGGATAAAGCGAGGACTCACTTGCAGGAGGAAATAGGGCTTTATTAATAATAAAAATTAAATAAACAAACAAAAACTACCCCGTAGGGGAAAACTGACTGGCAAGGCAGGACAAGGCAAGGCAGGACAGGACTTCACATAGGGTAACATCGACGATGAACCGGCCCAGGACTGCAAACACAAGAAGATTATAAAGGGAGCAAATGAAGAGGGCAACAAGTAAACACAGGTGGGGCAAATTAACCAATAATCAGGAAACAAGGTGCGTGGGGTAAAGACAATTGACATGAGAGCACATGGCACATCGAGTTTTAAACAACTACATTCTTGCCAAAAATACTTTTAAAACTACATTTCATGACACAATAACAGTAATATTTAGAAAATAATGGTGGTTGAAATAATGCTGCGTGAACTCAACCAATCAGCATGTTCAGCTTTCTCGTCCCCGAAAGTTCCGGACAAAAAGTACTACCTCGTAAGCAGGTACTTTCTGAGGGGCAAATTTTTACCCGGAACTTTAGATTTTTAGATCCTGGTTCCTGCAATGGAAATACACGAGTACCAGCCCAAAGTCCCTAGTTCCTGGGGAAAGTTCCTGCAGTGGAAACGGGGCTTTAGAAAACTGAGTCGGGGCCGAGTACCAAAACAATTGTAGCCAATCAGCAGTAAGGGGCGTATCTACTCATGATGCGAGGAGAGAGCGCTCATCAGTGCACATGACGGACATTGAAGTGAAGTGACATACTGCCAAGTATGGTGACCCATACTCGGAATTCATGCTCTGAATTTAACCCATCCAACGTGCACACACACAGCAGTGAACACACACACACCGTGAACACACACCCGGAGCAGTGGGCATTTATGCTGCAGCGCCCGAGGAGCAGTTGGGGGTTCGGTGCCTTGCTCAAGGGCACCTCAGTCATGGTATTGAGGGTGGAGAGAGCGCTGGACATTCACTCCCCCACCTACAATCCCTGCCGGCCCGAGACTCGAACCTTCAACCTTTGGATTACGAGTCCGACTCTCTAACCATTAGGCCACGACTTCCCCACGAGATTAGCCGAGCGACGACAGAAAGATAGAGACGGCGGATAAAAAAACAAAAGAGGAAAACGTCTGCGGAACAAAAGAAGGCTTACACCATGTCTACACTGGATGTGACAAAGCAACCGTTGAAAATCATTTTAAATTTGTGTCAATATGTCATTAATAGAACGCGGCAGCAGTTTACTGCCGGGGATTTGTCGTGTCGTGGCATCTACTGTAGACAGCATCACTGATTGAGTTGTTGAGCTGTTTCTTCTCGATAGGTGAGTGACATTGGTTTTGCTATGTTTCACATAACTAATTGTTGCCGTACGTATGTGTGGAGCAGAGCTATCAAAATAGGGGCAAGACCCTTTTGCACTAGGGGCGTGTTTGTTTTGGTGATTTCAAATGTCAACATTGGCTGCCAGAAATCACTTACCCCACCTTTAACATCTATAAACTACCAAAGCTTTACAGATCTCTTTAAAATAAGGTAACTAAAATTATAACTGTTAAATCTTGCTGTGTACACTGTGATGGTTTCTACCTGACTTTTGTCCACATGTTCATCTGTGTAAATGAGTCTTTGTTCCTCCTGTCTGTCTGATCCTCTGCCCCTCCACCTGTGAGAAGCGAGAGAAGGAAACGTTTATCCCTAAAATCCACTACAACTTAAATGTCATCAGCAGCTTTTGATAGAGTCATTGTCAACTGAATCCATTAAAGATTGGAAGGGTTATCTCACAGATCTCCATCTCCATTCTAGTCTGAGCTTCACACTCACAGACGGCACACTCACAGACTGCCTACAAACCTTCTGATGCATAATACACACAAAAATGTCAAAAGCTGGCTGTAATCGCAAGCTTCAATCTGATTAGCTGGCTTTACAAAATTTCAGGGAGTTAGTGCACTGGATTTTATCAGTTCACTAGTTTACAAGTTTAAGGATGCTACAATAAGCACTTCTTAGGAAGAACTACCATTGGATCTGATCAAATTTGCATGGTTCATGACATAACAATTTTTGGAAGATATCCAAGATCCAAGACATAAAGTATATAAATAAATCATTATATATATATATATATATATATATATATATATATATATATATATATATATATATATATATATATATATATATGTGTGTGTGTGTGTGTGTGTACTTGTTTATGCTATACATTGTGGGGATCGAATGTCCCCACAAGGATAGTAAAACCTGAAATTTTTGACAAAGACAAACTTTTTTTGGAAAAAGTTTATTAAAAATAGCAAATGATGTAGTGTAGCAATGCAAACAGGTTTTCTGTAAGGGGTAGGTTTAGGCTTAGGGGATAGAAAATATTGTTTGGTCAGTATAAAAGTTAAAGAAGTCTATGGAATGTCCCCACAATTCACAGAAACAAACGTGTGTGTGTTTGTGTATTCAGTGTATATAAATGCAAATTATTTTATTATTATTATATTAATGTAGACATTTCACAAGTTAATATGTGTGTTTTGTATAAATAATAATAATGATGTGATGTAATTTCATTATTATATAATTTATTAATAAATAATTATATTTATATTTAAGTCACATATACATTATTATTATTAATGATTATATGACTTTATTATTATTATTACAGACTTGACAGATATCTACAATCATATTGTCACGTTGCACACAACAGGGAGGATCAAGGACACGTAGACGTAAACTCAAACATTACACTGAACAGACAGGACTATAAATACACAGGTAAATCATAGATAATGAGACGAACACGGCTGGACAAGCCTTAACTAATAATCACATCAGACAAGGACAGAAAACAAACCAAACATGGGCACGGAAACACAGGAAGCACGTAGAAACACAAGACACATACAACAGAGGTCTGACACATATAACATCAACAACAACAACAATAATACTAATAATAAAATCAATTTCTTACCCACATCTCATTCCAAACCCATGTGACTTACTTTTTTCTAAGAAACAGGTGGTGGAGGTGGTGATGGCGCAGTGGATAAGACACATGCCTTTGGTGTGAGAGACCCGGGTTCGAATCCACTGTGAGACACCAATGTGTCCCTGAGCAAGACACTCAACCCCCTAGTTGCTCCAGAGGCGTGCGACCTCTGACATATATAGCAATTGTAAGTCGCTTTGGATAAAAGCGTCAGCTAAATGAATAAATGTATATGTAAACACACAAGAAGATAGCAGTACATTATGATTTACATTTAAGCTTAATAAAACACTTATCACAATGATCAATCTATTTCTTGGGGGGGGTTCTTCAGTTTTTGGTCTAAATGAAGTTGAGCACGAAACCAACATTTTGGAGGTGCTCTGGATGAAGGGAAAACAGCAGGAACAGAATAGGAATGTGCTGGCCTCTCTGTTTAAACAAAGATGAAGATAAGATTTCGAGACAATAACAGAGGTGAGATAGCTTAGCCACTAGTAGCGTTAGCAGACAGGGAGATGCAAGACATTTAATATGCTCCAAAAATGAGAGATCGGTCTGCTCGGGATACACATATCAGTTCATTCCTCTGTATCTGTGTTCTTTCAGAATCAGAACGAGCCCAGAGCAGAGATAGCAGTAAACAGAGATTGCGTTAGCATTGATGTGGTAGCATTGACCTAAATGTTTACTTCAGCACATTACACATTCACATAGATTTCAAGGTGATGCGTGTCATGTTACAATATGTTCTTCCAACCCAGTTAAATATTGGACAAAAATTAATTTTAGTCGTGAACAACTTTTTGAACAAAAAACATTTTTTTAGAGCAGAAATGACACACTTCACTTAAAAAAATAATAAAGTCCACATAAAGTTTGAGTTTAGTACAATTTTAAATGTTTTTGAAAGAAGTCTCTTATGCTCACCAAGGCTGCTTTACTGTTGATTGAAAATACAGCAAAAACAGAAAAAAATAAAAATAAATAAATAAATAAAATATATATATATATATACATTTGGTATAGCAGTTTTGTATTTTAACATATTTTAAAATGTAATTTATTTATGTGATTAGAAAGCAGAATTTTCAGCATCATTACTCCAGTCTTCAGAGTCACATGATCCTTCAGAAATCATTCTAATATGCTGATTTGCTGTTCAAGCATTTTGAAAACAGTTTAATGTTTTTGTGGCAACCGAGACACATTTTTTTCCACTATTCTTAGATGAATAGATTTTTTTTTTTTTTTTAAACAGCATTTATTTGAAATGGAAAACTTTTGTAACACTATAAATATTTGAATTCTTACTTTTGACCAAATGAATGTGCCCTTGCTGAGAAAAAAACTTACCTGACCTGATTTTTTTGTGTGTGTGTGTGTGTGTATTCCTAGATGAGTTAGTTTTTGCACTAGATTCTGTACATTTTATGGTAAGTCGCATATGGATTTTATAAGTTCCTGTTTATTTTTTCAGCATATGCGTTTAATTGTAGAAAAGAGATAAGCACAGACGCCCAGAAAATAAGTAGGCAAACAGTGAGAGTCAACATATATTTGTGGGTTTTTTCTCTTGATTATGGTTACATCAAAAGAAAATATAGCATTTTGTTGAATGATTTTTGTAATTTATGCAAACGAACGCATTTGCACAAGCACCGGCTCTGGAGAGGTGACTGATTTGAGAGGCGCGTGGGTAGACGGACGCCCAGCGCCCAGAGCAACAGAGAAATAATTAGCAGATAATAGCAGATTGTGCTAATGAGAGCAGCATTTGACTAGGACACTTCACTTGACCTCCAGTGTTTTTCAGGCTGTCCGAGAAAAACGCCTGATTTATAATTACACTCCGCAATGCGCCATGAAATTGTTATTGTGGAATGCCTTTTTGAAAGCGTTATCAAACAATTATTTTCATTTTTTTTCCCCGCTAACTGTTGCATACGTGTAGTAATTGAAGAAGATGGGCATGGCGGCAAGCTGTCTGTTTGTGCTGCGAGGACGACGGTTCATGCAGATGAGCCTCCTGTCTCTCTCTCTCTCTCTCCCCCTCCTCCTCCCGCCCTCTTTCAAGGGATGATACAGTGGCAAATAAAATAATACACAGATAAAACTGAAATATTTTGTGACGTGGTGATAATCACCGCAAGCATACGTGCCACTGATAGCAGGCAGTCGCAAGAAGAAAAGGAATAATCCTTTTTTTGCGGGCTTTTAAAAAATGAATCTGAGTTGAATCACATCAAATGAGAGAAAAAAGCAACAACTCAAAGACAGCTCCAAGATGAGCCAACTCTAGGAGAAAATGACCTCCTCGTTTTGGCGATAAAGTTCTAGCCAAAATATGATATCAGCCTGGGACGTGTCTCATTAGAAATGTGTGTATGTTTGGAAGCCGCTCTTGCTATCTGCCGGTGCCTGGTTTGCCGGCTGATAAGAGGCAAATGCAAATGTCCTGATAAGAACTGAATGCAAATATTTATGATATGATATTCCCTGGGAATTATGTGTGGATAAAACAAAGTGCATTATTTCCGGAATTCCTTTTCAGGTTTGCCAAAATGCCCCCCTTTCGCGCTCGGAATTTGCATTTCTTCAAAATTGATTGGGCCGCAGTATTATGTTAAGCTATTTGTTTGCCTAGGACGGTAATTAGTTACTGTAATTACAACGATGACAGTTTCTAAATTGTTTTTAAAGCATTCCAGTGTGTCTGTGCCTGGAGATTGCAGTACTTATTTTAGGATTTAAGCAATTGCTGGAAGAACTCCCACACGAGGGCCAGAGTGGGATGTTTTTGAACTACAAAGCGGCCATTTTCTGAGCAAAGACGGTTTTGAAAATGTCTGTTAATTTGTGCTAATTGCCGCCTCGACTGTGTTTTGCAGTTTGCCGGCTGATCGGGGGACGTGTTATTGATAGGAAGTCTAGAGGGATCAAAATGGCCTCGAAAAGTTGATATGGTGTGTATGGTCGGCGTTTAGGAAAGACTTTTATGCTTTGTGTCAAGGAACAAATTGCTGGTGCGGGCACGACTGTAATTACAGAGCAAAGTCTCTGTGTTGCAGACGTGTTCTCAAACTCGGGATACTTTAATGCTTTAAAGAGCATTTCAGAAATGAACGCTCTAAAATTGGGAGTTTGAACCCACACAAGCTGTTGTGTCAAATGCACAATAAATGCACAACGCAGCTAAGCTTTTGAATGGAGAGAACCTAGCTTTTGATTACTAGAACCTATTTTTTTTATACCTGGCTGGCGTTCTGTTCTGTTAACGGTTCACAAATGTCTACACACTTCCATCTATGTGGACAGAACACAGTTTGCGCCATCACTAAAACTTTAAAAGATGAGTTTGCAATTTGGTTGTACATCACTACAAACAACTCAATGTAGTTTATGAACAAATTACTCTTATAAACTGGTTGCTTTTAAACAGTGACTTATGCTTTTTTTTCATAATTCAAAAAATCAGTCTCAAACTTACGAGTTATCGATTTGTATTTGTAAAATTAGAGTTAAGTTAGTATAATTTCTGATTTGTTGTGTAAAAATTTATGTTGTAATAAAAATGTTTAAGTACATTTAATTTAATTAGTCTTACCTTCTTTCTTTTTGTTTCATTCAATTGTTCTCTAATTCTTCTCCAATCTCTCAACTGCAAAACAAAAATAAAAAATTAATTCTTACATGATGGACTAACCTTAAGCATAGTCCATTGAAATGTTTTACTGACCATGCAACTTTCCTTTTGTCTGTTCTTTATGTAGGAAAACTAAAAGATCTTGTTGTGGAAGCAGAGCGCTACAGCTGTAAGCATTTCCCGCTACACAATTCTTTTATAACACGCATTAGTAAAGAGTCACCTTGACCATAAGAATGCATGCAGAAAAGAAACATGATTGTTTTACAAGACTGATGAAACTAAATGGACTGAGGGAGTAAAATATAGAGGAAAAAGGATGAAAAGATGTTTGTAGACATTTTCCCAATGAGGAACGCTACAAGCCCTTCTTCAAATCCCAGCCCAATAATGAGAGTGGTGATATTCTCAGGCGTTCAGCTGCAAGTGTGTAACAGGATTTCTTACACTCTTAATCAGAGGCAGCCATGTTGTCTGATTCCCTAAAGCCCAGAGGACGGCATCTTAACCGTATATGACGGGGGCCACGTTTTCCTCACAGGAGACACTTAAAAATGAGGGAAATTGTGGTCAACAAGCATGAGACAAATGTAAAATATCTCACTCGCAGTGACAGAGTTGCAAAGTTTTTTTACCGCAATACCTAATTTTTCAGATTTGATTTGGACTTTGTCATTTAATACCCTGTGGTAAGAAACGTCTGTAGTCTTGACTGAATTTGACTAATGCGTCCCTCCATTATGTTTCATTTAAATGGCAACTTTCTTTTAGATGTTTTGTATAAAATTCCTTTGGAGACATAAAAATGAAATGATTGCTGACATACAGTAAAAGTACAGAGCTATAAAATGAATGTGGATAGACAGATTATGAGATTATTTGATGAGAAATGTTTGATTTCATAATGAAATTTCTCACTTAAGTTTGAATCATTTTTTCGATCTTCTCTGAAACTCCAGAGATGACATTAGAACATCAGGGTTTTAAAATGACATAACTGTGAATTCTGTGATTGATGTGGTAATCACTCACTGTTAGTACACTTTGGCATCTTTAAGATGTTGGTGAGATCTCCTCTGAAACTCTAGAGGAATAATATTCAAGATGACCGGAGTCATTTTGTCAGAGAACAATCTGGAAACCAACAACAACTACTACTACTACTACTACTACTACTACTACTACTAGAGAATCTGTTGAGAAAAGTTTGAGTTCATTCTGAGATTGTTGATATCTGACTGCAAACTTTGGTATATTTGAAAACTTGAGCACAGTTTGAGACATTTTTAAGAACTCTTTTGAAACTCTAGAGATGACACGAGTGTTTTTTTGTCCCCACAGGTACAGTCTAAAAAAGAGATTTAACTTAGGATTTAGCACATTTTGAGAAATTGTGATCTCTTCTGAAACTTTAGAGGAACGACACGCAAAATGACTGAATTCGTTTCCTCAAGAGGAAAACAACAACAACAATCTGTTGAGACATGCTCATTCAGAGATAGTTGATATCTAATTGCAGACTTTGGCATATTGGAAAATTAGGAACATTTTTGAGAAATTAAACTGTCATCTCTGAAACTTTAGAGATGACAAGATTTGACTTTTTCCTCAAGAAATATCTACAAAGAATGCCTAATTAAGGATTTGTTGAGAACTGTTGAGCTTTTTCACCTTTGGTATCTTGTCAAATCTGAGTACAGTTTGAGACATTTTTGAGATCTCTTTTGAAACACTAGAGGAGCAGAAAAATCTGAGACTCAGTTACCATATTTCTGTCTAGAAGACACAAACGGGACATTAAAGAGAATTTTCTTATCAATGAGAAACCCTTTCCATCATGTAACAGAAAATCTGTGCTTCTGTTGCAGCAACAAATAACCCACCATCCACATATTGTGGGGAAAGGCTTCAGTTCTTGGAAATAAAGTTTCCTGCTTTAAACGTTGATGACATTAGTGCAGATAAAGCCGTCTGTGTCTGTAAACACAGAGCTGAAGGGATTTAGATGTGCTGTTTTTATCTGTCTTACACATTTTTTTTCCAGAGCAGCAGAACAGTAGGCCTGCCCCAGGTTGTGGGGTGACCTCCCAGAATGCACTGCAGTGATGTAAACAGACAGCGAAGGATCATCCCTGTGCTCTGTTGATGCACCCCCCCCCCCCCCATTCAGAGCTTAATTAGCACTTTGCCACCCTGATCACTCTGCTTTTCGATTTAACAAGATCCCTCTGAAATTAAACAGGATTAAGAGAAGTTGGTTAGTAAATTAGGATGTGCATCTGTAATTTAATTGCATCTTAGACCATTAATTAACAAGCTACCTATGCAATAGTTACTGCGATTTCTGTTAATTAGTGGCCAGTTCTGATAAAGTCTCCCTGAAAAAAAGAGAAAACAATTAGCTTATGGAAGCGAGTGTCTTTTAAAAAAAAAAATCCTAATTGTTCACAGTAGAGGTAATATAGCAGAAGAGATAAGCATTCAAGTACACATTTTAATTAAGGGGTACATCTAAATATTTGACGTTCATTGGGGAATTAATACGTACTCATTACAATTACTAAGCTCATTGCTACAATGAAAACAATACATCATGTTCCTGCAATTGAAACACTCACAATACTTGATTTTTTTTTTGTGTTGAGGGGCAGATCCAAGGACGACTGATTTGTCCTTTTGTGCAGTTATCTGAATAAAGGAAATAATACTCACCATCTTATTGCTCGTTCTGAACATGAGAGTATTCAGATGCAAACAACCCTCCTCATGGCCGACAGCATCTGTGGAATAAATCAGACAAATTAATTTACGCTTTAATTGATTTACAATGGGTATTTGCATTACATCATATGATGAAGTGAAAGGAAACATTGCTGACCTTGAGAAAAGACACCATATACACACAATGTTCTCATTTAATGCATTCTAGTCATTTCAGAATGATCTTCACAAGCTGATCAAACATGAATGACATTACAAATTTGTGTGTGTGTGTGTGTGTGTGTGTGTCATTTAAAAACCATTGTGGAAAAAAATTGGTACAATATTGGTTATAATAAAGCTTGTGAATGTACTATATTGTCCAGTCTAAATGACAGAGGTAATATACTTTTATATATTTTCCTCAAAGCTAATTTGCATATACACACAAACACACACACACATAAATATGTATCCATATTAATAAGTAAATTACATTATTAAGTACACATTGGTTCCTTTTTTTCAACATTTATATATATATATATATATATATATATAAACACACACACATGCAAATATATTAAACATATATTTAAAGCTACAAGAAGCACAACTGGCATAAGCTTTAACAGAACAGAAAATAAATAAAATAGAAATAGAATAGAAAAATCTCACTATACTGTATGTGTTTACATGTGTATTAGCCTGTATATATATAAAATATATATATATAGGCCTTTAGAATTTATATATTGTTTTACTAAAATTAGGCAAAATACAATTTTTAAATGTTAAACAGTATTTATTACAGTATTTAAACAACATTTTTAAACAATATTGACAGCTTTATTATGATAACACACACACACACACACACACAATTTTTGTCTCAACTTTGTTCCCACTGTTTGTTTGTTTGTTGTTGTTTTTTTTACACTTTTTAGGAGGCAAGAAAATCAGTCAAGAAAACAAGTCAAGGAAAACCATGGTTGTAATTACATCCAGTTCATTAATCACTGAAAAATGTTAAAAACAAAAACAAAAAAAGTATTTAAAAAATGTGCATACTACACTCAGTAGGCATACTGTATACTACAGAAGGATTACAAACTTTTCAAATCAGAATAATTAAAGATAAACAGTGATGGTCACAAACATTTTTACACTGTCTCTGTGTCCTTGAATACACAGTACAGTTCATGTATTGCTCTCTCTCTCTCTCTCTGGTGTATATAGCAGGCAGTGAGAAGGCCCGGGGGAGAGAGGATAGACTGTCTGCATGAGGTCCCCACAGGGACTGGAGTGTGTATGAGCGTGCATGTGTGTGTGGGAGTGTGTGCAGCTCATTAGCTCACTTACGTAATTCAGGAAGTGTCTAATCCTCCTGGAGAAGAACACAGCAGCATCAGGAGCGCCGTCAGCAACACGCAGCCTGAGAATGCAGCACAAGCCCACAGAGCACTGCAAATTTCAACACATTTCTCATTTCAACAAGCAAAGATTTTGATGGCTGAATCCTTCTTCTGATTTACTTATAACGTGATTTCTGTCCGTGTTAGAGGCTTGTAGTTCTCTTATCATTCATCCTGACTCACGCTGCACCATGACAACACAGTACAGAGCGTCATTTAACCTTTACAACACACATATTGATCCGTTTTGGTTATCAGACCACGATCAGAGCGCCACGTTTCATCCAACTCAGGTTCACAATCACTGACAAAGACTGCTGCACAGATCACTGCAGGAGTAATGCTGTGAAGAACTAACGTGCTTTTAATTCGCAAGCCTTATTATGATCATTAGCATATATAGTGGCCCTGAAATGCATTTGAACAATTGAGTCACATTTAAAAAATGCTGGAATTAGATGCAAAAACCAAACCAAAGCCAAATAATTCTAGAGCTTTTACCAAAAATAGCTTTTTTTCTTTTTTTTGCAATTGTAAGAAATTTGGTCTCAATGTGATTATTAGTGGCTGTATTATGTTATTTCTCACAGGTTTCCTGCAGAGTAACCATAAGCATATTTCATCATAGTAACCATGAACATGTTCCACTAATATTTAACAACCACAAAACATCACAATACTTTCAGTCTTAAGTTCAAATAGTGTTGGGCAGTAGATTTTCTTGCCTCCATTATATGGATGTAAAATCCAGGATGAAAAATATACTCACAATTTTCAAATATGAAAATCAGGTTGAGTATCATGTTAAAAAAAGATCCAATATTTCAAAAAAATTTTTTTTTTTTTTTACAAAAACCCCCAAAAACCTAATAATAGTCATTGTACAAGTCAACTAAAATTTTCCAGAATAAAGTCATTTCAAAATTGTAATATTTTGAGATATAAAATACATAAAATTAGAATATTTTTTAATGAGATATTAAATACTTTTTGAATGTATATTTACAAAAATGTTATTTGACAAATATTCTAAAAGGTCAACTTGTGGATTTTTTTAATTTGTGATTATTATTATTATTATTTTAGATTTTCCTCAATTGCAATGTTCAATCTCTCATTCTTTTGTAAATGTCTTTAAATAACTAAAGCCAGGTCCTTAATGACATCATCCTAGGGAAGTGACATCATTTCTAGTAAGAAAACAGTATTATAAATGGATTTGGTGGAATTGATTTTGCTTGACCATGTGCCATCTTTCTTTCAAATAAATGTTATATTTTGTAATCAAATGCAGTGACATTCGTAGATTTTTGTCTGTGACTTAAATGTTAAACCATATAAATATTCCAGCACATTTAACACATCACAAAAACAAAAGACCGAAGACATTGTTAGTCTAAGCATGAGTTCATTATTAAATCATCTTTTAACAATTTAATACTTACAAAGGTGAAGGATGTTAAGCGCCGGTGCTGTCTCGTGTTTCTGTGGAGAGTGCAATGATAATGCTGCTTACAATTCTTTAAAACCATTACGGTTGTTATTATTATTGTTATGAACATGGGGGTGGTTATTATTGTAATAATATTCCCTGTTCATCCCAACCTGTCCTATGATGCAGTGAATAATGTCATCGATGGCACAAGCCCCTCAACAATACTGACAGTGTGTCACAGATAGAGATGCTCACCAGAGAGCCTCTCAAATTTCCTCGACATGCTGATAACAGATAGATTCGGCATCAAGAGAGCCACTTTAATAGGCTTTTTAACTCTTGATCTTGAGGCAAAATTAAACATACAGTTTAATTGAATCGCAGGTTCAAATGACACTCATCCCATGATAAATTATTCTCTGTGCTTCTCACTGATTTCGATTCTTTCTCTTGCACAGAAAACGGTTTTCAGCCCTCATAAATTAGACAAATTTCTAAATGAACGGCTGGCTGCTTCTGGGAGATATCACTGTGCTTTGAGAATATTTAGATTTCGTGATTAGATTCAAATGCAGTAAATCCTAGACAGCAGCGTTCAGTTGGAGGCAGAAACAAAGATCTTTGCTTTTTACATAAAAAGCCTTGCAAACCAGTTGATAGTACGGACTAGAATTAGAGAGAGTTGAATATGTGTTTTTCTTCTCTTCTGGTATCATCACAACTTTGTATTTCAGTTAAATGATCCCCAGCTACGGCCTACGGGAAATTGTCTTCCAGCTCGTTGTTTACTTTGCCGTCTCATGGATGAAATTTTCAGAGTGAAACCAGTGAACATTTGACTTAATTTCCAATTGGCCATTTTTCTTCTAGTTCCATAGATAATCTTACTTCTTTTATTCATGTTCTTATACTCCTCTTAAGGAATGAAAGGTTGAAATTCATTTCTTGTTTATTCTTGGTATTCGATTCTTTTAAAACAAACAGTCTCTCTCTCTTTCTCTTTCTCCCTCTCTCTCCATCTCTATATATGTATATATAAAGAATACTAATGATTGTTAGTAACGATTGTTTGTTAATCGGTCGATTATTCTGACGATAAATTGAGTAATCGGATAATAATCTTTTTTTTTAATACAAATAGACCTAAGCGAACAATAGCTTTTAAAATTACTTATACATACAGTATACAATAGCAATGAGGTAATATTAGTTCAAATAAAGTAATCATATGGCTTTATTGAACAAAAAGAAATTGCTATTGTACATTACGCATTATAATGACTGCGGGGGCACCAAATGCCTGACGATTGTTTTTACAGTTTACTGCATGATCTAATCTTTGTTTAATATTGACTAAACAAAATTTACTTCAAATGTTCACTTAATCTTTAATATTTGGCCATTTATTTACGACAGAGCCACTCTTACATGCACGTACGTAACCTACACACATGTAAATAATTAAAGCGCCTATATTAAATCTGCAACGTATATACTTATCTAATTGAATTGTAGCTTTTGTGTCATAATAGCATTATGCTTTATTATGATTTTTAAATGGGTTTAATGCAGCCTTGGAAAACGGTCTAATAATGGCTTTCATGGATTCTCGTCAGTGGAATGCACCACTTCCGGTATTTCCGGTATTGTATTATACATACAGTCATGGCCAAAAATATCGGCACCCTTGGTAAATAAAGAAGGCTGTGAAAATTAATCTGCATTGTTAATCCTTTTGATCTTTTATTTAAAAAAATTCACAAAAATCTAACCTTTCATAGGATAATTAGAATTTAAAATAGGGGGAAATATCATTATGAAATAAATGTTTTTCTCAAATACACGTTGGACACAATTATTGGCACCCCTAGATTCAAGATTCAAGATTTTATTTGTCACATACAGAATTATACAGAGTATAACCAGCAGTGAAATGTAGTTTTTTTTTTTTTTTCAAGATTCAAGAAAAAAACGGTGAACCCTGTCCATAGCGTTCGAACCTGCGTGGGGAGACCCCAATGGATTTCGAGTCCATCGCCTTAACCTCTCGGCCACGACTACACATATCGCACGACTACGCAAAAAAAAACAAGCGAAGAAGAAACCAAAACAACAGATGCTTCCACATGTAATCTAACACCACCATCAGACATAAAACAGCATCAAAACTGTGTTACATTATGGAATAAAATGTCGACCAATGAAGAGGTAATAATGATTGTCAAGCTTTGGGGTGCTGATCGACTATCATTCTGAATCTAATTCATGGTCTTTTTTCAGCTTTTTGTTCAAAATGTTATTTCTTTATTTTTTTTATTTATGAAACTTACCCAAATTCAAGTGTTTAAAAAAAGAATGCATGAAGCTAGAATAAAATATTTTTGTTTACAAGCAGACACTCTGTTATTTCTTTTGATGTTTTGTATGTTCAGATATTCATATAACAAAATATATACATTAATACATAAATAGGGGCATAGTAGTATACTAAAAGTATGATGTAAAGTTCACTGAAAAAAAACTTACGAGTATACTTACAGTATAAGACTAGTAGTTTACTGAGACTATACTTCAAGGTGTACTAAAAATGCTACTAAAAGTATTTAATTAGTAAACTATCAGTATACCTACAAGTTCAGGTTTAGTATATTTGCAGTACAAGCTAAAAACATTTTTGTAAACTAGTTGTGTACTCAAAGTTTACTACTGTTATACTTAAAGTATAATTAAAAGTATACTTTTATATAAAAAGTGGGCCAATTTAGTCCCAAGGAGTCTTGAAATAGTACACTTACAAGTATACTACTAGTACACTGATATTTGTATACTTACTACATAAAGTATACTTAAAAATATACTTAAGTATACTTAATAAAATAAGCTTGAAGTATACAAGTTTTTGGTAAGGGTTACTTGCAGAACTTAATTGCACCAACAGCAGGTACAGAAGCAGCGTTCAAATGCTAGTTTACATTTCAACTCATTCTGATAAACCCTTCATGTGCACAAACACGCTCATGAAAGCCAGTCAGCGGAGGCTTTGTGTTTTCTCTAGCGGCGGAAGTCGATGTCATTTGAGGCTCTTTGCTGCGAGCCGCAGGATCGAGCCGAGGGGCCCGACAGCTGTAACGCGTCTCCCGGGACGGGCCAGAGGAGATCGGGCCACGGTGACACGGCGCTCATTAGCAGGAGTGAAAGGAACCCCTCGCAGATGGCTGTCAGCGTTCAAAACATGCTCGGATACACCAGACGTGTCAATTGAGGTTTGAGTTCCTTCTGCTTGATTCTATGACATCGCAATATTCAAGCAGCGTTTATTTCGTCCTTTCCTCCATCCAAAGAACGGAGGAAAATGGAAGACAGGAGCACGCTGACATCTGAAAATGTGTTTTCTAATGAGCGTACCGTCTACCTAACAAGAGTCTCGGCTTGTCATTCATCAGCACAAATTACCGGCTCCGCGTTTGACATGTTCTCGCCGCTGCGGATGACAGCTTCGTCTGTTCGGCAAACAGAAAAGTGGGAAATGTGGCAGCTCCTGTTTCCGTGGGGCCTCTGAAATCAATTAGTTTGTTTACCTGTCACAGTTCAAACGAGGGCCACGCTACCATAAACCTCATCATTTCCATCACGGCGCAGTCACCTGCTCCTCCGGTGCTTCATAAATAAATGGACATCGGTCCAGATGTAATGTAATAAGAGTGATTCCATCAGCCCAGCCAGATCTCATCAATCTCACAGCAGCTAATTGCAGGGACACCTGGTGTGTTTCTCTCGGAGAGACGCCACAGCTCAAACACTTCCTGAGGACCCCATTCAGTCTGAATACATAACACCAGACAGTTTCACACCGCTAAACGAAACTAAATAAATAAAAGCGAGACATTTTAGGGTCTAAAACATCAACGAATCAAAACATCATCAATGTCATGCAGTATTGCAACTGATATAGTTTTTGAGTGAAAAAAAATAAAAGTACTGTGCTTCTGTTTTAATATTACACCCAAAATACTCAAGTTATTATGGAAGCATTTACACCATGGGATTAAAAACAATAAAAGGTAATTGGTACATTTTAATCTCACGATTCAGACTCAGAATTGCAAGACAATAATAATAATTTTTTAGATAAAAAAAATCACAATTACTTTTTCTATTTTTATTCCATGGCGCAAACAAACAGAAAAGCAAAACTTATAATTCAGAGAAAAAAAGTCAGCATTGAAATAAATATACAAAGAACTGCCAAATATGAGCTTGGAATTGCAAAGAAAAAAATAAATCAGAATTCTCTCGCAATTTTGAAAATTTGAAAATTACAAGTTTATTATTCTGAGATTATATCTCAAAATTGTGATTTAATGGAAAGTTAGATCTCGCAAACTGGAGTTTATATCTCAAAATTTTGACTTTTTGTCTTAGAATTGCAAATTTAGATCTTGCAAATTAGAGTTTATATCTCGTAATTCTGAGATTGTGAGGTAAAACATTAATTTTTCCTCTTTTTAATTCTGTGGCTGAAACAGGCTATCTCTCAAATATGTAGCCTAAAACATTCAAGAAACACTCGTAATGACTTTGTTTTCCAGACTAATCATTGTCAATCTCCAGACAATCTATTGTCAATAGTGTAGCGATGTATGAAGCGCAGCCCACACAGAAGTCACTTTCAAACCAAGCAGCTTTGTGTTGGTCAGTGTGGTGAATTCATTTAACATGAGCGAAATCTGCATGCATAATCAACAAGATATGCAATCTTTCACCCTCATGCAGAATTCCCAAAAGCGCAGATTCCTATTGAAATTTCAGAGCAATGGCAAATGTGACCACACCTTTACACTGTGTCCTGACCAGACAAGACACAGTTGTTTGTGCACACTGAAAGTTAAATTATTAGCATTACTATACAGTTTTAGAACAAACTAAACCAAATGACAATGAGCAATGATACTGTAATATAATACGTTACTTTAAAACATAATGTCTCCCAACTCTGATGACTAAATCTGCACAATAAATCTAACCCGTTGGCCATCGTTCCCTTCTGAAAGTCTTTCAGGTATTTGCCGAAGCTCAGTTTTGGTTCTGTAAGCAGTTTCGACTACAATAAAAGATGTCCGTGAAAGTGCAATTGGTGCAGCTCAAGCTGGATTAAAAGTTGGGCTGCAGGACGGTAATAATACTGAAAGCGATATGAAGCAATGCTGCAGCTGACCTACTTGTAAAGCTCTCAACTTTTCCCCCTCTCATTCCACAACTCTAAAAATAACACACTGTCCAATCTCAGAAATATTTCAGGCATTCCTTTGACCCCTGGCCATCATATAACGGCACTGACAGCAGGGTTGATTGCTAGAACGGAATTGAGAATCATGAATTTGGAAAACAGCAGCAAACTGGATGCATACTTTGAATTCATGGAAATAGGATTAATATTAGAATAAATGTATATTTATAGAGAGAGAGATTATATATATTATACATTTATATTAATAAACACATGCATATATCTAAAGAACAATATGCATAATTATAAAAAAAATTTAATTGCAGTGCAGCAAAACCCGCTTCCTGTCATTCTAATTCATATTCCAATTCTATATCCATGAACAGAAAGGAAGCTAATTCATAATTTTATTCAGCCCTGATTGATAGATGCCATCAAGAGCTGTTGCCTGCTTCCATATACTATATGTCAGAACAAATATTCATGCAATGAAGATAAATTATGTTGCACCTCTCAAAAACACTGCACATTTGTATATATTGATGCACGGATGAATTAAATCTGAGCTGACCTGAATCTGTAATGTGCATAGTAAATTCTTTATGAGCCAGCATGAATCAATGTTTCTATTGTAGCAGTTTTTGTTGTTTTCCTCTCAACTCCATCCAAGAACAGTTTGTACAAACTACAGAACAAAGGAAATGCAGAAAGCAGTCCATTTTCTCTTTTCCCGATCAAACAGAGGAATTCATTTGCGTATGAGGTTTTATTTTGTTAATAGTTTGTCAAGGCGGTCAATGAGCCAGGAAGCGTTGATTCTGAATCTGTTCTGGGTTTGTGATCAACTAATAACAGCTTTATTTGGCTTCTTTGGTGTGCTGTTGTGTCCATTTTCTCTCACAGTATGCGCATAGCTCTTTTAGATGAGATGGAATTAGATCCTAACACATCCAACCCTCTAATTGTATATCTTGGTGGGGTTCCATTAGCCCAAATCAAAGTGGATGCCGACACATAGTTACACAATACCATGGCTAGCTGCGTTTTACAAAAGACGACCAAAATCCGCCGCGTACTGTGCTTTCTACAGACCATGCAAACCAACTCATTAAAAGATGAAGCCGACAGCATCCTCCCAAGCAATTTGGTATTATGCAAGTGAAATTAAGAGCGGAAAACAAGGCACTGGAAGAAGCTGTAAGCTGGAGTCCTCAGAGCACTGCTCTAATCACATGTGTTAAACCTTACAGCAACGTGCCTGTTTAGAAGAGATGCGAGTAGAGCAACACACCACAAAAATCTGAAAATATATGACTTGTTTTGTAAATATCAAAGTCTCTTATGCTCATTCATTCAATACAGTAAAATCAGTATACAATTATGCAATATTACTACTATTATAATATTATAAATGCCATATTTGATGCAGAGCTGTATTTTCAGCATCATTACTCCAGTCTTCAGTGTCACATGATCCTTCAGAAATCATTCTAATATGCTGATTGCTGCTTATTATTGGTGCTAACGTATTAATGATGGTTCTTATTATTGTCAATGCTGAAAATGCTTAATAGTTTTGTAGAGAAACCGCAATGCTTTTTTTCAGGATTGATTGATGAATAGAAAGTCCATTGAACACATTTTTTAAAACATAATTATTTTGTAAAAAAATAATTTAGTGTGTCCTTGCTGAATGAAAGTATTAATATAATTTCTTTTTTATTATATAATCGCTTTTCAATGGTAGTGTTTCACAGATCCCATAAAAAATGTTGAGCACTTCTCAACATTGATAAAAATAATAAATGTATCAGCATATTAGAATGATTTCTGAAGGATCATGTGACACCGAAGACTGAGTAATGATGCTGAAAATTCACCTTTGCCATCATGCATTTATACAAAACATTTTTTAAAAAATGCTAAGTTTTGTTTTTACTCTATTATATTGGTGAACATAAGATTCTCCTTTCAAAAACTTTTTATCACTTTCTATAACTCCCTGGCATGTACCTAGTCTCGTCAAGTCAAATTTAGCACTTTTTCACAATACACATTGTTTCCAATCAGCTTTACAGAAAATCATGATGTTAATGTTTATAATATCTTAATCTCCATGCTTTATAGTCGCATTTAGCAGATTAGAGCTGGATGATAATACAGTGAAAATACAGTGAATAGCAGTTTGAAGTATGGATATACTAATATTTTGAAGCAGGATGAAGTTGGATATACTAATATATCCAACCCTATATAAAGAGCTGGATTATAACAGTTACATTTTGCGATGTATTTAAAAAATCAGGCAGCAGCACTCTAATGTGGCAAAATTGTTTGCTATTTGCTGCTATCTTCATAATAATATTGAAATTGTGTTTGATGTTTGGTTGTTGCATACTAACCCAAGTCAAAGGAGTTCACCAGCAAGTCTTTAAATATGCCTTCCGTCAATGTAGATGGGATGTAGTGGGTCACTTGACTGCCACTTTTAGCATCTTCCTAGCAAATAAATAAATATAACTCAAATCACTTCTCATCAACAAGATAGACAATTAAAGATATCGTTCATCCTTATATAGCTCAAACGATGCAGGAGTTATGCTGTGAAGTTGAATATTTAGGGTTCAAAAAGATTCAAAAGCTTAAGCAGAAAAATAGCAAGCAATACATTCAGCAAACCTCATATCTTTATAGACGCAGTGCTTTGTTTGGCCCAGTTTAAAGCGAACAAGTGCTTCTGTAGGTACAGGCCTCTGTCTTGAGATTGCAGGTGCACACGCTGCCAGACCTTTGGGAGGAGTTTTAATTTTTTTGTCCTTTTCTCAGCTGTCACTCAAGATGATGGGCAGCTGCGGCTGGAGATACACAGAGGCTGCTGTCATCCGCCATCACCATCACCCTCTTTAACGATGGAGGTGTGTGTGTCTGACACTCACCGGGAGAGCGATTCAGTGAAATGCTATACAGAAACTTTAGGGCAGTAATGAGGAGATTTGACATAACTGTAATATTAACCAATGTGATGCGCTGTTTCAGGATTGGGACACGGTAAAGCAGTGTGAGAGGTGCAGGCCGGCAGCCTGCGGGGTTTTACTGTAACAACAAGAGCACAATCAGTATCCTGACATGAACTCAAGGCACAGTGGAGCCATATAATAGGGACATGTCTGTCACACCTAATGGAGCAAATAGCAGAAATATCCACCCCACTTTATTCACCAGGGTAGAATTGTGCCAGCCGCCCGTAAATGGGGTCGCAAAGTTCACACTAATAACTGTTAGTTTGTAAAAAATTGTACTTTCAAAAAAACATTCATCCAAAAAATGAAAATTCACTGAAATTTTCACTTTTTCCAGTAAAAAAGTTGTCCTGTCTGAATCAGAACAGAAATATGCACTGATCAAGCAATGTATACAAAACACTGCAAAACAGTTCTAAACAATTATGTTAGAGGATTTTGATGTGAGAGGACAACATGGGATGGACTCTCATTCTGACGGCACCCATTCACTGCAGAGGATCCATTTGTGAGCAAGTAATGTAATGCCAAATTTCTCAAAATCTGTTCTGATTGAAACATAATATATGAGCAACATGTTACAAACCACTCTGTCACCATTTATTGTTAACAAAAACTAAATCTAAAAATAATTTTTGTTAATCGAAATAAAAATAAAATAAATATTGCATGAACCATTAAATAAAAATTAAAAACTAACTTGGCAAGTAACAAATTAAATAAATAAAATGAAATGTTTAAAAAAATGTATTGAAGGATTAAAACTTAAAATAAAATAAATAGAAATAAAACTCAAAAGAAATATAAAAACATGTTATAAAATACATCATCTAAACGTTAAAATAAATTTACAATGAAATGTCAAATAGCACTGCCTAGAAGCAGTGGCACTGTGCATAGGCAATCACCACTCACTTTTTACATTCTAGCTCATTTAAACTTGCCAAATACAACACTGCACTAAGTTTAACTACAAAGAGCCTATATGAGCATTGTGGGAAGTATATGAAGCGACGGTGCTCTCGGGATTATGAAGATAAAGGAGAGAACCATTTTTATACTTTCTCTTTATGTACCTATAACAGCGTTTTACACAGTTCCTCCCAAAAACAATCAATTTAACTGTATCTATTCACTGCGGCCGATAAGCAGCCATCAATCACAATGAACGTCCTTTGATGCTGGCATAAATGAAATATCACACTAATTGAATCATGCGGTTATGACATGCCAGTTTGTTTTCCTTTACACGTCTGCAGGAAGAGACTTCACCAACAAAAGTACACGACAGTGTCACATTTACACTTCACAGCACATTTCTTCTGTTTATCACGTGTTTGTATGATCTTTCGATGTCTTTAAATGAAACAATTAAGTAATTGTGCATAAGGTCAAACGCCACCCACACGCTTGGAGAAAAACTGAATTTCAAGGGTGTTTTCTTTCATTTCCATTCCCATCCTCGGCCTTTAAGACACTAGAATATCTGTTCTTCTCCCATGGAAAAAAGAATGCGTTATCAAAGCATTAAGATATGATTAGACTGACATTTTCTTAAGAAAACCAAAAGAGTGAGAGAGGGAGAGATACGGAGTAGAAGAGCACAAGTGCGAGACAGACGGTGTCGTGAAAGGAAAAGAGAACTCCATACTGCAGATCTTATCGGTCGCTAGCATACATAGTGATCTTTGAAGCAGCTTATTACAGAGTACACTAAGAAGACAAGTGGGTCGGTGTACAGATCAGAGGAGAGCGCGTGAACGCACCTGCTAGATTTCGCTATCGTTGGGACGGTGTCAGTCAGCGTTGAGGCCTGCCAGCCGGTTTAATATCAGACCGGTCTTGTCTTTCAACATCCGGGGGGACTAGTTTAAATTCGGAGAGGGAGATTTTGTGATTACGATCGTGCAAAGCAGAGAGGGAATCTGTGACATTGATGGTATAGCCTATTTATTGAAGTTCATTCTTTCCAGACAGTTTGAGGAGAGCAGGTGCTACAGACGTTTGAGCCTTATTGCACATCGAAGAAAGAAAACTTTGTTCATCAGAGTTAAGAAGACTTGCTGATGGACTCAAATCATGCATGTAAATCCAATCCAGAGTCAAATGTCATTTTCATGCTCTTCTATTAGTCCTATTGACCTGCTATGATATGAAAGCAAGTCATTTTATTATCAGCAGACCTTAGGTTTGATAATATCTTAGCCAAAATGCGGATTGATTCTGCACAGAAATGTAGTAGTTTCTTTACTTTTTAATTATTAGCATGAATTTGAATGCTAGTCTGTGACATGAGATGCTACTGTGCATCCAACCAGGCTTCTCAACTAGCTTAACCAGCAGATTTGCTCCTTTTTTTGCAGCTCAACAGCATGATATGCTTTTCTAGTGTTAACTAAAACTAAGCTATAACCTTATAATTTAAATAAGTAAAGGATTTTAAATAGATTCAGGGGAATAAAGAAAAAACAGAAGGCTAAAAGAACAAGAAATTACTTTAAGTAATCAATTTGTACTCGAATCATATTTTTATTTTATATGCACACATACAGTCATTTTTGTATATGTTGAAAATGCAAAACTGAAAAAGGCTTGTCGTCTCATCACATTCAATTAAATGACAGCCTATACAGTATTTTCAATTAATAACAGTGAAATTTGACAAAAAGAAAAAAAAAGGTTGCATGACTGGATATTACTGTTAGTCATTTAGCATTTTTATTGCTAAACAGATAATAACTTACATCTAACCTTGTATTCGTTCACAGTTTAAAACTGAAGTGTCATGCTGGAATTTGAGTTTGGATTTTCCAAACAGAAAAAGCCTTCTCTATCAAATATAATATAAATATATAATAATTTTAGCTTGCAAAAAAAGGCACAGCTAAAATAAGATGACAACTGAAATAAGATGAAGCACTAAAATGACTAAAACTGAAATAAAAATTAATACAAAATTAATAATAAAAAAAAATGAAAAAATGCACATAGAATTATTAAGGTTAAATTAATGTTAAAACTGAAAATATATAAATAAAATAGAATTCTAAATATTATAAATATAATAGTCTTAAAAATATAAAATAACACTGAACAAGCCTATTTTCAACCAACTAGACCAGTATTAACCACCATAAACCATCATAGACCAGCATGGGAATCCAAGCTGTTTTTTTTCAACACGTTAGCTACCAGCTTTCCAGTTTTTTTTATTCTCTCTGCTCACCATCTCATTCTTCTTTTCCTTCCCATGCATTCTTTGGATTAACAGATGCAGATTCTGGGCACTGATGTGGGACAGTGAAGTCACACCCTTCCCACCAACCGTGGCGTCACTCCGCACATCTCCTGCCGAGTTAAGACATCTGACCTCTGCTTAATTAAAACACCACACTATCTACAGCTCTGCACAAGAATCAGGGAGTTTGAGAATAATTCTGACTAATCGCTAATTAAGATTTGGCAGAACAACAAAAAGACACTTATGAAAGACGAGTCTATTTTTAGAGATGGAGAAATGGGACTCAGGTAATGTTTAACAAAAGTTTGTTGGAAGTTTATGGCAGCCGCTGAAGTGAAGACTTCCTGTCTAAGTACTGATTACATATACGTAAACTACAGTTCAAAAGTTTTTTTAAAAGAAGTCTATTAAGCTCACCAAGGCTGCAATTATATTTATCAAAAATACAGTATAAAGTAATACTGTTTTTTTAAATGTGATTTATTCCTGTGATACAAAGCTGAAAGCATCATTACTCCAGTCTTCAGTGTCACATGATCCTTCAGAAATCATTATGCTAATTTGCTGCTCAAGAAACATTTCTTGCTATTAAAATGTTGTGATGCTAATTTGCTGGGGGGGGGGGGGGGCAGTGATACATTTTCTCAGGATTCTTTGATGAATAGAAAAGAAGAGCATTAACTTAAAATAGGAATCTTTTGTAACATTATAAATGTCTTTACTGTGACTTTTGATCAATTTAATGAATACAAATTTTAATATCTAATATTAATATTAAATAATATTAATTTTGAAAGGTATTGTAAACAAACAAGGTTGACTTCACACGCCACTGCATTCTAAAAACATTAAAACACCATTAGAATTGTGCATGCCATGCAAATAAATCTCCTCAGAAGAAATGCACAAAAAATTAACTTACAGTTGATTTCAATATTTTTTTTTTAATTAGCATGTTTCTCTGTTACTAAGCTAAGGATGTGATGAAGCATAGCTTCCACACACACAAATATTGGGTATATTGGATACATTTTTTATGTATTTCTGTTACTGTAAAAATTATTTAAAATGTTTTTTTTTTTCACTCGCTTTAAAAAAAAAAAATGAAAAAATGTTGTGTAACAGAAGTTTTACAATTTTTACAAGTGCTAAAATGTCTCAAACTGAAAAAAATAGTGATTATGAAATAAAAATAATAAAAAGTACATAATTAAAATAAATAAAATTTAATTGAAAACAGAAAAATATAAAAATAAAACCACAAAATATTTATAAATACTGGTAAATAAATAACATCTAAAATAATACTAGTAAAAATTGTGGCAGTAACCTCAGAAATAGAATATATCTACCCCTAAAAGAAGCATAGCAATACCTTATCTACACTATATATTTGTAAATAAGGTACAGAGGTGTATTTTTGAGGGTACAAGGGTATGTAAGACTTATATGTGCCTTTCTTTTAAAACAGATGATTACTTGTTGTCTAAATGTAAATAACTGTACGAACAGCACCACAAATCTAACAGTTAATAATCAGTATTTGTACATTCCCATAGGTCTGGTAGCATCGCTGCAGTTGAAGCCGTTTTCTTACACCATCTTGTGCTGGCTGCCTCAGCGCCATTGGCTGTCATTCAGTGCCGACGCTTGTTAAGAGGATATCATTATCATGTGCTTGTCGCAGTAAGCTGCAGATTTGGTTAAATATAGCAATGATGCTTTGTTTCCATTGCTTTTATTTGGGTGGAATAAAGCTGATCCCTCCCATGACCGTCTCGCTCCCTTATTGTGTCGCCAAAGCACAGCCAATATCGAAGCTGAAAAGTGATTGAGAAGGGTCTTACATGTTTCAAAGCATTCTGGGAAATAGGGAGCAGGCGTCAACCCAAAGCATTAGAGCTTACTAGACATGTCTGCATGCTTTATGACACTCATAGAGAAACCTCTGATTTTGAGGTCTTTGCTTTGGCTGTACTGTAGTATTTTTGGTAAAGCTGATATTGGGAAGCATATATTCATGTTTTTTTTAATTATTAAAGGAACAATTCGCCCAAAAATTTGATATTTTTGTCATTATTTACTAACCTTCGTGACTTTCACCTTTCCTTTTTCCATGGAACACAAAAAGAACTGTAATAAAAAAAAATGCACAATTAATTACTGCAAATAATTGTCTATTTTTCCAGTGTGTGTATATTAAAAGATATCATCTAACCTGGTAGCAATTTTTTTGCTATCAAAACAATGGCACACAAAATCACACGCTCGTAACACATTTATCAGCTTGAAGATGGAGTGATAAAGGAGAGATTAATTTAGTGTGCGTTCCCACAATCATTATCATCTCCTCTGGCGCTGTAGTTTTCCTCAGAGAGCTTGTAAGTATCTGCCGGATCTCCAGCGCAGCACCTTTACATATTTATTTAGCTGTCATGTGAATCTGTGCAGATCATCAGGGCTGATAGTCAGAGCGGATGAGGCAGTAATTGTTCTCTCTGATAACGGCCGGCTGCCATGATGCCTGTGAGTTCTTGGGCTTATAGGAAATAGAGATTGTAAACATTTCAGATCACTGTGACAGTGAAATTAAGTTTTCAGTATCATATAAGATATAACAGTGAGGTCAAAATATATGAGATCACATTTTTTGTTTTCCCATTTAAAGGAATAGTCCACCCAAAAATGAAATTTTGCTCGCCTTCTGGTCATCCAAGATGTAGATGAGTAGTTTGTTTTTTCATGGGAACAGATTTGGAGGAATGTAGCATTACATCACTTGCTCACCAATGGATCCTCTGCAGTGAATGGGTGCCGTCAGAGTGAGAGTCCAAACAGCTGATAAAAGCATCACAATAATCCACTAGTAATCCACACCACTCCAGTCCATCAATTAAAATCTTGCTCAGTGAAAAGCTGCGCACTGGTAACAAATAAGTCCATCATTAAGGTGTTTTAACTTTAAACCATTGCTTCTAACCAAAATATCAGTCCATAATCCATTATAAGGGTTCCTTCAGTGAAAAAGTCCACCTACTGTTGTCCTCTCATATCAAAATCCACCAACATTTATTTAGTTTATAACTATTTCAGACTGTTTTCGCTTGTAAACTGTGCTTGATCAGTGCATATTTCTCTCCTCATTCAGATAGAGTGATTTTTTCACTTGTGAAAGCAATATTATGGATAGAGGACTCGTACTTTAGCCAGAAATGGTTTGAAACACTTGGATTTATTGGCTAATTATAAACATACAGGTTTTAGCTTCACAAGACTAGATTTGTGTAGATTCTTTCATTCTGACGGCACCCATTCACTGCAGAGGATCCACTGGTGAGCAAGTGATGCAATGCAACATTTCTCCAAATTTGATGGAGAAACAAACTCATCTACCTCCTGGTTTGATTACATTTTCAGCATTTTCAATTTTTTTGGGGGGTGAACTATTCCTTTAAACTTGGAAACAAACAGAAAGACTGAATCATTTCAAACAAAGAAACACTATAGGGTAAAATGAAGAACGATTTCTAGGTCACTAATGAAATGAAAGCAAATTTGTGTCATTGACCATGTGAACAAAAGGTCAGACTTTGTTGCTTCCACTGAAGCACAACATGACGGAATAACACGGATCATTGGGTTTTGCATAAGGCATTGCCAACCCAAAGAAACACAAAAAGTGATGTACAGTTGACACATAACACACTTGAAAATGCACTAAATTTAATGCATTTCTTAATCAGTGTCGACTGAAGAGCTTGTGCAATATTTGTAAATAAATGTCGCTTGGTTTGACATTTTGTTAATGCAGTGGCATTTTTAATTATGGTTTAAGTGTAACTACATTCACTCATCTGCTACTTAAAATGGCTATGCATATAATTTGTATGGATTTTTTTTTTTTTTTGCATCAAATTAAAATAATACATTAAAATGCAAAATAAAAGCATTTTGACTTGTGGTTTCATACTTTTGGATCCTCCTAATGTTTAATTCAGGTCAGATTAAAATACATTTGAGCATGTTTACCTTACAATATATATATATAAATAACTGTATATATAAATAACTGACTCATGAAATCAAAATGCAGATTTCTTTGTAAAATTGAATGCATGAGAACTCTTGTTCCCAGCGTAGAATAGCTCTTCCAGCTTTTATCCATTTTCTTGAACTCAGTGACATTTGAGGAAGAGTTAGCCCAGGTTATGTTTTACCTCCTGTAAAAGGAGAATATTAACATCACGAAGAACTTGAGACACAGAAAACGTCCTCTTTGATTCCTGGCCGATAAGAGCAAATATCAGCCTTTCTGTTCTAAACAGGATGTTATTGCGCTGCTCTCTGATTTCACAAGACCATTGACCCACAATCCTCTTCTACTTTTATAACATTGCCATTTAAAGTATTTCAGAAATGCATCTGTAAGCGAGGATGTCACAAGGGTCCAGCAAATATCTGTCTTTGCGGATAAAATGTACAGATCTCGGTTGAAGCAAAACTGCACAATTCAAATTACTTGCACAGAGAGAGAGAGAAAGAGCTTATTCAGTTGCTCAATGATGCCATCTAGCCGTTCAGCATCCAGAAGCAACTAGAGACGGTCATTTCACCAGAGAGACAATAATAGAAATAAATGTGTGCATTACAGTGAGTCTCTTTTGTTCTTGGATTTCTCCAACTTCAATTATAAGAATAGCATTAAAATATCAATTAATGCCTTCAGTGCTAAGTAGATTTATTCATTCAAAATAAACATCAGATTGCTGCAGTAAATGATTTCTGGAACGTAATGCAGCTGGGGACGGCAGGAAGCAGTTTGTGTGCGATTATCGGCTGACACGTGTTTGCGAATCTTTTAATTACACCGACGAGCAGCGGATTCAGAAGGTTCAGAGGACGTACTGTAACTGGTGGAATCCAAAAGCATGTGTTTTATGATTTACATTCACCCCACATTCTTCAAATACATTTCAAGCCAAAATCACTAAACAAACAAGCAACAAATTCAGTGCAAAAACTCTAAATACTGCCTTCCTGAGAAGAAACATAATAAGAATTCATAGTTATTAGCCAAGCAATTTACAATTACAGCTTAGCTTGGTGGTTTGCACCAGTAAACAAGTCATTTCAAATATTCACGATATTATACTCTCTACATGCAATACACTTGCAGGGTGTGAATAAAAAAAAGTAAAAATAATAGGTAGATTCTGTTAGTAAGCAATCAATTAAAGGAAATGCAATGAATCTAGTAAACTGAGTGCACTTCACAACGTCTGTTAACGTAAAAAAAACATGCATTTCAGAATGAAATGTAATTCAGTGGCCTGTAATTTTAATTTTTTAGCAGTAATATCTGGTTAAGTGTATTAACAGACAATATTTCTTCATATAGAAGAATATTCAATATTCTGCCAGGTGTGCAACCATGAAATATTGAAGCATGCTGTATAAAATTGCAATGCATATCCAAGAAGATATAAATTAACAATCCTGAAATAGATCCTGAAATGTAACATGCATAAGTTTGTGTGTATATTTTTTTCTGTATATTATAATCAATATAGCATTAAATCTAAATGTGCCGCATAAACTGTAAAGCAGTGGTTCTCAACTGGTGGGTCATAATTTATAGGTCTGTTCTGGAAAACAAATGCAAATGCTAAAATGCAATTAACCATATATGTTATATAGTTTTAATTGCAAAATGTTTAAAAAGGAAGAGAAAAATGCTTCCCATATCTTCCCATAATATGTGACGTTGTTGACATCACAAAGCTGTGCATCCAATCAAACTCTACTTTATTTTGCAGCAATTTTATCTGTCACTGTAAAAGCTGCATGAACAGGTTGTGTGGCATTTCATAATTCTCAAAAACCATGAATAAAAAACTATGCAAGTTAATAAAATAAATATATATATATATATATTACCCAGGCTACATAAAGAATGGGGTTCCATTGCAACCACCATGTTTTGTGTAGGGAATCACTGATATTCAAAAGAAATCTAGATGAAAAATAATAAATACTTGTATTTAAACACAGGTCTGCTGGAGTCCTTCTTGTGCATACAGTCAGCATCTGAAAAGCTTCAGCAGAGAGATACTGTTAAAGAGCATGTAATACTTTCTTGATTTAAATGCAGTTTTTAATTGGATAGAGCCCCATTATTTTTCAATACAGAAAGGGCAGTGAGGCACGCAAAGCTCTTGAATATTTTTGCAAATCGTGTTCGACAGCATAATGATTAAGCATGGCACTAAATTTGCCTCACAAAATGAAAAGCAAACTTCATGCAAGGCGTAATTTAATTGTTCCCCTTCACATTTTCCGCCTCCCATTGTTGGAAGCTTTACATTCTCTGAGTCTCTGCACTGGTGCTTGACATGCCACTTTGTGACACATTCAAACCCTGAGACATTCGAGACACTTTACAGCACAAACATGCTTCAATCTATACCGCGGCACAGAAATCCATGCTGTGTTGTTGTGATTTACTCTTCAAACCCAGCAATGAAGATCCACTGAAAATAAAAGTGCTGTTAGAAAGATACTGAACCGTGTATATTTTCCTCTGCAAATTAAGACCTACTCATAGAAGCTTCTTTTTCACTTGCTCATGTATTAACACAGTAAAATGGGTTATATCTAAAATAGCAATTGTACCATTAAAATCAGATATGACATTTTTTGTATGGGTTTTAGGATGGTTCTGATTGAGCCTTTCTCTCTCAATCCTCTGTAATACAGATAAATATTGCCATCTGCTGGCATTCATGCATGTATTCACACTAGAAAGGAGTATTCTGAGTTAACCACAATTAAAGTCAACATGAAATCAAAAATTCTTAATGCATATCCCTGGTTTTATTGTGAAAATGCCTTTGTTTTATCAAAATATAACTTGCTCACCTTCCTTTTCAGCTTTTCAGGACTTATTTTTCAACCAACCAACTGGTGTTCTGCTGTATAATACCAGTTTCTCACAATTTAATCAATTCCTGATAAATAAAATCAAAAAGCATTAATAGCTAATGAAAAAACAGATTATGAAAGTAAAATGGTTTACAAATTGCGTTTCATGTTAGACAGACACAGAAAATAATGTTTAACTGCCCCTCAGTTTGTAAAAAACAAAAGGGGGGGTATGTACAATAACACATAGTATTGGAGGGTTTAAAAGCAAAAAGTTTTTTTTTTCTTTATTATTCCATAAAAGTGCTATTTCTTATCAGTAAAGTTCAGGTTTGCCAGGATTCTATGGGATTTACTGTATTATTGAGATTCACTTAATTTACTGCATACTATTTTTAATTACTAATACTTGTAAAGCTACTAAATTTATTCATAGTGTTTAATTGAAAATCATTATTTCAATCACTATATCTTACTCTATCCAACAGCATAAATATATGAAAATAGTAAGAGTAGTATGACACTGCCAAAAAAAAAAGCAGTTGCCAAATCTTTACCATAAACAAAATATGGTAGTAAAATTAGGCTTTTCCACAAGCTGTGGTAATTATACTGAACACATGTCATGCACCAAGGTTATTATATTTGAAACTGAAACCATAAAGTTCTGTTACTTGAAATAAAATAAATGTTAATAAAATAAAAAATAACTTTTTATTTCTTAACTTGATGTACTAAAATAACTAAAACTGAAAAAAAAAAATAACAACATGTAACAATGTTACATAAAACTCTAATGTAAATAACTCAGAAATCAAATGTTTAGTGTCAAACAGGTATTACTGGGAATGTTAGTTTTTCATATAAGATGACAAATTACAGTAATTCACAGTAAAATGACATTAAATGTTAGATTTATTCGAGTTTCACCTTATACAGTAAGGGAACTTGAGAGGTTTTTACCGCAGCATACCATTAAAATGACAATAATTTTTTACAGTGCATGCTATGGTCATAATATGAAAGATATTTTCTAAGCGTCAGAGGCGTCAGTCGCGTCTGGCAGCTGATGATCATGTTATAAGAACGCAAGCGCTTCGATAAACAAACAACACTTTCTGAACTCTCCCAGACTTGATGAGCAAAAGTAAATTCTTATCCCCGTCTGCAGAGGCGCAGTGTAGATGCCCTGGCTTTCTTAATATTTCATACTCTGATTACACTTCAAATCACCCTGTAAATCCTCTTAAGGCATGCAGAATTGTTCAGCGTGTGTATGTGTGTGAGGGAGAAAATGAGTGAGAGAAAAAATAAAGATAAAGAGAGAGACAGAGAGAGGTTAGGTACTTATAAACCCTAAAGGCTTGCTTATCTTTCCAGCACATGCATCTTTGTGTCTCTCGTGCATGTCAGTTTTCTATTTTTTAACACAGCAAAGACAAAGTAAGCAGCACAAGATGCTGTGACAGTGAAAAGACTTTTCCTGAACCGGCTGATGCAATTCACAGCTCTAAGGATATTCCTGTGCATCAACAAAAAGACCCAACGGAACCAACAACAACAACAAAATAAATAATTACAGTCATTCTTCATACACTTAGTCAAATCACTGCAAATAAAAAACAATGCTGCCAATGCAAATTAACCAATAAGCACAACAACAGCAGCAGCACAACTTTTTGGTGCTATAACTATAACCTAAAGATACATGACATGAGTAGAGTACATGAAGAATTTCCCGATTGAGCATAAGAAAAACTGTACCTGGGTCTTACTTACTATGCATTTATGTCTTAATGCATTGAATGGAATATTAAACACACACATTTTAAATATGGAAATCCTTATTAGTCATATCTTTTAGTGATGTTGGCTATCAGAGTTGGCTTTAGTGGGATGACTCTTCAATAAGTGAGAGCTGAAAGCATCTGAATTGACTACTTTATTAAACTACATTGACAAACAGCACCCACATTTGGTCATACAAAAAACTACTTCAAATAACCCGCAGTAAATCTCACCAAGTCAGCAGTTTGAGTTTATAATCACTGACGGCCGTTCAGTTTGTTTTTGTTTTTTCCTAGAAGGCTAATATGTCAATATAATAACCTGAATGGTTAGCAGCATGCCTTGCGCCTTCTTCTTCAGACCCAAGCAAAGGACATTGCGTTATTTGAATACTGAGTCTGATTGGTCTTTAATCAAGTCTTTATGCTATCAGCCTATATAATTTGTGTAGTGAAAGTAGTCTGTTCACAACTGAGATTTGCCTAAATTTGCCTTGATTTGTCCTTGGCACATCTCATTTCAAGCATGCTTTTCACTGACCCTGATGATGTCTCCTTAAGAACCAAATATTGACATTTGTGACCCTGGACCACAAAACCAGCCATAAGGGTCCATTTTTCAAAATTGAGATTTATACATGATCTGAAAGTACAAGTATTTGAATATCTGAAATCTGAGGGTGCAAAGAAAAAAAAACAAAAATCAAAACATTGAGAAAATTGCCTTTAAACTTGTCCAAATTAAGTCCTTAGTGATGCATATTTCTAATAAAAAAATTCCGTTTTAATATTTTTACGGTAGGAAATTTACAAAATATCTTCATGGAACATGATCTTTACTTAATATCCTAAGGATTTTTGGCATAAAAAAAACGATCATTTTGAACCATACAATGTATTTTTGGCTATTGCTACAAATATACCCCAGCGACTTAAGACTGGTTTTGTGGTCCAGGGTCACATTTGGGAAAGGTAAGAAAAAAACAGTTGTTATGTGGAAAACAAAAAAGAGAATGGTTTCAAAATGCTTTATTTCACTCTTTGTTTAAATTGTATAATTTAGTTTTTTATGGTGGATTTTCACATTTAGGTCATTTTGTCAAATCCAATGTGGACAGCTAGCTGGTGGAGACATTACAAATAAAAATAACAGATAATTGAAGTACTTGCGTATCCTATCTACCCCCTCATGAATAAAATACATCATAAGTTTTGAATAAATAAATAAATAATGATCTTCAATTAACCAAGAATGTTTTCTTTTACCAAAACCAGTAGAGAGAAAGTAGAAAAAAGTAGCACCATCAAGATTTATGATTATATAGAAACATACTTCATTTACTACAAAAAAATGCCTATAAAGCACAAAAAAAATTATTGAGAACTGAAAACATCTCAAAGGGAGAAGAGAGAAAGAAGCGGCACCAGCAGCAGGAAGAGACTCTGTTTCAAGCACTGACCCCCGTTACACAGAATTCCTGGACAGCATGTCGTCTGAGCACCAGCAATAGACCCTAGAGTATTTAATATATTATTCTCACAGATAATGTCGTTCCCACATCCTTTCGTTTTTATGCCAGTTATACTTTCTGGGAAAGGAAAAAAAAATAGATTGTTATGGTATACATGACAGAAAAAAAAAAGTAATCAAGCAGTTCTGTTCATGTAGGTAGAACATTTGGAATGGAGACTGTGAAATCACCTTTTATACTGAAGCACTTGTTCTCGTTACCTGAACAAGTCACAGTTTTTGAGCAGTCTCTACTAAATAAGTCACAAGAGTAACACATCATCCCATTGGAATGTCGTGGCAATGCTACACGTTATGATGAGAAAGAATAAATAAGAGTAGTAGTTAGAAACTAATCAAAACAGAACTAATTTGAGAACAGATTAACATTAAATTGATAATAATTTGTACACAACAAAAATAAAAAATGGAACACAACCATTGTAAAATGTCTGTTCTCATATATCTATGTACCTGGTGCCTCTTCAGTGTTGCAGAGGTCAGTGTCACAGCATTGGGGATTAAACACTGTTTTGTTTTGTCCAAAAAAATTGCTGTCGATAACACACAAGGCAGGATCTGTGCAGTTCTTCTTACTGCTATATAATGTACCGCCATCTACATAGACAATTAAAAAACTATATGAAGATTGTGTAAAAATAAATAAAAATACTCTTCAACTTATGAATTTTTCATAATCATGTAATGCTTACTGCTGTATATGGTGACAGAGCCACACTGCAGAGGACATTTGGTTAGATTTAGTTTGCATTCTTCGGATGAACTGTATTTGTATTTGCACTGGTAACATCTCAGTGCAAGCACTGAAATATAAAGAGAATGTCATATAAAACACATCAAATACATTAATTTCACTTATCAGTTTTTAACTTTAAAATTTGACATAAAATAACAAAATTACATACTATTAAATTTCACGTTTTGTTCATAAATACAGAACAACAGCAACAACATTGTATATATAAGCATCATGAAATGTTGAATGGTACACATAAATAGATAATCAACTAAATCATAGCATACCTGTGGAGAAAGAAACAGTGAAGAGAACCAGAGTGACGAACAGTTTCATGGCTGGACGATCCGAAGAAAAGGGTGAAATCAGTGTCTGATTTCCAGATGTGTAGGCCTCCTGAAGTCTTTGAATTGTATCTGTTCCAAATTGTAGCTAGGTAGGCAGCAGCATAATTATGCTGAAATCTAAGGCAAATCTAAGATTTTTTTTGCAATTCAAATTAGACACATTTGGAAAAAGAGGGAAGAAAAAACAGAATATTCAAATGGATGTCATTTGCTGGAACTGATCAGGTCAGGTTATCATGACTCCAACATCAGAACATCAAGAAACACACCCTAGACCTATTATAGATCAGCATCCCTAGTTTGATTGCAGCATTTGACCTTTTGTGCACGTTCAGCTTGAATGATGATCTGAAGCATACCGAGGCAAATTTGCCTTTCAAAACAGCTGAAAGTAAGATGCTCAATCAAGCACTTTATTGTTCCTACAAGGATGCATTGCAGCTCATATCAATGACACTGTACCAGAAACATAATAACTGATTATTCATATTTGGCATAATTTCTCTTAAAATGATTCTGAGATATCTTCATTACAGCTTGCAAATATCAAGATATCGGCTGCTATGTCGGAGAAGAAGATTCATTTGTGATTCAAGGTCCGAGCTGCAGCAACAGACATTTCAGATCGCTGTAAATATTTCATAGCCTTTCTCTGTCACTTTTATCACACAAAAATGGGTAAATGGCACCATCTGGAGGGAGGGACATTTAACCACGAGTCATGACTAAAAACCTATAAGGCCTATGTAGGCCTATAAGGAAAACACAAAACATTACAGCATTTCTTCTTCGTTTTCTTGGATAGAAGTCATTTGCTAGGAACTGTTCGTTTTCTCTGATTGCGTTAATAAAATATTTCATTTCAAATCAATAACTGATTTTGATCAAACATTAGGCCTAAGTAGCCTTATGTTAAATAGCCTACATACAGTAGGCTAGGCCGACCTAGTCTATATTAGACGTCCTTCAAACACTTTTTTATGACATTTAGAAAGGTTACCATGATTAGCTACTATCGCGCTTAAACAATTATTTTTTTTTAACTGTGATGATCATATCAAATGTAGGCTATTTGAAACAGGAGCTTATTATAATAAAATATTAAGCCCCTTAAAAAACATAAAAAATGATAGATGCTCCTTATGAAGACTCGCAATTTAAAAAGAAAAATCTGTTTACTACAAACCAACCGAACTAACCGGTCATCTCAGATAAATTCTGTAGACATCATTCCGTTCATATTTTGTTTGAAACAGGTTGTACAGGTTTCACAGTTGACGTGCTTGAATCACATTTAAAGATATCCTGACAATTTTTGTCCAACACAGTCACAGAGATTATCCTAAAGAGAATGCGATTGTAAAAAAATAAAAATTGCATATAGCCTATAAGTGATAGTGACTATTTCTAAGTGATAGCGAATATTACGGGGAAGTCGTGGCCTAATGGTTAGAGAGTCGGACTTGTAATCCGAAGGTTGCGGGTTCGAGTCTCCGGCCGGCAGGGATTGTAGGTGGGGGGAGTGAATGTCCAGCGCTCTCTCCACCCTCAATACCACGACTGAGGTGCCCTTGAGCAAGGCACCGAACCCCCAACTGCTCCCCGGGCGCTGCAGCATAAATGGCTGCCCACTGCTCCGGGTGTGTGTTCACGGTGTGTGTGTTCACTGCTGTGTGTGTGCATGTTGGATGGGTTAAATGCAGAGCACGAATTCCAAGTATGGGTCACCATACTTGGCTGAATGTCACTTCACTTAAATAACTATTTAAACTTTTTAAATAGTGACTATTTGCCACTATTTACAAAGTCGGTAAGTGTATGATGCCTAATGTTTGAAAAATCTGTTCAGATTTTAAAAGTCGTGTAGTGTATTCCAGCCTGTAGAGTAGATTTAGAACCTGCATGGTGGCTTCTAGGAACACTTTGAGCAATGAATTGATTTTTCAACTTGTTCACTGCACCGAGCTCAGATAAGTCAGGCTCATCATGTCAGAAACAGGTCGGGCATGTTTCGCAATGGGTGTGAGGTAAAAAAAAAAAAAAAGGACCCAGAAAGAGAGCTACAGTCTTGCAGATCACACTTCCAACCCAACACTGATAGACACAGTAGCTCATGCTTTTAGAGTTTGTATATGTTTACTAAAGAAACAAATTCATTTACAGAGCATAATTTGGACTCTTTTTAATCATCGTTTGTGCATTAGTTAGTCAATAGAAAAGATGACAACTCAAAGCGGGATTTTGATTAAAGGAGGGAAGGTGGTAAATGAGGATTTCTCGGAGATGGCAGACGTGTATATTGAAGATGGAGTTATCAGTGCAGTTGGCTCAGATCTGCAGGTAGCAGCTGGCACACGGGTCATCGATGCCACAGACAGACTCATGCTGCCGGGTGGAATAGACACTCACACACACATGGAGCTGTCATTCATGGGCACCACAGCTGTGGATGACTTTCATACCGGTACCAAGGTAAATGCAAATGATGAAATTAGGTTTTGTGCATCCTTTACCGTTCATAAACTCATTTGAATTAAACTTTTGAAATGAAATATACAAATTTAAACTAAACATACTGTCTGGAGCCCTATAAAACTCATTGATTGCATTAGTCTCATGATTTTAACTGATGTCATGTTTGTTAGCAGCTCATTTGGGAAAATCCATTATTGAAGGTTGTATATTTAAAACTTTGATCTACCCACTCGAATGCATTACTCATTGTTCCTTCCAGAGTTTCCCCTACTGTAACGAATTAACGTATTTTTGCACGCAATGCAAATTTCTATACATTTAATTTCACTTGCTGCATACTGACAGTCATTTAAATGTCTTACAATCACTTGCCATCTGATGCATTAACTATTAACAGAACCGTACAACATATAAAAGAAAAAAGCTTTCATTTTTTAGCATATTTTATACATCAGGATTTTATGTCCCATATATTATTCAGAGGATGAAACTGAGCAAAAATATTTGCATATTGGTGCAGATATTGTTAGCCTATATACAGTATATGGCCAAAAAGTAATATTAAATATTGATAACTTGTATGAACATAATGCAATGCAATACAATGGTGATTGAGAGAAATAAAGTAAACATTCTTTGAAATCATGCTTCATATATTTGATACTTACATGAATTTTCTAAAACAAATGATGTATTGATAATTAAGTAAACCTAAGTTGCTTCAGATGTAACTAACGAGTTAATTTGTAACAACGAGTGTTGATGTTCCATTGCTGTACTTGCTACATAATACCATGTGTCCACAGGCCGCAGTCGCAGGAGGCACGACCATGATCCTGGACTTTGTCATCCCACAGAAGGGGAGTTCACTCTTGGAAGCCTATGAGCGGTGGAGAACAACGGCTGACCCCAAAGTCTGCTGCGATTACTCCCTTCATATGGCAGTAACCTGGTGGGATGACACTGTATGGCTACTACCATGCATTTACAAATAAATAAGTTATATTTTAGTTATGAAAGTTGCACTAAAGGTCATTTGCCCAATAATAAAAAATATAAAAAACGATCAAAAAATGTAACCAATAATTTTTTAAATATGAACTTATAAATGGTTTCATTCTACTTAAGGGTGGTCCTCCCTCATGGTGGAATCACATAGGGGTTTTATCTAACTATAAATGATGATACATCATTAAAACTAACATCTAAATCTGGGACTTTCTCTAGGTCAAGAGGGAAATGGAGACTCTTGTTTGTGACAAAGGTGTCAACTCTTTTAAGATGTTCATGGCATACAAAGACGTCTTCATGCTACGTGACAATGAGCTCTATGCTGTATTTGCCCAGTGTAAAGCGATCGGAGCAATAGCTCAAGTCCATGCAGAGAATGGAGACCTTATTGCAGAGGTGAGAAGTATTCTGAGTTTATAATTACATCCTCAAATTACAATTCTGCATCTTGTTTGCTACCATTAAAGTCAGGAATCTACCATGGAATTAAGTTCCAAATAACACACAACCTTAAAATGTACCCTAAAACATTAAACTTGATGCCAGATATGAGGAGAGAACGGTTCATGGAAGGATAGAAGTTCTTTTGGATCGTTTTCTAAGCAGATTGCTATGCATATGTAAGAGCAGCCATTAGTTACTGTATCTTTTTTTACTATTCGCTCTTAAAAATAAAGGTTCTAAAAGGTTTTCTTCATGTAACCATAGATACCGATTTAAAACAACTTTTTAAGAGTGTTGATTCTGTTTCTAATACAGAATACAGTTGGATACTCTCTTTGTGCATCAGCATGGGTCTGTAAAGGGATTTTTCCCCACAGCTCTCTGTTCTTTCACCCCCGAGTTAAACTTCACCATGATTTAAGAACAATAAACCAGTGTGCAGGTGTTTCTTGTAAATCATTCTTTGAATGCAAAGCTGATCAGGCCCTAAGCAAGTAGGTCATTCTTGTTACACAAGAACTGGCCTGTGCCTTTAAACCATCAATGTGAAGTGACATTTTTACAAATTATATCTGGTCAAAAGATCAAGGGCATATTCTGCATAAAAGTGTCAAATTATTTTTCATGTGATTGTGTTAAGAGACTAATAATAACCAGCTATTTTTATAACATGACCGCATTTATGTTTAGATGGTAGATTGCCCAATATGTAGCAAAAAGCCCTAGAAAGCCAGATGTGTCATGTTAGTCTTAGAGTGGTCAGAGTTCATTGGAGCAGTTTATGATACGCCAATAAAAGTACATATTTAGGTAATTTATAAAGAATGTTTATATTAACTGAAATACATTTAGCCATCATGCCATTCTTAGAACAAATCACATGACAATTACAAACGTGAAATATGATTCCACTGGAGGGCAGCACATACATAAATGAGTTAATAAAGCTGTATTTAAGGCTGGCTATGTTTTTACTAGTTTCATAAAGACTATGGTATAAGGTATGCTATGGTATGGACTAAACACATATTTTAAACAAAAACTCTAAAGAGAGACTCGTCTCCTTCAGGTACTAAACTACTAGTTTCTCAACAAAATAAACCCCAGCAAACTAAGGGTTTTTAATGCCTCTTAGTAAACTGTAACACCTGCCTTCACTAATTATCCAAATGCTAATTAATTAACCTATTAAATTGGGTTTCACATTCCAAACAGCACCAGAAGAGGTTGACACAGAGAGAGAGGCCCAAAATATAAAGCCAAAATCAGTTTGACACATTTACACAATTTGGTACATTTGCATAACAACGTTGTTCTAAAAGTAGAAACAATTTTCCTTGGTTATTTTCTTGTACAGACAACATTGGCAAAATGATCCCTGTTCACACAGATCGTGAAAACGCCGTATTATGCACGTCAAGCCAGTAGTTGGTGATGTCACTTTGTAAAGAAACACTAAATAAGCGTGGTTTTAGTTTACAAAGAGATGATAACTATTGTTTTAAAAACTTGGACTTTGAAATACATTTTTAAAAAGTTTTTCATGCCCCCAAAACGCCGTTGTCATGTAAATGAATGGTCAAAATGCATAAGTTTACAGTTTTTTGTTCAAAACAATGTTGTGTTAATACTACCTTACATTGAATGACATGGTATTGACATTGAGCTCTCTTGGAGTGTTCCAGTAAGCAACAACCTAGTAACAACCCACAACATTAGCATAGCAACCACTTCCTAGTAACATCCTAGTAACCACATATGAATGCACTAAAAACAACTCAGAACACCTGGCAACCACTAAGACACCTTAACAACTACAGTATATAAGAAAGCACTAAAGACAATCAGAACATCTTAGCCACCACATAGCAATGCCTTGACTACCTATGACATTAGAGCCAGATAACAACACAAGAAGGCATTAAAACACCCAGAACACCTTAGCAACCACATATAAATGCCCTGGCAACCACGAACAAAAACCTTAGCATTGTGACAGTGAGTTCTGCAAGGCAAGCATCAGTCCTTCTGTTTTCTTCAGAAAATATAACTATATACTATTCTTTTTCTGCTTTGCAAGCACTGCTGTTTCCTTCAGAAATGCTATATATTATTCAGAATCTATATATTATAGTTGCTAAATCTAAAGAATTTAATGCTGATGTAGTCTGCTTAAATACAGTAAAGTTGATGGCGGTCTCTCAGAGCACGTATAGATGATATTTTCTGTGAATATTCCCACACAGGGTGCAAAGCGTATGCTCTCTCTGGGCATCACGGGTCCTGAGGGCCATGAGATGTGTCGTCCGGAGGAAGTGGAGGCCGAGGCCACACAGCGTGCCATCACTATCGCCCATTCTGCTAACTGCCCGCTCTATGTAGTGCACGTCATGAGCAAATCTGCAGCGAAGGTGGTGGCTAATGCTCGCAGAAATGGTGGGTGAACTGGGATAAAACAAAATTATTATTCACAACAAACGTACAGGCCTGGATTTGATGTTTTTTCTCATGAGTTTTCTGGTGCAAATCATGAGATCTGTTCATTGTGTGACTGATCATAAGATCAGAGAGTCAACATGACATTTTTACAACCCGAATTCCGGAAAACTTGGGATGTTTTTTAAATTTGAATAAAATGAAAACTAAAAGAATTTCAAATTACATGAGCCAATATTTTATTCACAATAGAACATAGATAACATAACAAATGTTTAAACGGAGACATTTTTACAATTTTATGCACAAAATGAGCTCATTTGAAATTTGATGCCTGCTACAGGTCTCAAAATAGTTGGGACGGTGGCATGTTTACCATGTTGTAGCATCTCCTCTTCTTTTCAAAACAGTTTGAAGACGTCTGGGCATTGAGGTTGTGAGTTTCTGAAGTTTTGGTGTTGGAATTTGGTCCCATTCTTGCCTGATATAGGTTTCCAGCTGCTGAAGAGTTCATGGTCGTCTTTGATGGATTTTTCGTTTAATGATGCACCAAATGTTCTCTATAGGTGAAAGATCTGGACTGCAGGCAGGCCAAGTCAGCACCCGGACTCTTCTACTACAAAGCCATGCTGTTGTAATAGCTACAGTATGTGGTTTTGCATTGTCCTGCTGAAATACACATCGTCTGGAGGGGAGCATATGTTGCTCTTAAACCTTTATATACCTTTCAGCATTCATAGTGCCTTCTAAAGCATGCAAGCTGCCCATACCGTATGCACTTATGCACCCCCATACCATCAGAGATGCTGGCTTTTGAACTGAACGCTGATAACATGCTTGAAGGTCTCCCACCTCTTTAGCCCGTATGACACAACATCTGTGATTTCCAACAAGAATGTCAAATTTGGACTCATCTGACCATAGAACACTTTTCCACTTTGAAACACTCCATTTTAAATGAGCCTTGGCCCACAGGACACGACGGCGCTTCTGGACCATGTTCACATATGGCTTCCTTTTTGCACGATAGAGCTTTAGTTGGTATCTGCAGATGGCATGGCGGATTGTGTTTACCGACAGGGGTTTCTGGAAGTATTCCTGGGCCCATTTAGTAATGTCAATGACAGAATCATGCCGATGAGGGATGCAGTGTCGTCTGAGGGCCCGAAGACCACGGGCATCCAACAAAGGTCTTACGTCTCACCAAGGCTGCATTTCTTTGATGAAAATAGAGTAATAATAGTGAAATATTTAAAAAAAATTATAGTTTAATACATTTTAAAATATTATTTATTCCTGTGATGTATGAATTTTGAGCAACCATTACTCAGTGTTAGTTTTCAGTGTTACATGATCCTAATGTGCTGATTTGGTTTTTGATTTTGAAAAAACATTTCTTATTATCAGTGTTGAAAACAATTGTGCTGTTTAATATTTTTGTAAAAACTTCTTATAGAATTTTTTTCAGGATTCTTTGATTAACAAAAAGTTCAAAACAACAGCATTTATTTGAAATAGGAATTTTTATAACATTATTAACTTTACTGTCACGTTTCAATATAATGCATCCTTGCCGAATAAAATTATTACATTTCTTTCAAAGATATCTACCTAGCAAACTAATTAAATAAATCTTACCCTAAGCTTTTGAACAGTAGTCTACAATAAAATACAAGTTTCATCCTACATTAATACTGTTTCACTCAAAAAATTGGTCAGATTGTAGATTTAAGATGGGGGATGAGCATCATTTAATGTTGATTTTATAAAGCTTGGACTGAGGTTAGCTGGTTATGATCCTTTATCAATCACACTGATTGTTTCTCGTCAGGTCGAGTGGTGTTTGGAGAGCCCATTGCAGCTGGACTGGGCACAGACGGCACTAACTATTGGCATAAGGATTGGGCTCACGCTGCTGGTTTTGTCATGGGCCCACCTTTGAGACCAGACTCTAGTACCCCTGGATATCTCATGGATCTGCTGGCGAAGTATGTGGGAACTTTCATGACTTCATCATTTACTTACATTTGCATTCAAACTCGCAAGACTTTCTTTACTTCCATAGAATGCAAAAGGTCATGCATGCAAGATTAAAAAAAAAAAAGAATATTAAAACATCCTGAATGAGATGATGATGTGCATTATCTTACAGTGATGATCTAAGTGTGACAGGAACAGATAACTGCACATTCTCAGTGTGCCAGAAAGCCCTTGGGAAAGATGACTTCACCAAAATCCCAAACGGAGTCAATGGTGTTGAAGATAGGATGTCTGTTATATGGGAAAAGGGAGTGGTCAGTGCTTCTGATAGAAATTATTAATTCATTCTCATGAATTCATTCTTTGATAGACAGACTTGCAGAATTATTTACTGAAACATATCACTAGCATAAATAAAGTCACATATACTGTCTCTATCTATCTATCTGTAGTGTTGACCTTTAACTTTCTAATTCTTGGATATGAGGTGCAGCGATCACAAAAATAACTCACAATTTGTGTTTTTATTTTCCCCAGCACAGCGGAAAAATGGACGAAAACCGGTTTGTAGCTGTCACCAGTACTAACGCAGCAAAAATCTTCAACCTTTATCCTCGAAAAGGGAGAATTGCTAAAGGCTCTGATGCAGACCTGGTCATATGGGACCCAAAGGCCACCAGGTAACTCACAGCAGCCTAGAAAACTACATGTGACCTCATTTACATGCTCTGATGAATAATGAGCCCTGTTTCAATCTGCAGACATACCTAACAGCCAGACATTCAATGTGAAGACAAAATCTGTGACATCAAAACCCAGAAAACTAATTCACAATTTCAATTAAAAAATAAGGTCCATGGTAAACATAACTTGACGAGACTTGGACATTTTGTTGTACAATGTAAACTGCACATATGTAGTTACTTATTACCAACATACAAAAAAACTGCTTCGCAAGCTGCATTTTCAGTATGCAAGTTACATTGTAAAGCAAAACATCCAAGTATTGTGAGTTTAAATTTAGAAGACCTCATTTTACTTGTAAATTGTAAAACCACATTATAAAAACCCATAGGAAAATCTCAAGGGATCTTATGCATTTCTGTAAAAAATGTATATGCATTGTCTTTAAACAAAATCATTCTGCATGATACTTAACATGACATTTTCAAAATCAAAGCCTTATTGTTACACAATAATGTGGCATAAAGTTTTGACTTTATAATTCAAAATCCAGCGTTCTCCTTTCATGGGCTTCAGCTTTTACATATCTTCATTTCACGAGTGCTGGAGTTTATTTGTAATTGAACAAGTCAGCAATGTTTTTGAGCTTTTTCCATCACTTTAATTGCTTTGTTTTTTGTTATTGAGCCAATCTATTTGACATTTTAAAAATGAAATCCATATACAGTTTTTGGAGGGTCCACCTTAGTCACATATTTGGACCTGACATAATTAGTCAAATAAATCTGCAAAGCTTGCTTTAAAAGCTAAAAACGCTTTGAAATGTAATGTCTGTAGGTTCAAATACCTGGGATGTTAAGCATGTTTCTGCATGAATCTGGTCATACAGGTTCTATAGGTGCTAGAAGTACTGAGGCAGATGTTGCCATGACAAAGCATTAATACAGTGGATTGGCTGCAAGGTGTCACGGTGCACGTAAACTCAAATAATAGTCTTTAATAATGACGACATCAGGGCAGGACAAGGCAAGGCTTATACAGACAGGAAACACCGGGGGTAACGAGTAGACCAGATGAAATCAAACTGAATAGACAGGACTAATATACAAGGGATAATCATAGACAATTAGACAAACACGGCTGGAAAAGAATTAACTAATGATTACATACAACAAGGACAGGAAACAAACCAAATATGGAAACATGAGGCAGGAACACATGACACACACGACAGAGGACTGACACAAGGAAGTGACCATAAATGGAGAAACTGAACTGTTCTTCCTCAAACACGTTGTTTGTAAAGTGCACACATGAGAGGAGAGGACGGAAACAGCAGACGGTCGTGGGTCTTATGTAATTGGGCCACGTTGCTGCTCCTTTTCACCTTGAATCTGGGCTAGCTCCCTCTAGGCAAATAACCAATCGCTGATGTGAGTTAAGCAGCGAGGAGCAATGTGCTGAAAATTGTGTAAGACGTGCTAATAAGAGACCGGTGACGATTTTGGGTCTGTATTAGATAATTAGGGTCAACTGGAAGTATGTTCTTAGCGGAAAATAATGGAAAGCAAGACAGTTGTCCACGATACTTGATACAACCTGTGATATTTACAAGGTATTTTAACACCAAAAATTTTACATATTTCAGCTTTAAGAAGTTCATACAGCAATCTAGAATGTGTGGTCAGCTTTATAATCATTTTACAAACCAAGGAGTCTGTGTTTTTCTGCAAGCAACCTAACAAATTAAAACTTAACTGTAAAAGAGAAACTGTCAGAAAAAAAGCTGTCAGAAGATAAGAATGAGTTTGCAATATTTTAGGCAATATATTTCAAGTAGTACAACCTTTACCCTCAATTCTGGGACTGTAGCATTCATCAGTTTGAAGTGCTGGAATATTTATTGTCTTTCACAGCAAAATAGATGCAACAATAAAAAGCGTGAAATGCATAAAATGCTATAGTGCACAAGGTATGTTCTTCTGCTGATATTAAAGTCATTTGTTTTAATATATTACGATTAGGGCTGGGCAATAGCCTACAGTACATGCTAATAATAATAATAATATATTTATTTATTTGAGTAATTTTATTATTAATAAGTATTTTATTATTAATAAGTAATTTTATTTATTTACACACAAACTTAATAGTTTACTTTATATATAAATTTAAGTCAGTAAGTCAATTTGCATAATCTTGTATAACCTTATGTTGTTTTTAGGGTGATTTCAGCAAAGACTCACCACCAGGCTGTGGACTATAACATTTTTGAGGGAATGCTATGTCATGGGCTTCCAGTGGTCACAATCTCCAGGGGGAAGGTGGTTTATGAAAACGGGCAACTGTTCACAAAACCAGGAATGGGACAATACATCCCACGGAAACCCTTTTCTGACTTTGTGTATAAAAGAATTAATCAGCGGGAAAAGGTAAGACAAGTTTGGCCTCTGGTCTAAGGCTGCCCAGCATCCTCTGAAATTTGGAAATGTGGTCATTGTGTGCTAAAGGAACTGAGGTTAATGATACTGTCTTGGTTTATTTAGGTTGGAAAGCCCTGTGCTGTGTCCAGAGAACCATACACTGGAGAAATAATATCCATAGCCCCGAAAAGATCCTGAATCATGGAAGAAACATGTTTTATAAGGATGGTTTATAAGATGAATTTGCCGTATACTCTTAAAAACAAAGACTCCAGTTACAACCAAAAAAGGGCTTTGCCATAGAAGAAACATTTCAAGCTTCACAAAGAACTTTTTAGTTCCGTAAAGAACCCAGAAACCACTGCACTGCTCTGAAGAACGCAAAAATCTGTACACTCAACTCAAGAACCATCTAGAGTGGAAAAAAATGGTGCTGCAAGGAATGATGGAAGGACCAATTATGCATTAATGATAAACAATGACCAATTCTGATATTCTCAGTTAGTTTTGAATCACCCCACAAAAATGCTGTAGAGTATTGTCAAAAACGTTTTTTAGCTACAAAATGTTTTAATACATTTTTATATGATCATGATCAGATTCTGAGAAGACATAAATTGTTTCATGAGAAAAACTACTTTTATTCAGCTAGGATACAGCAAATTGATAAAAAAGTGACAAGACAGACATATATTACAAGATATATATATTTCAAATAAATGCTATATACACATATATACAAATAAGTAAGTATTAACTGTTTACACCATTGCTCAAAAGAAATGTTTCTTGAAAATTCAACTTTACTATCAAAGGAATAAATTATGAAAGATGTATTCAAATAGAAAAGAGTTATTTAAAATTGTAATTCACATAGGACTGTTTTATATGTGATCAAATAAATAGAGCCTTGGTGAGCAGAAGGTCTTTCAAAATCATTGAAAAAATCTTACCAACCTTACACTTTTGAGCAGATGTCTACATGCTTTATATTATATAGGATACAGGTTTAATATGCATATGCTCATTGCTCAATGACTTCCACCACAATCTGAGTCTGTTAACCCCTGAAGAGTAAAATGAAAATCTTGGTCCTGGTCACAAACAAATGTGCAATGGTCCTTTGTCCATACAGCACAAATAGATCACTAGGGCCCCATGGCCTATTATCCACTTGCCCCCTATGTACTGATCACTAGGTCATCACAAACAGGACCCCTCCTTTCTGTGTACAATGCAATGCTAAGGTACGCTTTCTGATAAAAAGGAGTGTGAATGTTGTTGTCAACATGTCAAACCTGCAATTATGGCTGATTGATTGGTGTGTTGCTAACGTCAAGCATATTTAAACAGCGTCAGGGTTTGTCCTGTGCTTATGGAAAAGTAAGGGGCACCAAAAACTGGGCTGCAATAAAAACAAAAAATAAATTATTTTGCTTATACAATTTACATTTTAACAGTCAAGGCCAAAACATCATCTGCAAGAACTTGAATACAGATGCTTACAGCTACTTATGTTTGATTTCACACATAGTACTTTTTGTGAAATGTATTTGCAAATTGCAAATATGTGCTGCATTTAAAACACTATAGTGGCTATCAACATACACATTCTGCTACTGTATACATCTGGAGAAGCAAAACTGAAGACTTATTTTCAGAGAGTATATGTTGAATTAAATGCATTATTCTTACCTCACTGTTCATTTTAAAAGAATAAATAATACTGAGTGAGATTTATTCTTAAAGCAAGAATAACTATTTGAAAACAGGGTAATATATTGAAACTTAATTTATGATATTTTCTCCTAAAACAAGTCTTTACATCTTGCACACTAAAGAAAATTTATTCTGTTTTAAGGCTGTTTGAATATATTTAGTAGAAAACACGTGACCAACCTGCATGGCTAAAGTCTTCAGAGCTCCTTCATGCTCTTCTGCTTTAGTTTTGCACCGCTTTCTTAAAATCTTTGCATGTAGATAGGCAGCTCTTTTCTCTGCGACATCTGAGAAAAACTGCTCAGATAGCACAACTCTGAGCTGGACCATCTGTGATGAAAGAAGTATCAGAACAACCAGCAAGGCCAGGACGACAGACAGCGGAACCAGAGACTGATAGAGCCACAGTTCCGGTTCAGGCAAACACTTCTTCTCAAACAGAGACACCGTGTAGGAAAAGTTTGCCCCTTTTGTATTTTCATCAACAGCTAAACCTAGAAATAACGTGGCCTCCTTTGAAAACAAAAGAGAAATGGAAAGAAAATAATTAATGAAATTCAGACATCAATTACTAACCCTCTGGAATTGTATGACTTCCTTCCTTCCTTCTGTAGAACACAAAACAAAAGATACAGAACGCAGAACGTTGTGGTCCAAACAACATTGGACCCCATTGACTTTTTTTTTTGGTTCCAAAGAAAGAAAGTCATACATGTTTGGAACGACATGTGGGTGAGTAAATTATGACATTTTCATTTCTGCATGAATTGTCCCATTAAATCTACATAAATTAAGATGTTTGTGTTCACACAGCTGCAGAATACATTTGTCTTTTCTTTAGTTTACACACAATTCAGTTATAAATGAAAGTGAAACTGGATTCTATAACCAAAGTTACTGCATTTACAGTTTTTGTACTCTCTCCGACAGGAAACCCTTAAAAACTGCTAGATCTGCTTACTTTACATCTCTTTTAGAAGAGAACAAACACAACTCCAAGTATTTATTCAATAAAGTGGCTAAATTAACAAAAAATATAACATCAGCAGGTGCAGACATTACCCAGCAGCACAGTAGTAATGACTTTATGATCTACTTTACTTCCAAGATCGAAACTATTAGAGATAAAATTGTAACCATGCAGCTGTCAGCCACAGTATTGCATCAGATAGTGCACTATAGATCTCCTGAGGAACAATTCCACTCATTCTCTTCTATTGGAAATGATCCTTTTCTGAGTATTATTAACTCATCATTGACATTAGGATATGTCCCAAAAACCTTCAAACTGGCTGTTATTAAGCCTCTCGTTAAAAAAACTACAACTTGACCCCAAATAATTAATTAATTACTGACCGATCTTGAATCTCCCTTTTCTGTCAAAGACATTAGAAAAGGTAGTATCATCAAAACTATGTTCCTTCTTAGAGAAAAATTATATATGTAAGGATTTCCAGTCAGGTTTTAGACCATATCATAGTACTGAGACTGCTCTCATTAGAGTCACATACGACCTGCTTTTATAATCTGATCGTGGTTGTATCTCTCTATTAGTGCAACTGGATCTTAGCGCCGCGTTTGACACTATCGACCACAACTTTTTTTTAAATAGACTACAAAATTATGTTGGCATTAGAGGAAGTGCACTGGCATGGTTCAAATCGTACTTATCTGATTGCCATCAATTCGTGGCAGTAATGAAGACGTATCATACCAATCACAAGTGCAGTATGGACGGAGTACCTCAAGGCTCAGTACTTGGCCCCTTACTTTTCACGCTTTACATGCTACCCTTGGGAGATATCATTAGGAAACATGGTGTTAGCTTTCACTGTTATGCTGATGATACTCAGCTTTATATTTCTTCGTGACCTGATGAAATTTACCAACTTGCAAAACTAACAGAATGTATAGTCGATATCAAAAACTGGATGACTAGCAATTTCTTACTGCTAAATTCTGAAAAAACATTATTGGACCAAAAACTTTTGCATGTAATAACCTAGATCACTGTCTAATACTTGATGGCTGCTCTGTAAATTCTTCGTCATCAGCTTGGAACCTAGGTGTACTTTTTGATAGCAATCTTCTAGTATTTGTAAAACTGCATTTTTCCATCTTAAAAATATATCTAAATTACGACCTATGCTCTCAATGTCAAATACAGAAACATTCATTCATGCGTTCATGACCTCGAGGCTAGATTATTGTAATGCTTTATTGGGTGGTTCCTCTGCACGTTTAATAAACTCCAGCTGGTTCAAAATGCAGCAGCTAGAGTTCTTACTAGAACCAGGAAGTATGACTACATTAGCCCGGTTCTGTCAACACTGCACTGGCTCCCTATTAAACACTGTATACATTTTAAGATCTTGCTAATTACCTATAAGGCCCTGAATGGTTTGGCACCTCAGTATTTGAGTGAGCTCTTATCTCACTACAGTCCTTCACGTCCGCTGCGATCTCAAAACTCTGGACATTTGATAATACCTAGAATATCAAAATCAACTGCGGGCGGGAGATCATTTTCCCATTTAGCGCCCAAACTCTGGAACAATCTACCTAACACTGTTCGGGAAGCAGACACACTCTGTCAGTTTAAATCTAGATTAAATACCCATCTCTTTAAACTGGCTTACACATAATACACTATCACATTTCTATAATTCAAATCCGTTAAAGGATTGTTAGGCTGCATTAATTAGGTCAACCAGAACCGGGAACACTTCCCAAAACACCTGATATACTTGTTACATTCTTAGAAGACTGGCATCTACACTAATATTAGTCTGTTTCTTTCTTATTCCGAGGTCACCGTAGCCACCCAGATCCAGTCCGTATCCAGATCAGATGGTGGATCAGCAACTAGAGATGACCTCTACAGCCCTGAATGTCAGCGGAGACCAGGACAACTAGATGAGCCCCAGAGACTGATCCCCAGTGCACAATCTGACTCTGCTTTAGCCTAGATTTAAACTGCTGATTTTGTCTGGCCAGAGGAGAATGACACTATTTCGACACACTATTTCTCCGTCTAAATACTGTAAAGCTGATATATCAAGCTGATGTAAAACTGCTTTGACACATTTGTATTGTTAAAAGCACTATACAAATAGTGACTTGAAAACAAGAACAATACTTGTGGGTACATTCATAAACAGTAAAATATGATTGCCATTCATATATGGCTCTAGTTAAGACTGTTGATTATAAAAGAGTGTAAAACAGGATTCTTCCCCTACTGTACTTTGCTTTTATACAGGTTATAGATATATGGAAAAAAATATTTGAAATTGTTTACCTGAACTTTTATTCCCACAGGAACATGAAGTGGCTCCAGTTCCCCAAGTCGCTTGCTCAGAACTACAATAAGCCAGTAAATCAGGGCATCTAGACTGATAAACACCAGCCAGGTGAGACAGTGAGTGAATATGGGAAGACAGAACTTTAACATGGCTTTCCACCGCCGACCCGTCGGACGAATGGACGGAGTCACTACGTAACTTTCCGATTCGCTTTTGGTCAGCGGAAGGACATACGGTTTTCCCTTTTCCCTTTGCCGCTCGTCAAAACAACGGAAAGTTTTTGTGATGTATTTGTTGTTGTACCTTTCATCTACGTGGAATCTTCTCAGGTATAGAGCAGTGAGAAGTACAAGACATAAAAGACCTAATGTTGGAGACAATATCTTTCCCACTGAAGACAAAGCGTTGGTCAGTGCTAACACATTTTGCGTGGTCTGGTTTAAAGCCTGTTCGGCCTCGGTGAGGTGAATTTTGAAGTCTTGCGAGTCCACCTTTGCTTTTAGTGTGAAATCTGCATGGTAACTCCCTACCTGAAAGTTTATAAAGTATTTTTTAAGTTGCTTTCCCACCCATTTCAGCATTTTAATATAATTCCCAAGGGGTTCTGTATTAATATCCAATAACTTTTCCTCCAAGTTGCAGAGGAGGCCTTTTGCAAGGAGTCTCATGTTCCGCAACGTGTTCTGGATGTTGAAGAAAATCACTGAACTGGTTCCTAAAGTAAGAAGAAGGCTCTTCACTTGTTTCATACCCATTGAGATCAAAATCAAGGCTCCAAAACAGCGAATCCTTTCTGAGAAATACATGGCTGGTGTTAAGCTTATACAAAAAACACAAGTTAAGGGAAACGAGACCACCTGAACACATTTGAAGGAAAAGTGGAGGATGAGGAAGAGGAAGATGCTCAGAATGAGGCTGGTGGTAAAACAGGTCAACAGGAGGAGAAGTTTTTCCGTCCGGCTTTTTGTGGTGTTGGTCGTGTAGAGACCACATGTTCTGGGCCAGACCTGTCGCAATCCTTCTGCCAGTTGATGCAGTTTAGCTTGAATCATCATCTTCCCCTAATTACAGGAACAAAGATTTTAAAATGTTTAATGGTTTCATAACTAAATTATTAATTAGCCCTCGAATGTCTGCATTATTTTGATCTACAGAGGCCCCAAACATACTGTATTTAGACTTAAAAAAAAAACCCGGAATATTTCATTAGATGACAAAATATCAAATGTAGTGACTTCTTTTGTAAAACATTAGCACAAGCATATAATTAAAACCTTAAAAAATGGTTGGGTTTTAGATGATAAAACAATAAATATATTGTTATATTTGGACATTTTATGGTTTAAACAGCATGAATGGCTCAAAAAAGTGAATTACGTTTTTGCAGATGTCACTTGGTTATTTTGTTATCTAATTCAATGACATTCAGACATTTGTCAGTGTGGCTTAAGTTATATAACACCAATACTCAAATTTGATATTATATTGACTAAAGCAGCAATGAATCCGTTAATACAATTTAGTCTCTTATAATACTACATTTGATTTTGTGATACTTAAACACCCTATATTCTGATTTGAACAGTCATGCAGGTATTTCACATTTAACCTATTTTTCAATGTTTAACCTACCTTTTGTCAGCAGTCTTGCCAGCTCACGAGTGTGTTGTGACAGTCCAGCATGAATCTTTTTAAAGTAAAACAAGAGGAAGCTGATTTTATGCCTGTTGTTCACTTCCTTTTTAGCCATCATCTCAGCACTTACTCATAACCACAGTACAGCACTGACAAAAACCACCTAATGATTAATGTGTTTTCAAAAAAAAATAATGTAATTTAGTTGTTTGTGGAAAGCTGTATGCTCGCTTTCTAAGTATCTTGATCATTTTGATAACATAGGGAACAAAAACAAATTTCCATTATAGCACTACATTTAAAATACAATAACTGAATAAAAAACTTAACTGTATTGTTATTATTACACTTCTGAAACTAGTACATTTATATGTATATTTGTTTGTATACACGCTGTACATTATCAATTACCATTGACATATGCTGCAAGACATAATGAAGAGTTTTTCCTTTTTTTCCAAATTATTTTTTATTCACTTTTTAAGTTAAGCTAAAGCCGTATACATGTGTATGAGTGTGTGTGTACTGTATGTTTTTCATGTCATATCAAGAAACATTAGAGACGTATTCATTTTGTTTGCGAATGCTCATTTTCCAGTGTAATATCCATTTTTTATTTTTTAATTTGAAAAATAACTTACATAAATCTCTGTACTCAACCATACTTGACCAAGACATAGCCTTGGCATTGCACCAAAAAAAAAAAGAAGGAAAAAAAAACAATATAGAAGGCATTTGAAATAGAACAAAACATACATTTGACATCATGAGACATTATCCCACTTCCATAAGATTTGACAATATCTAGAGAGTTTGCTATTAAAATTCTGTAGATTGTGACAGACGTACACAGAAATCATTAACAGGCTGAAAGCTTGATAAAATGATTAATCAGAAAAGTTTATTTTCAAAGGAAGAGGTATAATGTCTCAGAGTGTATATTTCCATTCAGGCATTAAAACTATGATTCATAAACTTCTCAGATATAAGAAGCTCTGATTATTACTAAAAAATAGAAAATAAAAAATAAATAGGTCTTGGCTTGTAAATAAACTAACAAAAATATATTAAATGACTTCTACTTTCTCGAAAAACAAAGAAATAAAAACCAAAGTTATATCGTGTGGCAATATCATCGTCCCGATGTGCATTTCTCTGCAGACAGCATCATGCTCGGAAAACTGTACAGCACAATACTGAGAAAGTCAGTGAGCTGCAGCCGTCTCCGGTAAAAAGATCTCGTGAAATGTTGGGTTGTTTTGTCAGGAATACTGCAGCTCATATTTCCGTAAAGATATAAAAATCCCTGGTCACGTTTTTCCCTTAAATTTGTCAACAAAGTATGATTTTACAAGGTGGAATGTTCATTCGGAATTTTGCCCTTCTGGTCCGTGTGAGACCACTGCTTAATTTTCACTAAAATTCAATTCAGGGTGAAGGGGGGGAGAGGATCGTCGTCAACATGCACTGTACAGGAAACTGCATTTTTTTCTCCAAATATCATCTTTATAAAAACATGCTGAGATACTGTAAGATGTGCCCAAGCCATGTTGCCAAAAACCCTTTTCAACATGCTTGTTAAACGAATGAACTTCAAACAATATGCAGACTAAAACTAGAAGAGCTGTGGGAAACGAACAGCCCTGAAAATAAAAATTTAAGAGAACTGGAACAATATCAGGGGGAAAATCTGACAACGGAAGCAAGAAGTACAGAGATTTTACCCTGGGACAAGGGAGAAGTAGAGAAATGTACAATTTGCACATCGTCTTTAGCTTCATAAGGCTTACGCCTTTACAATAATAAATCATAGACAGAGATCATTTTTTTACGTCTTTGTCGCGTGAACAGATTTCTCACTGTAAATAAAATGTTAAGCTTGTCATTTATCTGCTTGTCTGTAAAAAATACAGTAGAGAGACCAATGGACGGTCTACAGGACAAAAAACAAGGTTTCATGTTTTTTTTAATCACACTGTAGCATTCACTCCTCATGAAAATCATGCACTAGTGAAATTTATCTTTAAAAATAATAGAAATTGTTGAAAATGGCTGATCCGGTTCATTTTTTCTTTTTCTCTTTTTTTTCTTGTTGTCTTTTTTTTTTGCAAGTAGCAGTCTGAGAAAATGATTTCCTATTCACTTTTTTTAAGTTCAGCTAAAGTTGTGTCCATGCAACATAAAACTTGTTATTTCTTCTTTAGGTTTCATACGGTATCAAGAGAAGTACTTCAATTTGATCTTAAAAGGTGATTCAAACCTACATTTCATCTCTGTATTGATCTAGCAGAATCATATCTGGGGAGTGAGAAGTGCTCATTCCCACGTCATATTCTTGTTTTGTGTGTACATTTCTGGGTCTGTTGGCATGGCTTGACCCAAGAAACACTGTTAGCCCATGTAGATACAAATACATCAACATTAAAAGAAACATAAATGCAAAACGAAAGTCGAAGAGAACGTTTCACCCCATTTCAAAAAGGGCTTCTGAAGAACTCGACATGTCAGTTCAGACTCATCTCCAATGGCTTCAAATAGGTTCTAAAAGCAGGAATCGTGACATTCCTCGGGCTAAGGAGGCCATCTTCCAGCTTCGTCTCGTCTCTGTCCTCTAGGAGTTGCTCTTTGCGCACAATGTGTGCGGCATTTTTTTTGCGAGCAAAAACAGGACCGCTTTTTTTCACCCCTAAGAAACAAGCTCTGAACACACAACATCAAGCATGCAGTGTTACCGGGGGGACGGGACCTGTCGCAAATCTCAAACTCCACCCAATGGCTGCTACAATAACACTAGATTTCAGGAAACTGCTACGAGCGACCGAATGGCCCGGACCCGCTGTCGAGAGACGACTGGGAAGCTCTTCTGGTCAACGGGGCCAGGGTTGGGTCGACCAATGAAGAGGGAGGAAACAGCTTGAACCAGCCAATAACCATGTTGGACAAGTCCAGATCATCTAAAAGTATCTGAGCGGCTCCCATGAAGGATTTGTGGTCCATACGTCCGTAGTCTCCCCACACAATGATCTACGATGGGAAGAAAATAAACGGCCATCAATATCAAGTCACAATCATACAAAAAAATTGACAAACTAGTAATAGACAGAGGCCAGGCCTCATAAATATTTTGTAAAAAAAGGTGTTGATTTAAATTCATTATGTATTATTATTATTTGCTCATATCATTTATTCAATCTTTAAATCTATCTATCTATCTATATGCACACACACTGGATATAGTTAATATATATTAAATATAAAAATATAAATTATATATAGTGTAAAATTTGTACACATACACACACACACACGCACACGCGCACACACACACACACACACACATATATATATATATATATATATATATATATATATATATACTTTACATTATATACATTTTATAAAATATATAATAAGATATTAAAAAAATACAGAAATGTCCCTTTAGATTGGTATCGGCCATTAAAATGTATTTGTCGACTTTTACTATAAACTAATTGATAAAGTTACTGCTTCTGTTTAGATTGACCAAATGACCATGAGATAATGACCTACAACTGGTAAATAAAAGCATTAGTGACGACATTATACCTGTAAAATCTTTCCACCTGGGGCCTCTTCAAACGACAGCTGCTGCTGGTAAAGAGGGTCCAGTGTTTTTCGTGCTACTTTTGTTTTCTTTTTGGCTATGCAGGCGCCGTTCTCCAGTAGATACACCTTTACATAAGGGGCTGGAGAAAAACAACCACAGATGGAGTTTAATCGTGAGTGATGAGTTTTCAGGTGCCTAAGAAATCACCATCAGAAAGTGTAACCGCACTCACCTGGCAGTGCCTTCGAACCTGGTTTACCCACAAGGCCTCTGGCTCGGATGACCTCTACCTCTAGGGCTCCTTTCTTTTCCACCATCCCGATCTGAATGTCACCTAGACATGGTACAAATCAAGGATACATGAGCCACACATGGATAGGTTAATATTGCTGTTTTAATACTGGATAATATTTGAGCGCGACTGGGGGCCACAAGCACTTGAGTGAAGTGTACAGAAAGAAAAATAAGAACTCACCCATAGGAGACGTGGCTAAAGTCTGTCTTCCCACAAGCTGGGCAGGGCCAAGTCCATCCAGAAAATCACTGAACTGACTTTCAGAAGAGAGTCTCACTCCAGGGAAGATGAGGCTGAGAAGAAAGGGTTCTGATTAGATAAACACTAAAGCTTGATCTTATGATGTTACAGGTGACAGGCTGTTGATTATCACAGAGAAACATTTTGGATTACTGTAAAGCACTTGCAGAAGTCTATGGGAAAAGCAGAAATGTGCAGCTTATATGCTCATTACAGGAGTTATATTTGTTCTACTGTACAAAAATGTTTATTTGAGCTATAAAGTCATCAGAATTGCTCTTTTTGCAGTGAAACTGCTATTGTAGGTAGATTAACTTCTGATAGCTTTTGTTTGAACACAATAATTAATAAAATTTATTTTCTGGAGTAAATGACAACAGGTCACAGAAGTTGTTGAATGCTTAATTATTATTAATATTTAAAATATGCATATATACATTATAATATTTATAAATTTTTAGTATGATAATATATATTTTTATTTTAATATTTAAATTATAATATGCAAATAATTAACAACAATAATTTATTACATTAATTATTTATTTTGAATAATTATTTAAAATATGCATATGTACAATATTACCATTTTAATTTTATTAAAATTCATATATCCCTATAAATACACATATATTTGCCACTAAATAATAAATTATAATTAATAATTTATATTGTTATATTTGTCAACAGGGTTCTATTTGCACGTGTTTTGTTACTTACTTTCCCTCTGAGCTGTAGCTGTTCATGCTGCCGTCAGTGGATTCACGGCTGGCCTGCCTGGTCATTCTGCTTCTCATCTCTACGGCCAGCCCTGTCTCAGTGCTCCTCTGGACAGTGCTGTGCAGCTTCTTTCCTCCTGCTTCTACAGAGAGAGAGAGAGAGAGAGAGAGACAGTTTGTCAGTCAGGATACCAAGACGTCTCAGGAAGAGTGATGAAGGACAGCTGATGTGTTGTTGATCAAGACGGTGTGATATGAAGGTCCAGACACACGTAGTTCTGCTCCCACAGGATGGAACGAATTCAACAATTTCTTGTTTTAGATACACTGCATCTATATATGGTCTACAGACATGCCATAGTGTCCATTACAAAGGATGCAGGGTGATTTGACGTGACGGGTTATGCAGGTGCACTGAACCAGAATTAGGCATGACATGACCAAACTCCTCAACCTGTGTCAGCATCCTCTGAGCTGAACAATTCACAACCATCATAAAGAAAAAAAAGTGCATGTTAAATGCAATAACCATAATTTTGACTTTTTATCTTTAATTATTCTAATTTTTTATCCCAAAAGTATGCTAAATGGCTGTCACCATAACAAAAAGGAGAAAAGCATTTTTTAATCCTGTTTGCATTTGTCATTTTACAAGGTTGTTTTATGCCTAGTATATATTTGACAAATAACTATAACAAAACTCTTATTGTATATGCAGAAAAAGAAAGTACACTGTAGATTTTTTTTTAAATTCCTGCCACCCGTAAACCACCTAGAGTTAATGACTATATTACTTGGCAAAACAGTATTTTATTCCCATTATTATGATTCATTGCACAATTTCACCCTTAATCATATTGCTGTTGGTGCCACTTTATAAAAGCAATAAGTCACTTGAGACTAAAATCGCTGTTAAACATGTCCTCTCGTCCTTGCTTTATTTCACTTGATGTCCAAAATTGATGCACATCCTGTTCTTTTACTGCCAAATAATGTGAGGGCTGCACAGAATGCAGAACTCATTTTCAATAAGAAAGAGAGAGAGGAAGGCTACAGGAAGCAGACATGGCTGAGATTAAACCATTCAATCACAGGACACACACGGCAGGCTTGATTTTCTTTTCATTCAATGTCATCCGCCTCCGCTTTCGGCCCTGAGACGTAGCTGAACACAAGAGGATGACGAACATAGTGGCGGATGGGACTGTCCTTTTCTGTACTAACTGCACAGTCATATATAACAATCAAAAACACGCTTGTGCTCTTGTTGAACTTGCCCGAGATACAGTAAACCTGAGAAACAATGATGCCCAATGTCATAAGACTCAATTCATCCATTAAAGTGATAGTCCACCCAAAATTGAAATGATTCTGTCATCATTTACTCACACTCATGCTGTCGTTCCAAACCTGTATGACTTTCTTTTTTATGCAGAACACCAAAGATATTCTGAAGAATGTTGGGAACCAAAGAGTTTTGATTCCCATTGACTTGCATTGTACTTTTTGTCCATTTAATAGAAGTCTATGGGAACAAAATCTATTTGGTTAGCAATATTCTTCAAAATATCTTCCTTTGTGTTTCAGTCAATCATACAGGTTTGGAACGACGACATGAGGGAGAGTAAATAATGACCATTTTAATTTTTGCATAGACTGTCAATTTAATAAGCCATGTTTTTAAAATCTGTATTAAATTATGTGAAACTATCTTCATGACAATTAAGCACATTTTCCCCTCAAAATTTTTATTTTAAATCAATAAATGTATTAAGTTAAAATAATCATATATTATTTTGTAAAGTATTAATACATTTGTGTTGTACTGCCTTTAATTTATGCAGATGAAAAAAACACTACTACAGTATTTGTTCCTGTAGTACAGTAACAATAATAAACTTAAAGTAAAATGTGTGGATTAATTATGGTATTCAGAATTTTGGGAGAAATATACTTAATTGTAAAAAAAATAAAAATAAAATATATATATATATATATATATATATATATATATATATATATATATATATATAGTTCATTTTATATATATAAAAAAAGATTTTGGAGTGATTCCTCTCATGAGATTCACTCAATGATATATATATTAATGTATTAACTAAAATCTGGTTGCACCTACACATCACACAAAAGGTATGTGTTCTGCAAGATATAAAAAGTCACATGATATTTCCAATGATTTTAATCTCTAGAGCGACAGAAGGGGAGAAAGAGAGAGAGATGCTGTAGAGAAAGGAAATCAAACACCTTCAAGGTCACAAGGATGCTTGATTCCCGCTAAACCATCAAAACACACTGCCCAATTATTAAGTGCTATAAAACTGTCACAGCAATTTATGCACATAAATAAATATTTTACCGACAGCCATGCACAATTCTGTCTATTACTTAAGCAAACTCCACCAGAAACCATAAATGACCACAAACCTAAATAAATATTAATTAAAAACAGTTGGTATGTTCTATAACACCAAATATCCTGCAAAATGCATGAACTTTGACATGTGTCATGTATGGAGAGGTCCAAATGAACATCTTACCTCCATCTTCCTCATCAAAAGAATTCATGCAAGGGAAGTAGACAGCCAGCGCTTCGAAGGAAGCCGACAGACTCATGCGGCTCTGGGAGCGCTGCATGTGGCCGCCGGTGCTGCCCGCACCCGTGCCCGTGGTGGACGTGGCATCTTGGCTTTGCCTGCCCATGTTTACAGCCGGGCCGATCGGAGAGGATGCTGTGGTGCTAAGACTGCGGACGATGGGCTGAACTCAGAGTGCAGAGCGCTCTTAAACACCATTTAAAGTCTGGGTTTGTTTTGGGTTCTTCAGTTGGAGAACGTTCTGCATCGACTGATCTCCCTGGAGTATGCAGCACTTGTGTGCATTCAGCGCAGTAAAGCTGCCAGCTCTCCTCAAGCTATCTCCTTTCTAACATGCGAAGGAGGGGGGAGGAGGCGGAGCCTGGCTCCCTTTCTCGCATCCTCCCCCGGCCAATCAGAGGCAGCGGTGTGGCTAAGCGCTTCAAATGCTCCTCCAGGCGCATGAGCTTTACCCAGAGATACTGCAAATGTGTGTGTGTGTGTGTGGCCATTAGGAACCTGAGCATCTCTTGCCCTGACTGTCCACATGCCAGTCACCCACAGTTCACGTGTTAAACACACACACACACACACACACACAGGCTGATAATTCCTCCTTTCTCTTCGGCTCTCAGAAAGCCGAGATTTATTTTGCCGTGCTGACGTGCATCTTTTATCTCGGGCCTCCACCTCTCTCTTCACTATCTCCCAGTGTAAATGTTTACCACAGAAGATGTCCGGCTACAGAAACAGCTGAATCACTGCTATCCCAGAAAAATATCCCCTTGAAATGCATTGCAAATATTTGCGTAGTCAAAACAGGAATAGTAGCCATATCCAACCATTTTCAACAGCCACTTAAGGTGTCACGTTCAGAGAGAAACAAGAATCTGGGTGTCTAATGGGGGCTAAAATAGTAGATTTTTGTATTTTGTATTATTATAGTTGTTTTACATTGTAAAAACACTAATATTGTGAAATAGTATTACAGCCTTGGTGAGCATAAGATATAAGAGACTTCATTAAAATAATTTAAAAATCATAATGTTTCTATACACACACACACACATACTGTATTTATGGTGTCTTCCATATCTGGGTATGTATTTATATCTGTCACTTTTGTGATCTTGTACTACTCCGGTCCATTATGATTCATTTTGATTTGTTTATGGCTCTTATTGTGAGGTCTGAATTTCTTCTAACAGACATGAAGGAACATAACACAATGTACTGTTACTCCCAAACCTGCCAGAACGCACTCTCATCCTGATTCACTGCCAAATATGAGTCTTCTGGAGCCGTGAAACAGCACAGGGGCAGAGGTGATGTCTCAACATCCTCATAACACAATACAGCAAAAGGAAGGAAGCAGACAATTACTGCACAGTTACTGAACTAGTCTAAACTAGACTTTGACTGTGAAACTTGCCAGGACTGACAGCCAAAGAATGAAATACGTTTTTTCAAACAAAACTTATTTTGACCCACATGTACAAACTGGGCAATCTGAGACTTAAATGAAGCACAATTAAATTAACTCTCCTGAGCTATGCTAGAGGAATAAAACTTTCACTGGGTTGCTACATAGAAAACCATGCAAACATTTGATAAGTCTCTAAAAGTCCTCTATTGCAAGCACTTTAGCTAATACTGAGCACATGACTTAATAATTCTGGGAAATGTTGATTAATGATTCACATATATGCAGTCTGAGACCACAAACAAGGAACTACAATATAAACCAAATAGAGTCAACACAATCAGTCATAACTAAGGTTTCAAAAAAGCGAAAATTAGAGGAAAACATTTATGAATCAGTGTATTCAATCAATCAGCCACTACACTATAGTGGCTACTACTAAAAAACACAGATGATAATCACTGGACAGGCTGTTCTGAAAAGCTTCCTTTGTGCAACAACCACTTCATTATTTGCATTTCAAATTAACAAACCTCTTCAGAATGTTTTCCCCTGCAATATCCATTGTAAAAATTATTCATCTGTGGAAGTTGGTCACAGTCATTCAGTAATTGGTTCAAAAGCTTTAACTGGCCTATAGTCCCATTATTTGGACAAATGTCAATTGTCAGTTGTGTAGAACTATGGTTTTAAAACACTGTCCTTTAAAATGCCACTTTGAGGTGAAGAGCAAATGTTACTCGGGACTAGTTTATCTACACCAGAAATTTCAGAACTTATTAAAGTACCCAAATAGATTATTCCTTTAAATGAGAACAGCAGAAACCTTCCAAGTCTTCAAGCACAGACTCACTTGTTTTCATAAGAATACTATTTTTTGCTGAAGTTGTTAATGACCTTGTCATTTAAAGAATGATGTGTATGCAAGCTGGTGTTGATCCTGCTAAGCTGCAACTGTGAATGTAGAAAATGCTACTCATTTTGTTGATTTATGTTGTGACAGTCATGCACAACTACATTTCCCATGATTCTTTGTGGCATAACAACAGCACAAAATGCATAAAGCATGCATTATACACAAAATTAGCTCTTTATCCTTCATTCTCTTGTAATGGTACTAAATCTTCCTGTTTTTGTCAGAAAAGTAAGAAAATAAATAGGATAATAGAATGAAATCTGAAATTTTAACAATTTATATATATATATATATATATATATATAGAAAAAAAGAAAGAAAGAAAGAAAGAAAGAAAGAAAGAAAGAAAGAAAGAAAGAAAGAAAGAAAGAAAGAAAGAAAGAAAGAAAGAAAGAAAGAAAGAAACAGACGGGATGAGAGCATCTCATATTACGAGAATTTTAAGAACAATATAATAAATGTGATTTAAGTTAAAAATAAATAAATAAATAAAAACTTAAAGGACATTTATTACAATGTTCTTTACATTCCTATATTATGAGATTATTTGTTTATATAAATCATCTTTATATCAAAAACAATGTACAGTATATATATATCAACATATGAAACACCTGAAAAGATCATTACAAATGACTGAATTGAACCATTATGAATTATGATGTCCATATCAAAGCAAACAGATTAATTAAGGTCACCAATACAGTCTTAAAGGCCTCAAATTAACTGGCACTCAACTCGCACATGAAAACAAAACCCATGCTCATGCCTCAGAGATGAGAACATCTCATATTACGGGAATTTGAAGAGCGCCATGTGTGAGAAAAACACGAAGATGTAATGACCTGGCAGCAGGCCGTGAGATGGGGTAAAAGTGTGTGAGACCGATGATGTTTTGACCAGCTCAGGCAGCCGTGTGTATGTGAGTGTGTGCGGACAAACATTTCTACCGAACGGCATGTTTACATCCTCTCAGACCTGCCTTCATCTCTGCACTGTGTCATGCCACATCAGTTCAGAATCACCAACACAACACCAGAGGATATAAAAATCATTAGCACAGGAACTCTTCAGAAAGCGCTGCAGATTTGGAAATCTGCAGAAAATTCAACACAATTTAGCAGAATTGATCAGTGTGTGCATTCAAAATCACAAGGAAAGGTTTGGGTCATACTGTACCACAAAATAAATAAATAAAATGTTTTGCATTGAGAAAATCATGCCTGTTTTAGAACCATTAAGACTTTTTTGCAATGTGACATTATTTGCATGAACATTAAACATCCCTCAAACTCTAATTACCATAATGTGAATAATAATAATAATTATTATTATTATTAGTATCATTGCTGTTGTTGTTAGTTACCAACATAAACTAAATTAAGTACAAAAATACTAATATTATCAATTGCACTTTACAAATGTTTTTAACAAATAAATAGAATCATAAAATTATTAAATATATATATTTTTATAATACCTTTTATATAAGTTATAATGAAACTTCAGGTGGAAATCCAATTAATTGTCATTTAAATCATGTAAAAAAAAAATGGTTTTGATTTTGATCTGAAATATGATGGAAAGAATAGTAAAAAAATTTAATAAAATCCTGCACACTGTCGTAGGTTTTTGCAAGATGCAAGTCTGGGATGTGAAATATGGCCGGACATTTCTTAACAGTTTTCATGAGATTCACCTCAACAAATCACCATCAAGTAACATATCTATTTTATATGTCTTTCTGTCAGCTGTGAGGTGATAAACCTCACACTTTCATTCTCTTAACACGTCTAATCAAGAGACAGGCGATACAGATGGAGGGGCGACCACTTCCTCTGTTAGTGTGTGGACAGTTGGAGAAAGACAGAAAGAGAGACAGAATAAACTCTTTGGTGCTTTACTAACAGCTCAGATCGAAAGAACTGGCCGGTGTTCAGCTGACTGAATGCCTGCATAAACAAATAAGAGACTGTGATCTAGATAATTGTTGAAAGCAGACATGTAAGAAAAGAACATGCAGGTGTAAAAAGGTTAATCCTGCAGGGCTGAGATTCAAAATAATATTGTCTATACATGGTCAATGATGTGTCAGATGAGGAACAGGATCACTGGACTATTTCTCATGAGCTTGTTTTTGAAATAAGGAAGTCCATCTATGGCTGAGTCTTTGAACACAGAGACATTCTTGGAGACGTTCACTCAAGGCCAGCAGGCCCAATAAACAAAGACTGATCGCAAGACGCGTGCGTCACATTCTTTAACAATTTCAGCAAATAAAAACTGAGAAAACAGCAGCAATTAAATATTTCAGAGATGATGCAACACGAGCAGAAAATATGAACATATTACAAAAACATTCCATTTCCGTCAATAAGACCTCCTTGGTGTAATATAATAAAACTGTTGCACCATACACTGTTAGTCAATCGATTAAAACTCTAATTATTATATGCTCAAATTATTCAATTTACTCAAATTATTACATGCACTGAAAAATCAAATGAACTACTCTTCAACAATCCACCAAGACCATTTAAGGAAGCTGACACCATGAGCACATTAATCATTTACATATCAAGGTATTTCCAGTTTTCAGCAATTTAATCTTCCTGATGAATGACAGTATGAACTATACCGGTACAGTCATAATTCTTAAAGGAACAGTTCACAAAGAAAATGAAAATTTGCTCACCCTCATTCCATAAGGTGTAGATTAGTTTTCTTCCTTAGATCAGATTTGGAGAAATTTAGCATTGCATCACTTGCTCACCAATGGATCCTCTGCAGTGAATGGGTGCCGTCAGAATGAGAGTCCAAACAGCTGATACAAATATGACAATAATCCACACCACTCCAGTCCATCAATTAAGGTCTTATGACATGAAAAGCATCATGTTTGCAATAAAAACATTCATCATTAACATGCTTTTAAGTTTAAACGAGTCCTCGATCCATAATATTGCTTTCTCCAGTGAAAAGTTGGCTCGTCTGAATCAGGAGAGAAATGTGCACAGATCAAGCACTGTTTACAAGTGAAAACAGGCAAAAACAGTTATAAACAAACATGTCAGTTGATTTTGATGTGAGCGGACAACTTCTTCACTGGAGGAAACATTATTATGACGTCATATTTTGGCCAGAAGCAACGGTTTAAAGTAAAAATTCCTTAATGATGGATTTGTTTCTTACAAACATACAGCTTTTCACTTCACAAGATCTTAATTGATGGACTGGAGTGATGTGGATTATTGTGATGCTTTTATCAGCTGTTTGGACTCTCATTCTGAGCAAGAGATGCAGTGCTATATTTCTCCAAATCTGTTCTGATGAAGAAACAAACTCACATCTTGGTCTGAAGGTGAACCAAGTTTCAGCAAATTTTCATTTTTGGCCAAACTATTTCTTTAAAGGTACAATGAGGGTCGGGAAATGGTTATAAAAAAACAAGATTTTTGGTGCAAGTTGCCTTGAATAATATTATAAGTGGACTTCATAGTACAAAAAGTGCACAGAATGTAACAATATGCAGTGTTGCAATATAATGTAGCTTATATTTCTTATAGCAGGGAATGTGTAAATGGCAGGAGCTAAAACAGCAAAAGCAAATGTATCATAAGCCAGACCATAATTGTGTCAACATTGTGTCTTTGTGAATCTGGTTCATACAGCAGCACAGCATCTGATCATCTCTGTCACCATGGTGACACTTTGGCGGATATGCATTATCTTTACAACCAGTGATCAGTGATAAACCCATGACGATCATCGTGACCTGACCTTAAATCGCCAAAATAACATATGCCTTATGAATAGAGAGAAAATGTGCTTAATTACATTCACACAACTAATTTTTCTAGATTCTTCTGTGATTGTGCGTGACCTGGAAATTCTTACAGTATGTAAAATGTGATTATTCATGAACTGTAGAAAGTTGCAGATATGCAATAAATAAGCAAGCCAAAAAAAAACAACAAAAAACTCAATATACACCACAAGTTTTGTGTTCTGAAATTGAACGTTTATGTGTATTGTTATGTTTATGTATTGTTACATTAGTTATTAATGTTTTGAATGGGCTCTTATTTTAATTTTAGTTTATATTTTAGTAATTTTATGCACTTTTGGAATTTTATTAAATTTTTTTATAGTTTTAGTAATTTTAGTAATTCAATTTAATCTAACAGCAACATTTTCTTTTCTTTAGTTTTTTTAAAATGCTTCTATTTTATTTCCGCTTTATTTCAAGCAGCGAAAACATTTTCAAATTGCTTATTTTTTTGTATAGCATTTTTTTTTTTGTAGTCAATGACTACAAACAACATTTTTATTACTTTGTGTTATCCTTGACAAATGAGTTTGTCATTTTTTTTCTTTTTTTGTGCCAAATAAAATTCAAAACTCAGAACCCAGACTCAAAAATCACTAAAACACTAAAATAATGGCCTCTTTTTAAAAAAAAAAATTTAACCTGATCCCACCAATTTAGAACAACATTGCGTTATTAAACTGCTTATGAAGAACTTCTCAAAGTCTGAATAAAACTTTCCTTCTCCAAACACTAAATTTAGGGTTTGGCGAAAATGATGTCGGCAGAAGAGACGTGACAATGTGTGCATCCAGCGAGTTCACCGGGCAAGATCTACAAGAGAACTGACCCGGCTTATCACCGGCCACACATACTCACAAAACCCCACTGAGACCAATTACATCCTCCTCAAGCCAAAGCACAGCGCTGAGATCAGAGCTCAGAATAAGATGAATTACCTCTTCATCGTCACATAGTTTTGCTCATTTCCAGGATCGACGGAACGCGGCCAGGCGACATTCCACCTTCTGAAGCCGTTCATTTGCATTAGATCTAGTGAGGGGGTGAGAGGGGGCCGTGGAAAATCGGATCAGAGGAAAAGCCGCAGCTCGCACAGATCACCATGACTACAGAAAATATGACTTGCTCTGTTTTGTGTCAGGTAACCGGGTTTGTCACAGCGGAAGATGCTTGTGTGCTACTTTCTACAGCCGCATTTCACCATACACCTTCCGCAAAATTAAACTTATTAACTCGTGAGATTAATAAATGTCTAATCTAGTTAACGGAAATTTAGGACAATTTAATTAAACCATGTTCTATATCCGTGTTCAACACGTACAACTATCATGTAGACAGATTCTTGTCAGTAAATGAGGGCATGAGTAACAAAATTCGAGAAAATAGAGCAGCAAATATAAGTACATTACTGTGAATTTAAATAACAAATAAAATATTAAATTAAATGTAATTTAATTTTAAAAGGACTGGCCAGAATTCACTATTTAAATGGCAGATACAAGCATTTTGTGAAAATTCATACTAGTTTAATTTAATCTTAGATAATAGTTTATTAACCACTTCTATCAGGATATAAAAATGTGCCTTTGAAGTAACTAAATGCTTTTAAAAAATGTGACACCAATGCGTACTGTATTCATGGGAAGTAGAGTAGTGTGTATCTGCTCCTAATCTGGTTCAGTTAAACAAGCAGGTCGCCAAGACGAGTCCGTCCCCTGCGACGCCGCATTACCCGCCATCTGCCCGTGCCGACTGCATGTCGTCTACTTCTGATGTCCCTTCTGCTCTGCCTCAAACTCATTTCTCTGGAATCGGACTGGGGAAAGGTTTTTAAGAGCCACTCAATGAAGCTTTTCAAGTGGGCGCAATATTTTTCCAGACTGACCGTTTCCCAAACCACATTGTTTACAAATTAGCACCGCATTAATCATCAGCAAAACATGCAGCATGGAAAATCATCTATAAAAACGAGGCTGGCAGTAATTTAAAGAGAGTTATTTTAAATAGGCACGTGTGTGTGTGTGTGTGTGTGTGTGTGTTTGGAAACAGTGAAAAGCCTTGTTATTTTTCAGTGTAAAAACCTTATCAGAAATGCTCAATACTTTACATTTAATGATCCAATCGGGTGTTTTTGTAGCGATGCAATAGAAGAACAATTTTTGGTTCCCCAAAGAACCTTTCAGTGAACAGTTCTTAAAAGTACTGTTAAAAATGAAAGTTATTTATTGATTCCATGAAGCAATACATTATGCAATAAGAGGGCAGTATATTTAAAAACATAAAAAGAGATTCTGTAGTGTGCGCTAGCCTCAATGGCACCTAGAGCGAAAAAACGCTTCCTTTTCCGGGAAACTTATTCGGATGGGTAGCTCCTGTAGCATATGAGCCCTCCATGAGAATCGCAGAAGCTCAAATGGCTCCAGAAGTGAACGCTGAGGGCACATGAATGAGATTACATCGATTACACTGATGGAAACACCAGCGGTTTCAACTTTCCCAGGATGCATTAGGAGCCTGTGGGATTTTTGAAAATCTATTATAACGCTGCAGAGAGAGAGAGAGATAGAGGTTACCGTGTTTATGATGGCAGTTGGCAGCACAGAACAACAGACCACATCTTCACCCTACACACCCTGATCGACAAATATATTAACCAAAACAAAACCAAAATATTCCCTTGCTTTACAGATTTCCAAAAGGCCTTTGATTCAATTTGGCATGAAGGTCTGCTGTCAAAACGTCTAGAATCAGGTATTGGGGGTAAAACATCCAATATTATAAAAACAATGTATTCAAACAATCAATGCGCAATTAAAATTGGAAATAAATGAACAGAATTCTTCACTCAAGGGCGGGATGTGAGGCAGGGCTGTCCACTATCACCGACCCTCTTCAGTATATACATTAATGAATTGGCAAAAGTCCTGGAACGATCAACAGCACCTGGCCTCACACTACATGACTCCAACATTAAGTTCTTGCTGTTTGCAGATGATCTGGTTCTGCTGTCTCCAACAGAAGAGGGTCTACAGCAGAACCTAGACATCTTACACAAGTGCAGTCAGACCTGGGCCCTGACTATTAATCCTTACAAAACTAAAGTACTAACATTCCAGAAAAGACCCAGATGTCAGGGAAAGAGACACAATTTCACCCTTGGTACAACCAAAATTGAATATGCCACAAACTATACATACCTCGGGCTAAAGATAAATGCAACTGGTAAGCTAAATTTGGCTGTGAATGAACTGAAAGAGAAAGCAAGAATGGCCTTTCACGTCATCAAAAAATCTATCCAAATTGAAATACCAATTAGAATCTGGCTCAAAATATGACAGTGACAGTGAAGTATGGGGTCCTCTCCTAAATCACAATTTGAAAAATGGGGCAAAAATATGATCGAAGCCCTGCATGCTGAGTTCTGTAAGAGCATCCTCAGAGTACAGAGAAACACACCGAACAACGCATGCAGGGCAGAATTAGGCCAATACCCTCAACTAATGCGCATTGAGAAACGAGTCAAATTTTGGAAACACCTAAAAATTAGCGACCCCAACTCTTACCATTTTAAAGTGCTTAAAAACCATGAAGTGAACCCTGAAAAAAGACCCCTGATTCAGATGGTCCTGAAGCTGCAAACACAAACTAACATGACGAACAACATCCAGCATCAGGACACTGAAACATCCATCCACAAAATTCAGCCCAACCAAATTATAAAAGCACAAAAAGAAAATGATCTAACCTATTGGAAAGAAACAACAGAAAAACTAAGTAAACTTGAATGTTATTTGGCCCTAAATAGAGATTACACAACTGCAGAATATCTGAGTACAGTGAAAGACTGTAAATTAAAAAGACAAATTACGAGGAACAGACTGAGCAGTCATACTCTGACTATAGAGACGGGCAGATATCGACAGCACTGGCTGCCCAGAGAGAGCTGCATCTGCCCATACTGTACCCACAGAGCAACACTTCCTCACCAGCTGCCCTAACTATCAAGAAATTAGAAAGACATTTTATCCCAAATTTGAAATACTTTACCCTGACTTCAAAATGTTAAACAAGAAAACACAACTTCAATATTTATTAGGGGAAAAAAAGATTGTATCCTACTAGCAGCAAGATACATTGATGCCCGTCACAAAAAGAGGGAGGAGTCAACAAATCAGTGATGCGCCCACACCCACACACAACATGTAGATGAAAATAAATATGTTGAATTGTTCTACTTTTTAATTGTATCTACATGCATGTTTTTGTTGTATATATATCTGTTCGAGATTCAGTGTAAACACTATGCTTTGGCAATACATTGTAACAATTGTCATGTCAATAAATCACATATTGAATTGAATTGCATTGAATTGAATTGAATTGAATTGAGAAAGAGAGAGAGAGAGAGAGAGAGAGAGAGAGAGAGAGAAAGAGAGAGATGCTCCATCAGCTGTGGATGTGAAAGTGGATACCTTCCCACAGGAAAGAAAAATGAGAGACCCTCAATAACTCAACTGATCTTCTATGCAGCAATGGGTAATTTACTTAACCTCTTAAGAAACCCGAGAAAAAAGTTTTAGGAAAAACATTGTTTTTTCCATTTCTTTACATTTATTTAGAGCATGAAAAAAAAAAAGAAAAAAAAAGATATTTCATTCATATGCTATGTCTTTGGTAGAGGACATCGGGCCTCAAATTCTTAAAAAATAAATAAATACATGAATGAACAGGCATAGGCAAAAACAATTGATTTTTTAAATCACCAATACATTCGTTTTCAAGATTTTTTTTTTTTTTTTTTTACCAAACTTTGTATAAAGATGATTCTCAACTATGTTACAACTGATTCGATATACCATGTTTCTTTCTGCAAAATGTGTGTAAAATGGCCATAAATGGGTTTTCTCATTATATACAATGTATCTATAAACTAAATCTAATTTGCATATTAATGTGTTTTTTACGGAGCCCCTAAGAGCTCATGGTGATGGAAAGATTTCAGGGTGGGTGAAAAAAATCTGGGGTGGGAGGAAAAAATATTTTTCAAATCTTTTGCGTTCTTTCGCAAAACTTTTGCGTTCCCTCGCATTTTTTCCTCCCACCCCGAATTTTTTTCACCCACCCCGAAATCTTTCCATCACCATGAGCTCTTAGGGGCTCCTTAGTTTTTGGGGCAACATGTAATGAAAAAAGAAGTGTAATAATGGGAGTAATAATTGACAAGATTTTCATAATATATAAAATTTCATAGAATGTTGAAATATAATTTCTTTCCCTATTAATTTATGTCATGTCTCAGATATGCGTAAAATGCGTAATAAACGTGCTTTTAGTCTCGGTGTCCTCATATGAGGACATGTATGAAATCAACGTCCTGTAACAGAAAGTTATATTTTGATTTGAAACCCCATAACATTTTCCTGAGATGTTGATTTATGACACACAATTTAAAAATTAGACACATTTAAAGGTTAATTACAAAATATCATATTTCCATAAGAATGTCACTAAATAAATTTCAGACACATTTGAAGACCAAGGAGAGGGAGTGGTCATGGTGAACCGTGAAAAGCCCTGAATGTGCTCTGTACAGGACATCAAGACTTAAAACTGTGGCATGTATAGTCTCCGAGAAATTCACTAAAATATAATGTCCTCATACGAGGCCACGGGGTCTTAATGAAACATACCTAAGAACTAGGGCTGCATGATTAATCGTATTTTAATTGTGATCACAATTTATTCTGCTCTCGATTCATTAAGCATAATCATCTGCGATATTTGCCTGCTGGTTATTTATCCTGAAAACTACTTTTGTTTTGTTTTTCCATTTGACATTTGCATTATCTTGCATTTATTACAAGCCTGCATGTGGTTGCCAGATGTTAAGAGTTTAATTCTCCCAGTCAGAACTTTCTCTTAAATGGATGTTTTTTCTTAATCTGGAAAGCATGTGCACATGCTCTTTCTACACTGAAAAAAGAGCAATTATGGCGTTATTTTACTGCCAAATGTTGAGAGCGCATTTTTGTAGAGTGAAAGTAGATTAATATAATGCGCGAGCGAGAGTGTGCACACTTAAAACGTGTCTCTCCTCTCGCTCAAGTGTGAGTATGCGCGCTCAAACTTTGTCCTGTGCACTCACACATCTCTCCGTGCTCTTGTGCTAGATATTAATTTTTTCCACACCTGGATTAAACGTCAAAAGTTATCAACCAATCAGATTTTTCTATGACTGACCAGATGAAAATACTAGGCCTATGTGAAGAGGGAACTGATCCTGGAATTTCTCTTGAGCCATAAATGCAACTAAAACAGTCTTGTGCATTGTGTTTTGCCAGGGTGAGCATTTAAAAATCTGCAGAGCACCGAACATCAGGTGTTTTCATCTGCACTTGCAGCTTTGGTCTCTTTGCTGACACAAATCTGGAGGCAGGGGAAGATCAGCAGAGGTTAGATGTGAGATGGTTCTCAACGGAGCACTGGGTTTTAATTACAAGAGAATTCAGACCTCCTAAACGCCGAGAGGAACAATCGGGCACCATAAATCAGAGCAATGATTCAGCATGGTCATGAATAAAACCATGAGGCTTCAGCTCCATGAAGCTCTCTCCTGTAGAACTTGTCATCAAAGATCAATTAGAGAGGTCCGCAGGACTCCAGCAGTCTCTCATGGACACTCACAGTGCTGATACAGTAATATTAACTGAAAAATATTCCATGTAAATACTAAATGGACATGGATGCTGATCCACTAAAATCTATTAAAACAGGAACAGCTATGACGCAAAACACCTATAACTAATGTGAATGTCACTGTACACCACCATTAGAGACACCATTAGATTCTACATTAAATCAACAGTGACCGTTGTAAGGATTTTGAGATATTTTAACTGGACAGTTAGACAAAAGTAATTATATATAGATTGAAATTCAAAAGTTTGGGGTCGATAAAGTAAAGTAAAAACATAAAATAAAAATAAAATAGCCCCTGCAAACCTGAATGCATTATTAAACTATGGGTAATAGCAAAAATAGTTTAACTCCACATGCATTTTCTACAGTGTGTCTAAATCTGAATGTACCATGAAATTAATCTTCATAGTGAAAAAGAAGTGAACTAGACAAAAGTCTCAAGAGATCTTCATCTGTCCAGTGTGTGCACCCGCATTTCAAACACACAAAACCATTTTTTTTTACCCAGTGAAGGCCTAGAATAACCTCTTTCTAAAGCGTGTATCTGTGCAGCATGCCTTCTCTAGGATGCTGTCAGGCTTTCTGAATTAAGCACAACAACGTGGAGCAGGAAGCAGCCAGAGAGTCGGATTCGGCTTTGAGAAAAAGGCCAGGGATTTCAAATGCCTGCACACACACACCACCTAAAAGCTCTGCCTGAAAAATTTATATGCTCTATGATTCATATCTCGTGAGCCAGTGTTGTTGTTCAGAGCTGCGCATCTCAGCCAGACCTGATTTCCTGTAGTCAGTGAAAGCGTGTCGCTGTATTGAGTGTGACACTGAACAGGAGGCTCTCTAAAGCACCAAATAAAACAGCACACCGGACCTCAACATGAACATCCATTTCTCACATGTTCGGTTGGAATTCTCAGTGTCGACTTTGATTCTAATTTTTTTCCAAAACGGAAGAAAATCTGTCTGGACTGTTTTGTCTCTAGCATTTGTTAGATATCATTAGCTGTGTATAGCTGTTTTATAAATTATATCACATTGAATAAAAAATGATAGATGCAAACAAGATCAGAATGAATTTTAAAAAATGTGTATATATGTGCAAACACACACACACACACTTATGTGTATGTGTGTATATATATATATATATATATATACTGTATGTATATGTATGTATATACACAGAAGAAAATATCAGAACAGTATCCATTGCACTGAACAAGAAAAAAATTTCAGAAGAAAATATCAGAACAATGCAATCCCCTCTGATGCAGCATTATTATTGTTTACTAAGCATTCAAATAGTTTTCAAATAGAAATAAAAGCAAAATAAAATACTATATAAATATTAGATAAAAATTTGGTTGCAAATTTTGCCTTTGTAACAAACTAAAATAATAATACTAAAATGACTAAAACTAAGATTGAAATAAAATGAAAATATAAAATATAACAGCCAATTCATATTAATAACACTAATAAATACTACATATGGAAACAATATCTAACAAACGATAAATTAATTACATTGAAAAAAAACAAAAAAAAAACTAAAGTGACTTTATCCAGTGGATTCAACATTCATTTCCATTTTTATTTTCCATTTCCCTGAAAGTGACAATTTTGTTCTCTTGAACACAGCAAATGGAAGTGCTGATTTAGACATAATCGGTTTTTCCGATATTCCATATGAATTAAATTGTCGATCTGGATACTATATACCAGGGGTCGGCAACCTTTTGGGCATGAAGTGTCATTTTTAATTTTTCTGGTTAACCACTGTGCCACTAAGAACAGCTCTAATGGTAATGAACAATAATTACTTTTACTAATTTTAGAGATTTTGAAAAAAAGCATTTTAGCATTGTAAAATATAGCACACATCGGCTTTAGAACAAAAACAAAAAAATACTACGTTGCCAAATCAAAAGAAATTAAATAAATGCAATGGTGACAAAGAACTGCTGTGTACTACCAAAATATTAGCAGTTTTTTTATGAGAATTAATCATGTATTCCCTAAAAATGTCTTGTGGTGATACCATGATACTATGGGGGTGTCAGATGTCATATTACATGTTATTTAAATGATAATCCAAGCTACTACAACTACTATTTAACTACTGAGGTCAGTTTCTTAAAACAGGTCTCTTTTTTCTCACCAAGGTTGCAATTATTTGAGAAACAAATTCAGTAAAAACACTAACAATGTAAAATAAAATTACAGTTTAAAATAACTGTTTTCTATTTAAATATATTTTATTTCTCCACTCCCCGCCCCCCAGGATTCTAAATCGAAAGTTCAGAAGAACAGCATTAATTTAGAAATCTTTTGTAACATTATGACTTGTCACTTTAGATCAATTTAATGCATCACTCACGAATAAAAGTATTAATTTTCTTTATAATATATGATATTTGCACGGTAGTTCAAGGTACTTCACAGAATACCACAGTATTTACAAAGCAAATGTCCAAGAAAAATTGTACAGTATTAACATGGTAAATTTTTGATAAACCATGCTTTTCTGGATATGTACTATAGTAATACTATGGCATTTTCTAAACTCAGGGCTGCAGAAAGGGTATGGCGCAAATCACAAAATCCTACTGACCTTAATTTATATCGATCACTCCTCTCTGACTTCTCTGCTAATGTTTCCACTGCTAAAAGGACATACTATCATGACAAAATTAACAACTCACCTAACTCTCGCATGCTATTTAAAACATTTTCCTCCCTCCTTTGTCCTCCTCCTCCCCCTCCTTCATCATCTCTAACAGCTGATGACTTTGCCACATTCTTCATTAATAAAATTACAAACCTCACTGCACAATTTTCTACAACACAATCTATCAAGCATATCTTACCAGCAAACATACACTCGTTCACATCCTTCTCTCCACTATCTGAGGCAGAAGTCTCTAATCTCATCCTTTCCAGTCATCCTACTACCTGTCCGGTTGATCCTATTCCATCTCATCTCCTTCAAGCCATTTCTCCTGCAGTCGTACCTGCACTCACTCACATCGTTAACACATCCCTTCACACTGGAATTTTTCCCTCAGCATTTAAACAGGCTTGTATAACTCCACTTCTTAAAAAACCCACTCTTAATCCAACTCTTTTTGGGAACTATAGACCAGTTTCCCTTCTTCCTTTCATTACAAAAACACTTGAACGAGTTGTGTTCAACCAAGTCTCTGTCTTTCTCACACAGAACAACCTCCTGGACAGTAACCAATCTGGCTTCAGAAGTGGACATTCGACCGAAACTGCCTTGCTTTCTGTTGTTGAAGCCCTAAGACTTGCAAGAGCGGCTGACAAATCTTCATTACTCATCTTGCTAGATTTGTCTGCTGCTTTTGATACAGTCAACCATCAGATCCTCTTGTCAACCCTATTGAGAAAGGGCTTCTCAGGAACCGCACTCCAGTGGTTTGAGTCTTATCTCTCTGATAGGTCCTTCAAAGTATCTTGGAGAGGTGAGGTATCCAAGTCGCAACATCTAGCTACTGGGGTGCCTCAGGGCTCAGTTCTTGGACCACTTCTCTTTTCTGTCTACATGGCATCACTAGGTTCTGTCATTCAGAAACATGGCTTTTCATATCACTGCTATGCTGATGACACTCAACTCTACCTCTCATTCCATCCTGATGATCCGACGATAGCTACTCGCATCTCTGCGTGTCTAACAGACATTTCTTGCTGGATGATGGACCATCACCTTCAACTTAACCCAGCTAAGACAGAACTGCTTGTAATTTCAGCTAACCCATCGCTTCATCACAATCTCAGCTTCCAGTTAGGCTCATCTACCATAACTCCTTCAAAAACAGCCAGAAACCTTGGAGTTGTGATTGATGATAAGCTGAATTTCTCAGACCACATTGTTAAAACTGCCCGGTCCTGCAGATTTGCATTATATAATATTAAGAAGATCAGGCCCTTTCTCTCGGAACATGCAACACAACTCCTTGTTCAGGCTCTTGTTCTGTCCAGACTTGACTATTGCAATGCTCTCTTTGCAGGTCTTCCAGCCAATTCTATTAAACCTCTACAATTAATCCAAAATGCCGCTGCAAGATTAATCTTTAATGAGCCGAAAAGAACGCACGTCATGCCTCTGTTCATCAATTTGCACTGGCTACCAATAGCTGCTCGCATTAAATTCAAGGCATTAATGTTTGCCTACAGAACCACCACTGGCTCTGCACCCCTTTACCTAAATTCTTTACTTCAGACTTATGTGCCCTCTAGAAGCTTGCGTTCTTCAAGTGAACAACGAATTATTGTACCATCCCAAAGACACAGAAAAACACTTTCAAGGACTTTTTCATTAAATGTTCCCATCTGGTGGAATGACCTGCCCAACTCGATCCGAGCAGCCGAATCCTTACCCATCTTCAAGAAACGGCTAAAAACTCATCTGTTCCATCTTTACTTGACCCTCTAACTCTAGCACTATCTATTCTAATTGTATTTTATCTATGACTTTTTATTAAAAAATAACAATAATAATAATAAGTATCTGTACTGCGTTAGGCTAACCAAGACTTGTAATTGCACTTGCACGTTGTTGCTCTTTTGTTGGTTTTGATTGCTTCTTATGTCCTCATTTGTAAGTCGCTTTGGATAAAAGCGTCTGCTAAATGACTAAATAAATAAATAAATAAATTTTCATATACATCATGATACTGCATGACCATATTCATACAGCATGGAATTCATATTGTAGATCAAGGTAAGTATACCAAAGTTTTTCCACAGTACATGTCCAAAAAAACAAGATAATACCATGGTACGTTTTGTGTGAACAGTGCATATAGTGAAAAGAGTATAAACATACCAAAAAGTTCCAAAACATGCCATGATTCAAGCATTGTTTGGATGTGCGCCACAATAGTCCTATGGTACTCTTGAAAGTATATTGGAGTGCTACATAAATGCAGTAAATGCAATAAATTCAGTACCATGGTATATATATATATATATATATATATATATATATATACGTATATATATATATATATATATATATCATTGTATTCAGTTACTTTTGTAAGGGTAAATGCATGCTGTGCTAGAAGGGTTGAGGGTGTATTTGCTGTTTGATACTCTTCAGACTGCAGCACCTGAGAATAAAAAATCATCAAGAGCACAACAGTGATGCTTCATTGATGGCTCCTTCCAGGGTTTGAACCTAAAAACTACCAGCTTCAACCAGCAATGCAACTGCAATGAAAAATGTATGAGCAACATGAACACCTTAAATCTGCTACCAAACAAAAACCATGCACCAACAACCAGCCTTTTCAAATAAAGCAATCATAATGAGACAATTCTCTACCACAACACAAAATTATTCCAACTTTATGCGCATCATTGAGAGAGAGAGAGAGAGAGAAAGAGAGAGAGAGAGAAAATATATGCATATACCATGGTATTGAATAATCATATTTTATGTAGTCAAAGAATACCATAGTACTGCAACAATAAATGACCAAAAACATGAAATTACCACAGTACATGTCCAAAAATCATGGTAATACCATGTTACTTTGTGTTTAATATCATTAGGCAACAACCCTCTACCACAGCATATCATCAACAAATATACCTGGTACTACTGTGATAAAATATACAAATACTATGTCTTTGGACATGTACTATAGTAATATCATGGTATTTTGACATATACCATAGTACTAAATGATTATATTTTATGTATTCAAAGAATAACAAAGTATTGCAATGATAAATGTCCAAAAACATGATATAACCATAGTAAAAGTCCCAAAAATATGGTAATACCATGTTACTTTAGCCTAAATAAAACAATGTTTCAAATTTTAAGCAGTTGGATATTCATTAATTGCACACTTGACTGAAATAAAAAGCTGCAAACATTTGGTGAACTTCTGTCCCTGCAGAGCAACAGCATCAGAAAGAAAGAATGGTATGAAACAGAGGGTCTCAATTATTCGGTGGTCCTCGGTCCTGCTCCGACCCAATTTACACTTTTGACAAACAGGCTTCTTAAATAAAAGTTGTTAGGTCGTTAGAGCTGATGCAAGAAAAGTACGTTCATTAAAGGGTCGACAAGAACATACAGACAACAAAACGAAAATAAAAGACGCTGAGTTAGAGACAAACAGGAAACAGACAGACATTATCGGACTCCTACCTGTCTGGCTGAGCTGCGAGGCGCTGCGGCTCTTTCGGCTCAACCCCACGACCGCCGCCATCTTGGCGCCGAAGCTGGAGCGCCGTTTCTTATCAACGGTTCCCACCAGGCTCACGGCCGTGTCCGACTGGCTGCCGTCGGTCTTCTCCAGACTGCACATGTCCCCGCCGATGCTGGTGCTCTTAGTCATGTTGCCCCCGGCCTCCGTTCCCATTTGCCTGATTTTCATTTTGGACGTAAATTCACTGTCAGTGGCGGCCCATGGAGGAGAGATGTGAAGAGAGGAGGAGGAGCGGCGGAGGGGAAGAGTAGAGGATGGATGGATGGATGGACGGATGATGGAGGAGAGAAAGGAGAGAGTTAGGTAAGTGGAGGGAGAAGGGAAGTGGAGATTCAGGTCAGAATAAGGTCAAAGGTTAAAGGGTTTAGGCCTCCAATTAGCTTAAGGTACTTCACAGTAAAGTTTTGGGATGGGCCTGATGTTCTATGTGTTATGTTTTAATGGTCTAACAACAAGTAAGCTGAGCAAAATATAGAACAGGGTATATTCAACTAACAACAAGGTGTCTATCTACAAAGTTAAATAACTGTCGCTAGTTCTCTCAATAGTGCTTACGCTCATGACGCAAACTTATTATCCTCTGAAATCGAACATAAAGAGAAAAGAGGCTTGTAAGACCTTGGACCTTAAAAGCCAAATATAACACCAAGAAACAACAAAACTCACAAAAACTACTAGTTAAAAGCTAAAAAATCACATCTGACGTGGTCTGCATACTATTATTCATACTACTTTCACAGAATACTGCACACATATTCTATTCATGAGCATTTTTATATTGTTTTCCAGTTAAAATCCAGTTAAAATTAATATTGACAAACAACAATGCATAAGACTTGTTTTTAAAGATTTTATCTGCAGTGTTAAAAGCAAGTGTATTTTGTTTCAATATATATATATATATATATATTGCCCTACAAAGGCAAAAGACCTTATCTTGCTAGAGTGAGAAACTGAGAAAAATTACTTTAAAGTTTTTTATTTGTCCAGCCAAATTAATTATGGGTAGGACACTGGAAATTTGGCAATTAGATGTTTTAGTAATGAAAATTATCTACATTAAAAAAATTGAGAGCTCAAACTAGATTTTTACCCCAATTTTGAAGTTAATGTACTCTGCCTTTGTATTGTCTGCAAAAAGTGAGAAGTCACACCAAGGCAAAAGACAGTAACTTCCACATTATCAATATTTTGTTGCTGATCACCATTTACAAAATCGTTATAGTAACACCTGTATAAAATCTAGTGATCATTGGCTATCTCATATAGGCTATTGCATATAGTAATGTGACTGTATTAATTTTTTTTTTTTTTTTGACCGTAACAAGCAGACGAAAAGTTAAACCGTATCCGAGTGGATACCGTTTTGCAACCAATTTATTTGCTATGCTCAGTAACGTAAAAGAATGCTAGACATAGCATAATTGCTTATATTGACTTGATTGATATAGCCTAACCTAAAAGAATGACTTGTGGATTTATGTGATCACCAGCAAGCAGGCATGCTCAGAAATGCGTGTGGATTAAATATCTCCGCCGACTGGATTTATTTTATCGGGTTACAAGAAAAGGTAGGATATGGATTTAATTGCTAACTGTTAGGCTATACTGATTTTATGATTGATCATGCTACATGCTACGGCATTCAAGTACACACGCATCCAACTAGAAGTGACAGCCTGGTGAATAATCTGCATTACAAAAAGGGAAAAAAAAAATCTTTAAAGGTTATTCACGATTATGTATTGCTGCCAAGGTGTCTAGTCTTCACAGTGATTTGTTATATGGAGCTGTTTGGTAGATCGCGATCTATCTAATTCGTTTGTCTACACCGTAATAAAAATGCGGCAGACTTTAATGGACAGTAAAAAAAAAAGGCAGAACACTGTATTACTCCAAGCCGGCACTGTAACTTCATTTTGACGCGCAGTTAAACAAAGTCAGAACGCCGTAACTGGTGTTATACGGTCTTCTGCCTTGGTTTCTCCAGGGCTCTTTGAAGTTACAGCTGAAGTTACCATTATTTTCTCTGAAAAAAACCCAATAAAATTGACTTAAGATACTTATGTACGTGATAAAGGATGTCTTGAATGTCCCAAAAATATCAATAACTCATTTTCGACAAAAATCGAAGTTATGGTCTTTTGCCTTTGCACGGCAGTATATATCTTACAAATAAAAAAAACGAATTACAATAATCATAATGAATAAAAAAACTAATCTGTATGAATGTAATACCTGGATGAACAGCTATATTTGTCAAAATGTTCATTATATAACAATGAATTGTTATAACTTATTTGAAAATACAAAATATTTTGTTTTAGATGATAACTGAACGGTGATACTAGCTAAATTAAACATGCAGCATAATGAAGTCACATTGTAGCATACTACTGTTTGAAATGGTTTCATGTGATACTTTTCGTATACTGTATATATTATAAAATATGTAAATTATAATAATTAATATTACAATAATAAAATATTTAAAATAATAAACGTATTCATATTAATAATAAAATATATTACATATTCAAATTTGAATTTACTGTATATTGCATAGTATGCAGTAAACAGTACACGCTGACAATCAGGCCATCAAAACTACCACATATGACTGACAATAAAAAATAAACTGAAAATGGAGTGTTTTATAGATGACTATATTGGATATTTCAATTAAATAACTAATTATACAAAGGCTGGCACAAGGACGCTGCATAGGAAGCAATCTTGCTGCACAAGAGTCTGACGTTAGCATGTTGCTAACAAAGAAATATTTATTGAATAAGCAGCATTAAAAATACATAGTATGCACGTGTATAGATGTAATTTAACAAAAACATAAAAAATAATTTTCCATGCTGAAAATACATTTATAGCTGCTTCCCTCATCATCGTGAATGAGCCTGAGTTATCTAGCAGCTCACTGTGACTCATTGAAGAGTCACAACTCACACACTTCCCACAACCTGTTCTTAAAACAGCATAAAAACTTGCAGCAGTTCACCTATCATCCTAACTGATAGGAGCATCTCATGCATGAAGCATTCAGTGAATTTGATTTGTTAAGTTCACTCACTCAGCACTGAAATGCACGCTGCTCTATATCCCACACAGGATGGTCTATTTTATTTTTCAGCAGGACAAAAAATAAATAATTGAGGACACGTGTAAAAAGATTAAATTAGCATCCCACATGGCTGTGAGCGAGCAGTGAAGCGAAAAGACAAATGACTTCCTGGACAAAAGATCTTAATGAAATCTTAATGATTATAAATGTGTTTAAATGATACACGTGCAGCCGTAGGTCTGCTCTCCTTCATCATCAATGCAATTACAGCCACAGAAACATGCGACAAATCAATGAGCTCTGACAACATGCTCTTCAATTACTACAATTAGCCTTTTCGAAATACAGCCCTGTCCAACAACCCATTCTGCTCAAATACAGCCAAGCCACATCAAGCTGTCTGTAATCTGGTAATCTTGGATCCTGAAATATTTGGGACCGATATATTTCATGAGAAAGAGTAGTATCTGTATAGATCATCGCTACACTCTCTACAGCAGTGAGCTGAGCTCCCATTTAAGCCCCGTCAATACATTGAGAAATCGCACCAAATAAATTACATATGAAATCTCTTTCAGATCTCAATTCTTTCTCAAAGAAAGCAATGAGATTAAATGGAGACTTATGTTAAGTCTCCTTCTCTTAGATGTTTTAAAAATGGAACTTCTTTTAACCTGATACAGCATCTTAAAAATGTGATGCTTACAGTGTGTGATGCTGAAAAACAGTTAGATTTAGTGTCTAGCATGTGCTGGGCAAAGTTACTTTTAAAAGTAATGCATTACAATACTGCTCTACTCCATAAAAAAAGTAACTAATTGCCTTAGTTACTTTTTATGGAAAGTAATGCATTGCGTTACTTTTGCATTATTTTCTGTCAGTTTTATATTTTTAGTTGTAGTAATTTTATGTGATTTCTATAAAATATTTCTATTTAGCTTATTATATTTTATAAAATATTTCTATTTAGCTTTAATGCTATAATAGATCAATTCTATTATACCATTTATTAATATTTTTAATTAGCTTTAAGTTTTATATTTTCAGTTTTTATATTTGATGTACATTTGTGTAAAATATCACTATTTAGTTTATTTTAATTGAACTTAATTTACTTTTTATTTCAGTTTGTCTTAATTTTAGAACTTAAATGCATTTTATTTTAATTAGTTGCCAAGGCAACATTTCTAATTTTCAAGTCCCTCATCATATATTTATAATTTCAGCTTTATTTCAATAATAAAAAAAAAAGTTTTAGTTATAAGTAAAAACACTAGTGTTGCACACAGAAACAAAGCACAGACACAGAACAGCCCCCAGTTTGTAGAGTCAGTTTTTGGTTTGAGGTCAACTGTTGTCACTGTGGAGCAATAAGAATAGAGTGGAATCAAATGTGTATGTTTCTGGCCGATACGAGTCTCTGGGGAAAATCACAACAGTCTGAGAGTTAATCACGGCTCTAAAGAGATACTGTTGCATTGACTGATTGATTGGACAGGATGCTGCCAGACACTATATTTATCATGCAGACAGCTCCCTCCAGCAGAGTCGCATGTGAGAGGTTGGCAGGCTCTCACATTCTCACGGAGAGAAGTGTTGCGCCGCCGCAGGGCTTCAGATGGCCAATACCTTCCTCTCATCACTGTAATGAGAACGGCTCATAGAAAGCTGTGACCGACACAATACCCAGGTGGAGATTAACGCTGGATGCCAATTTACAAAACCCTTCATGCTGCTGTGATGACAAGACACATCTGTCTCTCTGGAATATATCTCACCGTATGATTGACAGATTGGCAGGGAATTATCAGTGCAAAAGTTTGCAAACAAATTCACAAAAACAATAAGAACATTATGTGGTTATACTTGATGGTTTATATGGATAGACAAGGTCTACTCTGTAGTTTGAAAACCTGACCACAGATCAAAAACTGCAGTCTGAGAAAGAGAAGGTCTCTCCTAACAGTAACTTCTTAAAGGTGCACATCCATCCAGATATAAACGGTCAAGTCTTCTTAAATGAGTATACTTCATTATAATTGCCTAGGCATTGCTCCAAACCTGTTTCAGAACTTTCATTTTTATTAATTGTGTAGAGTGTTTCTAGAATTAAAAATATAACAACAAAAATCTATATACATATATATATATATAAATAATATATAATATATAAATATGTATAATGCAGAACATGCAAACATAAAATTATTATTAACAATGATAATAATATTTTGGGGTCTTCAACAGTGTTATTTTAGTGTCATTGACACACTATTATAGTATTCATTATTATTTTGAATTAAATTTTATTTTATTTTATTCATTGCAATTTTGTTATTATTTGTCATTTATATATTTAGTTAGTTTTAGAATATAGTTTCAGGCAATTAAGATTTTTATATTTTGTTTTATTTATGTTAATGTTTATTTCACTCATGTCTTTTTTGTCATCTTTATTATAATTTTTTTAATATGTCCATATAGTTTTATTTAAGTTTCAGATTTTAGTTTTAGGTTATTTAGTTTTAATTATTTTAGTAATTCAAAGTAAACTAAACAATGAGGAATGTGGTAACTGAAAAAAAGTTTTTTTTTCATATATATATTTTATTTGGTTTCAGTTAAAGTTTATTTTGTTTCAATAATTCAATAATTTTTTTAAAAATAGTTTTAGCTTTAGTTAATGTTGAAAATGTTAATAAGGTTAATAATGACCCTGGTCTTGCACAACTCAGAACATGCTAAAATATAAAATTATTATTATTATTCTTAGCATTAATTGTTTCATATTTTGAAAAGAATGACAATGACTGAAGACACAAAGTGCAGCGCTATACAGGATCAGATAGCAGCCAGTTAAACTGGACTGCAGGTGAAGAGTGAATAACACACAGATATGTTTTTCTCTTAAATTCTGCATACAAAATTGGCATGACTGTTTTGAAGACTTTAATCTTCAGATGAATAACTTTGTTGAGGTGTGTGTATTGTGTAAAGAGTGTGCAGTAGTGCTGCCACTGCGAGTGAGAGTCAGCCTGCAGAGATGTGTGTGTGTGAGAGAGAGAGAAGAGAAAGAAACAGTTTAAACAATACACAGTTCACTACAAACATGGAAAAATAAAATAAGCAGTTCTGCTTTTTGCATTTCGTCACAACTCTAGATCATAGATTTAACTTGGAATTTCATCTTTTTTATAAACACTTCTAAACTCAAAACCACAGAGACCAGAGGAACACACGGGTCACATGGTCTGTGGCAGTGTGAAGAGAAGTCACACACTATCTGTAACGGATCATTGAGCATTATGACAAACTGCACAGGTTGTTTACTGGAGGATTACTAATGCCTTGATGGCTTCAGGCACTTTAGTGTGTTTGAATCTGGTCTGCTATTGAAAACTCTCTCTGCGATTAATAAAGGAGGCCTTCTGAACAGGCAGTCAGTCCAGCGCAGTACCTGAGGTGAAGTATGGCCATTCATACTGTATATGTGAATAGATGTGCACCTTTGAGTTAACCTGCAGTCAGGGCCTTCGTCACAAATGGCAACACTGAATAACTCCTAAAAGGAAATATTGATCTTGTTCTTTTAAAATATTAGTATTCACTAATTCACTTAAAATTGGATTAAAAAATGTAATCGCTACCATAATTATATTACCTTACCTGCTCTGCAAAAACATAAATAAATAAGACGTGTGCTTTGATTTGAATCTCTTAACTAAATCTCCACCATAACTACCTTGAAATGTTGGCCTTACGTGCTCTGCTAAAAAAACACAAATAAATAAATACACAAACAAACAAGATATATGTGCTTTGATTTGAATCTCTGAACTAAATCTTGACCATAACTTCCTTGAAATGTTTGCCTTACGTGCTCTGAAAAAATAAATAAATAAATAAATATAGACTCGTGGGCTTTGATTTTCAATGTCTGAGTCTTGATTTGAATATCTTGGACTAAATCTTGAAATGTTGGCCTTACCTGCTTGGCAAAAAATAAATAAAAATAAATGCCTGTGTAAACAGTTTAGCAGCAAGGCAGCTCACTAGGATTTGGAACAGAGCCATAGTTTTTCAACTACAGCCTGATGACAATATCAGCTCATCTCATTTTACTTAGAAGGTCACCTGAGCATCACTGTCAGCGAGACCATGTGCCACTGAATTACACCAGGATCATATGATGGTCACAAAAGGACATCAGAGCTTCAGCCAAAGTGGACATTTCTCTACCAAAGGCCAAAGTCTCCATCCAAAGCTTCTCCTGATGGTCTATCAGGAGGTCTTGGCAGATAAGACCATCCCTCAGGCAAATGTACTTGGAGCGTTGCAGTGTCTCTCCAGGGATGTTTTTGCTCATCCACAGCTGAACAGACTGTTCCTTTTACATGCAGATTTTGCTAAGTGCATTTCCATCTAGGCCACGATGTTCCTTTATACCAAACAAAACCTGCGCGCTATTTTTTGCATGCAGGCAGTGGCTCAGGTCCATTTTCTTGATTTACAGCCATTCTACGCCTCAGATTTGGACCTCTGAAGTGCTAAAACCAGAATAAGCATAAAACATCCTCTCTCCTTGAAGGAATGCGCATAATTTTAGGATTTATTTTTTCAGGTTCATGGCATTGCATCGCCTTGCTATGATAGCTATGCACTGCATAACTTTAAGAAAATGCAACCATGCCATCAAATTCGCAACATACTTCAGTTCATATTTTAATGTGAGATGTAACTCGCACAATGTCTGAAGCGTGCGACCTGTGTGAACGCATAATAATAATGCAACAGATATGATGACAAAAAGACAGAAGAATGTGGTCACCATCACTGTTCTTGAATATATATCGAGGAGATGATGCAGAAAATCGGTTTCTATGGAAACGATGCCCTGGGTCCTTGGCATTTCAGTTAATTGTGTCTAAATGAATGTGCCCTATTAAGAACTCCAAATTCAGTTATGGCATGAAATTCAACCATCACCACTATTAATACATACTCTTTTCAAAATGAATACTCAAGAGCTCAGATGGCCTTAATAACATAAAATCCGCCCTTGAGCTGTGCACTAAAACAGTATTTTATCGACACACTATAGTTATTTTTGGAAACTGACATGGTGGAAACGTGATGGATGGAAGATGTTGAAAGGTTCATCTTCATCTTACAAACAGTGGGAAAAAACCTTGGTTTTACTTTACCAAACATAAAATAGAAAGTAAAAGTTGTGTTAACTATCACATACTGTATCCTCTCCTAAAAGATAGCCTAGAGAATATATCAAAATCTGAAATCTGAAAACTTTTGAAAAAGACGAAGATGTGTATATTTTTCTTATTTTAAATAGATGTTTCTCAGAGGACAAAGAAAATACAATTTACCCAAATCTTCAAAATGCTCTTAATATACATCATGTTTCCTTTCTTTCGGGGAAAACATATTTTATGTCAAATATCACATTCAGTTTGTATGATCCATCTTATTTTGGTGAAATAATTAACATTTTGCAGATGTATTTTGCAGATTTCTGCAAGATGTATGTAAACGTTTGAGCACAACTGTGTGTTTATATATAAAATATCTACATAATATTTCAGTTAAGATGCTGCCTTAGAAGCTCACTAGGTTTTCAGAACAGCACTATAATGTTCTCCGCTCTACTCAACAGAGAACTGACCTTTAAATGAAATGTGACGCAGTGCTAAACCGCTGTAGGCGATGCTAATGAAATTTAGTCCCGTCATCAACTTCCAGTCCTGATAAAAAATGTCAAATTCTGAAAGTGTGGTAGAGACTACAGCATTTATCTTTTCTCATGCTTGGCTTTCTTAGATGGAAAGTGTCTAGCATCCTGCAAATTAAGATCTAGCTTTCAAAGCTTATTCAGACACTTTCTACTTGACATTTCGGAAAATAAGATGCTAATGATTTGATACCGAGCAGAAAGTCAGCATCATCTGATTACATTATCAGCAGCTTCAGTTTCACATTAATGATGGTGTTGAATGTGAAATAGCAATGGGATTTTAATATTATCATTAACATACATTAATTATAGAAGAGTTGTCAGTTTAATGAAGCAATTAAGTATATAAAAAACATATTAAAAATCAAACATAATTATGTCAGACATAAATCCTACAATTTTTCTACAATCAAAGCAATTACAGCCAACTCACCTCATCAACTCAAAACGAAGCAACGGAAAAACCGGCTTTTAAAATATCTAATTACTGCAAACTGTAGGCTTATGTTAAAATATATGGAAAGAAAACAAAAATAGGCAGAACTGAACAAACTTTGGCTTTGAATATTCAAGATAGAATATTCAAAGCCAATGTCTATATTCAATTCTGCCACACTGGTAATATTATTGAACTATATTAGCTAACATGAACTAAGATTAATAAATTGTCCATGTTCATTTCAACATTTAACACATTATTAAAATCAAAAGTTGCAGTTTAACATCATTGAAATTAACAGTTGTATTTTTATTAACAAATGTTAACAAATATTAATAAATACTGTAAAAAATGCATTGCTTGTTAAATAAATTTCACTGATACAAGTTATTGTAAAGTGTTACCAATATCTTAAATTATCTTCATCATAAAATGTGATATTTGCGATTAATATCAATTAAGTTTTTCACTTTTAATAATAATTAATTTTATTAATGGATTAAGGTATTAAGTTAAGGAGGATTACATTTGATTTTACAATAGTGTTTTTTTCTGGAGTTAATGGGTTAAGAACATTTTAAGATTTTTACTATTTTCATTTTACATTTTTTAAATTTTAAATAAAATTAACATTCTCTGAATACAAGACATCTCAGACAATTTTGCTTATCAAGAGCATGTAGCTCATTTAAAGTATGCTTATACTGTACATTTTTACTGTAAAACAAGACTAAGTTACAGATTTAGAAAATGATTTGCAATAAAGGACTACTGAATTTGAAACTGAAATCTCTGATTTGAAATCATCTGACTAAAGGCTAATAATGCCACAAAAACCACTGGAAACGACTTAAGAGTTTAAACAACTCATGACCTGTGTGCTGTAAACTCATGCTTCAGCGACCGTTCACAAACCTCACTGACTCTTTGTGCCTTGTAAGGCAATGCTAAGTAACCGCTTTATGGATTTGTTTTCCTTCTTTTTTCCACCTTCTAGTTTCATGTATATTAGTCATGAGATTGCATAACTAACCCACAGAAAAGTGCCACCAGAACACATGACTTTTATATATTACACAAGTCACCTAATGAGGCAGACAATGCCTGTGGCTTCCATCATCATCAATGTAATTGCTGCTGACATCACTTCCTGTTTTCTCAAAGCACGTATTGGCTTATTCATCACTCCGCAGTAAACATGGACAGACAGAAAGATCACCTGAAGAACGCATGACATTAAAGGCAAACACTTTTTGCCTCTTCAGCTAAATCACTGTTCCTCATACACAATCTGTGTCCAGTCTGTGTTCATTTAATGCAATATGATCAACGATATGCTTCAAAGGTCTGTGTATGCTTCCAGTCACTTAACAAAGAAAATCGTGTTCCTATCTCCCTCATTACAAAACCGATCAGAGTCTAATGCATCACTCAGACGCCCAGATGACAAGTGCAGTGTCAACACCGAGAGATGATGAACATGAGCTCAGAAATACCACAAATACGGCCTGAGAAAACAGTTAAACACGAACACAAAGAGCTGGACTGATGGAGCCTGGTACATATATCAGTGAATCTTACAAGATGTGATATTTCACCCTGAAATAAATAAAGTAGATATTATAATTTGTATGACGTAAATGAAGCTGTGGCATTATTGGTATTATTTCATCAAAATAAAGCCTATTTTACTGATTACTGTAAACGCAAAAAAAGTCTAATTACTGTAATGTACAATATATATATATACCCACTCAACGGCCACTTTATTAGGTACACCTGTTCAATTGCTTGGTAAGACAAATTGCTAATCAGCCAATCATGGCAGTAACTCAATGCATTTAGGCATCTAGATGCATCTAGAAGAAAGGGGATTTAAGAGACTTTGAACGTGGAATGGTTGTTGGTGTCAGACGGGCTGGTCTGAGCATTTCAAAAACTGCTGATCTACTGGGATTTTCACGCACAACCATCTCTAGGTTTTACAGAGAATGGTCGAAAAAAGAGAAAATATCCAGAGAGCGGCAATTGTGTGGACAAAAATGCCTTGTTGATGTCAGAGGTCAGAGGAGGATGGGCAGACTTGTTAGAGATTATAGAAAGGCAACAGTAACTCAAATAACCACTAGTTACAACCAAGGAATGCAGAAAACCATCTCTGAACGCACAACACATCGAACCCTGAAGCAGATGGGCTACAGCAGCAGAAGACCACACCGGGTGCCGCTCCTGTCAGCTAAGAACAGGAAACGGAGGCTACAATTCGCACAGGCTCACCACAAATTGGACAATAGAAGATTGGAAAAAACGTTGCCTGGTCTGATGAGTCTCGATTTCTGCTGCGACATTCAGATGGTAGGGTCAGAATTTGGTGTAAAGAACATGAAAGCATGGATCCATCCTGCCTTGTCTCAACGGTTCAGGCTGGTGGTGTAATGGTGTGGAGGATATTCTCTTGGCACACTTTGGGCCCCTTAGTACCAATTGAGCATCGTTTAAATGCCACAGCCTACCTGAGTATTGTTGCTGACCATGTCCATCACTTTATGACTATAGTGAACCCATCTTCTGATGGCTACTTCCAGCAGGATAATGCACCATGTCACAAAGCTCAAATCATCTCAGACTGGTTTCTTGAACATGGCAATGAGTTCACTTTACTCAAATGGCCTCCACAGTCACCAGATCTCAATCCAATAGAGCACCTTTGGGATGCGGTGGAACGGGAGATTCGCATCATGGATGTGCAGCCGACAAATCTGCAGCAACTGCGTGATGCTAATCTCTGAGGAATGTTTCCAACACCTTGTTGAATCTATGCCACAAAGAATTAAGTCAGTTCTGAAGGCAAAAGGGGGTCCGACCCGGTACTAGCAAGGTGTACCTAATAAAGTGGCCGGTGAGTGTATATATATATGTATACACACACACACACACACACACACAGTATCTCACAGAAGTGAGTACACCCCTCACATTTTTGTAAATGTTTTATTATATCTTTTCATGTGACAACACTGAAGAAATGATACTTTGCTACAATGTAAAGTAGTGAGTGTACAGCTTGTATAACAGTGTAAATTTGCGGTCTCCTCAAAATAACTCAACACACAGCCATTAATGTCTAAACCGCTGGCCACAAAAGTGAGTACACCCCTAAGTGAAAATGTCCAAATTGGGCACTATTAGCCATTTTCTCTCCCCGGTGTCATGTGACTCGTTAGTGTTACAAGGTCTCAGGTGTGAATGGGGAGCAGGTGTGTTAAATTTGGTGTTATCGCTCTCAGTCTCTCATACTGGTCACTGGAAGTTCAACATGGCACCTCATGGCAAAGAACTCTCTGAGGATCTGAAAAAAATAATTTTTGCTCTACATAAAGATGACGTAGGCTATAAGAAGATTGCCAAGACCCTAAAACTGAGCTGCAGCACGGTGGCCAAGACCATACAGTGGTTTAACAGGACAGGTGACCAAAGAAGTATAGTGCACGTGCTCAGCGTCATATCCAGAGGTTGTGTTTGGGAAATAGACGTATGAGTGCTCCCAGCATTGCTGCAGAGGTTGAAGGGGTGGGGGATCAGCCTGTCAGCGCTCAGACCATCTGCCACACACTGCATCAAATTGGTCTGCACGTCTGTCATCCCAGAAGGAAGCCTCTTCTAAAGATGATGCACAAGAAAGCCCGCAAACAGTTTTCTGAAGACAAGCAGACTAAAGACATGGATTACTGGAACCATGTCCTGTGGTCTGATGAGTCCAAGATAAACTTATTTGGTTCAGATGGTGTCAAGCGTGTGTGGCGGCAACCAGGTGAGGAGTATAAAGACAAGTGTGTCTTGCCTACAGTCAAGTATGGTAGCGGGAGTGTCATGGTCTGGGGCTGCATGAGTGCTGCTGGCACTGAGGAGCTACAGTTCATTGAGGGAACCATGAATGCCAACATGTACTGTGATACACTGAAGCAGATACTGGGCCGCAGGGCAGTATTCCAACATGATAAGGACCCCAAACACACCTCCAAGACGACCACTGCCTTGCTAAAGAAGCTGAGGGTAAAGGTGATGGACTGGCCAAGCATGTCTCCAGACCTAAACCCTATTGAGCATCTGTGGGGTATCCTCAAACGGAAGGTGGAGGAGAGCAAGGTCTCTAACATCCACCAGCTCCGTGATGTCGTCATGGAGGAGTGGAAGAGGACTCCAGTGGCAGCCTGTGAAGCTCTGGTGAACTCCATGCCCAAGAGGGTTAAGGCAGTGCTGGAAAATAATGGTGGCCACACAAAATACTGATGCTTTGGGCCCAATTTGGACATTTTCACTTAGGGGTGTACTCACTTTTGTGGCCAGCGGTTTAGACATTAATGGCTGTGTGTTGAGTTATTTTGAGGGGACAGCAAATTTACACTGTTATACAAGCTGTACACTCACTACTTTACATTGTAGCAAAGTGTCATTTCTTCAGTGTGGTCACATGAAAAGATATAATAAAATATTTACAAAAATGTGAGGGGTGTACTCACTCCTGTGAGATACTATATATATATATATATATATATATATATATATATATATATATATAATTTTATTTTTTTTAATATATATATATATTTATTGTATTCCCTTTCATTTGTTTATATTTAAGTTAATATTTAAGTTAAAAAGAATTTCCATTACAGAACCAAAAATAAAAACTTACTTGAAATCAATGAACATGAACTGAGACAGCATTAAATATATAACACTTTTGTATTTTAGCAAAGGCAACATTTCTCATTTGAATTTAGTTTACTTTTTAATTTAGTTTACCTTGATGTACCAAAATAACAAAAAATGAAATTAAAATGAATTAATTGTATATCGAACAAACAAAAACCCCTAAAAATGACAAAAACACAGCAAAACTACTACAACTTTGACTAAAATTAAAATGTATACAAAAACTACTAAACTTTATAATATACTACTACCAAACTTTATAATGCTAAAAACTACAACACAACAACGTTACTACAACTATAACTAAAATAAAAATGGAAAATACAAAAATAAAAACTACAAATTATAAGTTTCTCCATATTACTAAAATAGCACTGCAAAAAAACAATTAAACAGCATTTTACAGCATATCCATTATAGCATTTTTACTGTAATATAATAACACTAAAAATCATGGTGTGTCAACTATTTTTTTTTTTTTTTTTCATTTTAATGAGAATGTCTATAAAATAAAAATCACATCAAATACAAAATGCAACTGAATAACTTATAGAATCAAGAACTGCTTAATTGTCATGAAAATAAGGTCAAAATGCATAAAAAGGTCAACTGAGTGTGAAGCTGTATCTTGAATGGAGGCCTTTATAGGGGTAAAAGGGCTATTAGAAGGTCTGGAGACATTGAAATAAAACATTTCATGATGTGTTCTTAATAAACCTCAAATAAAGCCATCACAAGTGTTGAATTTTAGTCACAGCACAATCAAACAGCATTAAAATGCCATACAGACATTAAATACACATAAGCAGCACTAGCACAGGACTGATTCATTCATCATGAGCAGATTACCATGGCTTGCCACCTACTGTATCTATACACTCATTTCACTGGACTGGAGTTGGCAGCTTTAGTTCAGGTTATATCTGGAATACATTATTATTTAGGTCGTCCTACAATAAAGAAGGTATCCTTGACTTAATTACCCAATTCCCAACTTTACAACTGTCCAATTCCCTATTCCCAACTCTGAATAATAGCACTGAACTATTTTATGTTTGGTTCTCATCCGAAATATGCCCTAAAGTAATTTTTTAATACAAATATAGATAAATGCATCTTCTTTATAATAATAACAACAACAATAATAATCTTGTTGTTGTTGTTTTTAATGACTAAACAGGCAACAAATTATTATTTTAAAGTCTATATATATATATATATATATATATAAATTTCCAAGTTTTACCCTTTGAAAATACATTACAGTTTCAGTTTCGCTTTACATAAATTCATTAAGGCTAGCCATTTATAATAAATGTTATTTATAATGAATTTATTTTATACTTCCTGTTCTTTTCTGAATACTGTTATATTCAAATGATTTGTAGTGGATTGATGAGAACAACAACCTTAAGAAAAACATTTCTTTATTTGAAATAAAATAAATGTAAACCAAATAAATGAATGAATAAATAAATAAAAATGAGCTACAATTAGCCAACGCCACATTTCTCATTTTTATTTTGTTTAAATTGATGAACTAAAATAACCAAACTAAAAAAATTCTATTTTTTTTTTAATTATACTGACATTAAAAAAACCTAATAAAAATGTCAAAACAGTTACTAAAAGTTACTAAATATTTATAATTAAAATATATAAAAGTATATAAATATATAATATAGAAAAATAAAACTAACTCAAATATAAGTGAAAACTATAATAGTACTACAATGACACTAAAATAGCACTGGATGTAATGTTTGTAAATATTTTGTTTTATTTACCAGTATTTAACATTACTTCTGAAATAAATAAATAAAACACAAATTGACAAATGTGTTATATTATGTATATGTTATGTATTTTTTATTTTATTTTATTTATTTCAAAATTACTACCACTTTAAGGGTAAAACTTGGAAAGTGTAAAAACCATTTGCAGTGCACCTTGTTCAGGCGTGAACAGAATATACTAGTAGTATGTTTGTATCAATGGAATGTCTTGTAGTTATGGTATAAGATACAGCTGGTTGCCATGGCTATAGTTTACCTGAGGTCCGTCTCTGAGACCGTCCTCTGGGCCACGCCCTCTTCAGACTCCTCCTCCAGCTCCGCCTCCTCTCTGTCTACACTATCTTTCTGTCTCCTCAGCTTTCCAGCCCTCCCCCCTCCTCTCTTCCTCTCTCTGTCCTCCTCTAACCCTCCTTCCTCCTCTTCCTCCTGTACCGCCTCCCCAACTGACTCCTCCCCATCTCTGGAGAGGCTCCGCCCCTGCACTGCATTGCTGTGGGCGTGGCTGGCAGAAGCAGAAGTGCAAGCAGCATGGAGAACAAACATGTAGCACAGTGAAAACAGGTGTCAACACTAAAGTAAGAATGAATGAATGACAACACAACAAAATAACAATGCAAACAGTAAAAACAACAGAAGCCAGACAGTATGCACATAAAACAGAACAAAAATGTGTTTCAAAGCTTGCAGAACTGAAATATTCACCTCTAGTTTGCTGGTGATTATTTGCTAGTATTTCAGTAAAAGTTTTCGCTAACATGGAGCAAATTATGAAAATGTTGGACGACAGACAAATGCTATGCAAACCAAGGCTTCGATTATTTTGTCAAAAATACAGTAAAACAGTGATATTGTGAAATATTATTACAATTTAAAATAACAGTTTTCTCTTTGAATATATTTTAAGATTTATTCCTGTGATCAAAGCATTACTCCAGTCTTCAGTGTCTCTTGATCCTTCAGAAATCATTCTAATATGCTGATTTGCTGCTCATTTCTTATTATGATCAATGTTTAAAACAAAGGCTGCTCACCTAAACCGAACCCAATCTTGAACGCCCTCAGACCCAAATAATGATGAAGCCTACAAAGCTGCTGTTTCTCTCAGGCCATGTACACACTGCTACTAAATATGATCCTCACTCCTTTTCTGAGTGCTTAATCCTGTTCTGCACACAGCAGGTATTTATAGGAGTGATAACCTCATTTTATATCCAAATGTACGCCTGGATGATTCAGATATGAGTTACGTCTTGACCCATATGCAATTTTGGATACCAATTTAGCAGACGCTTATATCCAAAGTGACTTACAAATGAGGAAAATAACAAGCAATTCATTACAGAGCCAACAATATTTGCATGCAGCATTCAATATGCGTGTAGCCTGACTATTATTCTGGACAAGAAGTGCCCACTAAAACTGAAAGAGGCTGTTTGATTGATAGTGTCCTGCCATAGTCTGGTTTGGGTTATAATTTCTAAGCATTTGTTATCTAGTAATAAATTCTGATTATTTCATAAACATAATTTTATGAACCTTTAAACTTTGCATTCTCAGTTCAAATTCAGGAATTAAAGGGATAGTTCACCCAAAAAAGAAAATTCTGTCATTAATTACTCACCCTCATGTCATTCCAAATCTTTAAGACCTTCGTTCATTTTCGGAACACAAATTAAGTTATTTTGATGAAATCCCAGAGCTTTCTGACCCTCCATAGACACAATGACACATTCAAGGCCCAAAAAGGTAGTAAGGACATGGCTAAAATAGTCTGTGACATCAGTGGTTCAACTGCAATTTTATGAAGCCATGAGAATACTTTTTGTGCACAAAGAAAACAAAAATAACGACTTTATTCAACAATTTCTTCTCTTTGTCAGCCTTTAACACGCATTCACAAGAGTACTACGACGCATGTGTGTGGTTCTGCTGACACAGGAGCCGGCGTTCTGGCATAGAACCTGGATGCACTGCACCTTGCTTACAAACAGAGGAATGCACATGCATGTGTCGTGGTACTGATGTTTATGCACATTGAAATCGGAAGAGAAGAAATCGTCAAATTTTAGAATTTTTCTTTGCGCACAAAATGTATTCTCGTAGCTTCATAACATTACGGTTGAACCACTGATGTCACATGGACTATTTTAACAATGTCCTTACTACCTTTCAGGGCCTTGAACGTGGTTGTTGCGATGCTGTCTATACGGTCTTAGAAAGCTCTTGGATTTCATCAAAAATATCTTAATTTGTGTTGCGAAGATGAACGGAGGTCTTACGGGTTTGGATAGACATAAGGGTGAGTAATTAATGACAGAATTTTCATTTGTGGGTGAACTAACTCTTTAAATTGGGATAAGGCATTTCCAAATTTAAGTGGTGCATCATCTAGTGTTAAGAAATTTCCAGAAAGCAAGTCAATCAGATTAGAACTGCAGAGTTTTTGATAGTGTTTGCTAGTTACGCGTATGAGGGCATGCCGTCTGAGGCTGAGACTAAACATACATAAAACTCGATGCCTCGGTTTACCTCCAACTGCCAAATGATTACGATGTTTCCAGCAGTGTTGTTATTATATAACTAAAACTAAATCTAAATCTAATAAAATATGATTTTAAATATTCAACTAAAGTGGAAACTTTCTAATTAATTTTCAAACTAACTAAATAGAAATGGTACCTAAATAAAGTAGTAAGAGCTAAAATTACTACAACTAGAACTGAAATAAAAATAAATTAAAGCTAAATAGAAATATACTTTAAAAAAGGAGAAAAATCACATAAAACAAAACTAAAATTAAAACAAAAAACAAAAATTAATCTAATTCAGAATATTAAAAAAATACTATAATATGTAATAAATAGTACTAAAATAATACTGGTTTCCAGACTCTGACAGTAGTTTGGTCCAGCACACCAGACAAGCTACACTATTAACATCCCTGTTTCTTGTTTGCAGTCAGGAGACGCTAAAACATGAGGAATTCACTCCTGCAAATAACTGCGGTTGTCACTCCCAAAACATAGCAGTATGTACGTGGCCTCAGCGAACACCGTTTTGGAGCCCTGGCTGTGGACTGTTCCCAGACTGAATTGTGACACACAGGTTTGACAGTGATCCTAACTTGAGAATCTCACCTGATCTTGCGGCTGCCCCGCGGCCGTTCTGACTGGACAGAGATGTAGCTCATGCTGCTGAATCGAGACGCACTGCTGGTTCTCGACACAGCGGACACGTCGCTGACATCACTGTCCGAAGACTTGGCCGAGAGGTTTTCTCCCCGCTGAGGGTCCCTGCCTGAACGCTGCAGAACAAACACAACACATGCCGTTACAGAGAACAAATAGAAAATACAAAGGTGTTAGAGGCCAAGTGGCACTTTCATTTTCCCTTATCCGACCAATGGCAAATAGGGAGAATGACATTTCACACAAAGACAGAGCTTAAGTTAAAATACAATTAATTAAAATAATGAATAATAATTATAATAAATAAACAATAATGATAATGAAATTAATAATAATAATAGTAATAATAATACATTTGAAATAAATAAATTAAATTCAAATAATGTAAAATATAAATAAACTAATATTATTTAAAAATAAATAAAAATAATAAACATGAAATAAAACAAATTAATATAAACAAATACATAAATTATTATTATTATTAGTAGTAGTAGTAGTAATAAATTCATGAGCATTCCTTAAGCTCAAACAGTACAGCATGGGTTTGATTCCCAGGGAACGCACAAACTGACAAAACCTTTACCTTGAAGGTAAATTAAGTTGCATTGGATAAAATCATCAAAACTAATAGCATAATTTCATAAATAAATGTAATAATAAATTTATAATTTATTAAATAATTATAAATAAATTTATACATTTTTTATTGTTTTGTTTTTTGAGAAAAACTACCCTAAAAAGGATGACAAGCATCATTAAAACGAAAAGCCACTGCATTTATACTAAGGCTTTCCTGGTAATTCTGTCTTGGACAGACATGGAGAGCTATTGTAGCATCTTATGTAACACATTTATGTATAAGGAGCTCATGGCTCGCTATGATGATTATAAACATTACGTCCTAAATGGCACCTCTTATCAGACAGAGCAAACAAACTGAGTCTTTATCTGCTTTTAATAGGATTCTGTAGAACTCATGGGCCTGTACAATGCTTTTCATACCACACGCTTAAAAAGATACAAAGGGAAGACAATATACAGTAGCCATATATGAAGCTGAATCTCAGCACAATGTCCAGTGTACACAAATACTAATGTAAATACTGAGCAGAGACCACAAACCTGGAACACTATATAGAGCTTTAAAAATTTCACAATTGCTGGAAGTGGGTCACCAAATAAACATCATGTTTAATCTATGATCACTTAAGTTCAAATAAGCAATGTGAATGGCTGAAAAGTAGTACAAAAAATAGCTAACTAAACTAAACTAAGGGGGTGAAAGAAGAACTTGGTCAATAAAAATAAATAAAAAATCTCACGCACAGTCTTGCATGCATAAAATCAATAAATGAAAACAAAAATGACCCTATCTTTATCTTTATTATTTAAATGTTCTCCATTTAATTTTTATATTTAAATAATGAATTATAATAAAATTATGATTAATTATTAAATTATTCAAGTAACCAGGAGTACTATTTAACTGTGATGATCTCATGTAGCGTGATTGCAACTGATAAATTTATTCAAAATACAAATATTATTACTAGAAAACATGAACACAAACTAATTTGTGAAATGAGTGATGAGTAGAAGCATATACCTGTACTAACTATAGTATAACTATATTTAATCATTTAAAAAGTTTTGAAATGTTTTTCATGTTAAGTATTGGAGCGGTAGACCACAGTTACTTGCCTTTTGATAGTCCTGTTCCAGCCTTGAATCTGAGCCGGTTCCCTGTTTATACTTGTTCATCTTCAGCTTCATCTGCCGCGTTCGTTCCTCCACATCCATAGCATCTATGGAGCACAGCAGATGTCAATGAGTTTGCGTGTTTGGAAGTTTGTTGAAAAAATGCCTTGTGATGTTGGTGAGGCTAGATGGGATCTAATCTGTTGACGTGTTCACCAATGAAGCGTTTGAATAATGTGGAATGATTTAATACAGAAATCTTTCCCATAATGTACAACACTGAACTAACAAGGCTAGCTAACATTTCTCATGAGGAGTTTCATACAATGCAGCATGATGTTTCTGAAATGTGAGCATATGAGACAACTGTCTGTTATACCAAACTATCCATGAAAAAAATTTTATGCATTTATCAAAATGCCTGTCACCATTATTAAAGAAGTGCTTGTAAATTAAATTTCTTCACACATTGGCATACTTTAAATCATGCAGCACAGAGGAGAAAAAGTATATGTATAAATAAAATAATTGCAGCAAGTTACAGAAGGGATAGTAATGTTTAATAATCAAGAAACTAACTGATCTTTTTTAGTTATTTTTATGAGTTGAAATCTGATTGTGTAATAAACTCACACAAACGCGACACACTTTACATCATCTGAATAGTAAAGAATGATTTACTATTAGAAAATCAGAGCAATAAAGTAAGTGCATGTTCAAAGTTGAATTAAATCAAATGCTGTAGTTTCGTATAATTTAGTACTAAACACATTTAGTGTTTTAAATGTTTTTAACATGTTGTGTGGTCGCTAGGGTGACTTTAGCATGGCTTGTTTTTTGGTGTGTTTTTACATTTACATTTATTCATTTAGCAAACTCTTTTATCCAAAGCAACTTACAGTTTGGGGAATACATCTATAGATTCATCTTAAAGAGGCAAACAGACACAGGAAGTGCTTGTAATACCAAGTTTTTCTGCACGTTAATTTCAAGGGTGACCTGAGTCTCTGTGATATTAAAACTGATACTGAGAGTAATTTTGTTGAAAAGCACAATCTGATATTTATTCATAGCAAAAAGTCACATAAACTTCTGAAACCTTTTTGACTGCAAGGCAACAAGCTACAACTAAGCAGCCCGTTTGCACATGAAAGAACTGAATTTGTGGCATTGAGCCGTGTGAAGCAAACTACATCTGTCTTTGTCAGTGCAGGTGCCGTAAATGTCAATAGCAATTTTCTCTGGCCAATAGCAATTGTGCTTTTAAGTAATTAACATGTTCAGCAAATTACCCAATGATTAGCGCTCTCAGAATCATTAGATTAATTGGATTAAATTGCAGCACTACAGTGAAGTTCATACATGCAGTGTGTTTTCTAAGTTTAATGCCACATTCACAGCTGAAAGTGCTTTCAGAATGCTTTGCATCATGGGAAGTCAATCCGCATACAAAAGTTTAGATATCTGCAATGCCAAAACCACACAACACACTTCATTCTCTAAACTAAGTTGTTCAAAGAGAGATGGTAGGAAGAAAAAAAGCACACTAATAAAAAGGATGAAAATGGATGCAAATAAAACTGAAATTGACCTTAGCACCTTCTAGAAATAGCCATGATGTGATATATCTGTACTTATGCTGTCACGAAGCCAGCTTCAAGCCATAACCAAGAACTGTACACAACAATCGGGTTCAGAAGGTACAAAATCCAATTCATTTTCTCCATAGAGAAATTCATTTGAAACAATAATAGTGTGAATCAATTTCATTTCCATAAAACAGCAATAAATAGCCAAATTACCCATCATTCTGAGGAGAGATCCACCAATCATAAAAAGGCACTGTTACTGTGGAAATGAAAATCTCTGCAAAAATCTAAGCATCGTCCACTGCCATAAAACATTGTAAATGACCAAAAAAAAAAAAGCCTCAAACAGCTGACAAATCACCATATTAGAATAATTTCTGAAGTATCATGTGACACTAAATACTGTAGTAAAGATGCTGAAAATTCAGCTTTGGATCACAAGAATGAATTACATTTTTAGAAAAAAAGTTATTTTAAATTTGAATAATTGTTCACTTTTTTACTATATTTTATCAACCAAATGAAGCTTTAGTCAGCATCAGATACCTCTTTTTTTTAAATATTTACAAATCTTACTGATCCCAAACTTTTGAATGGTAAAGAATATAGGAATATTTTGCAATAATTTGCAAATATATTGTTATTATAATGGTTTCCAATAAGTTAAAATGGCTTGTTTTTGTGTACCATGTTTGATTTATTTATGTCACTAACAATGTTTCGGTGTCTTTTCAGCACCTTTTTTCTGATGCATGGAGAACATGGGGAAAACAATTCCAAAATCAAGGCTGCTGAAAAAGCATTTTGTCATTCGAGGAATGCCACCATTTTGAATTATTATTATTTATTTTTTTTAAATATGAACACACACGATCATAATCGCACGTTTATGACTGAAGCTGATTAAAAAAAAAAAAAAAAATTTAAAAAAAAAAATCCATGAGCTTCACAACAAACAGCAACTCCTACAATTTGCAATAAAGAAACTAGGTGAAAAAACACACATAAAAAAGAGCAGAGAGAAGGAATGATGGATTCAACCAAGACAAGCAAACAGCAGAAAGAGATAGCACAGTCCCAGCATTTACTCCTCTATAGTTTTTACACTCATTACTACATTCAAAAATGACAACAGCTAGATTTGAACATATTTAACTGTGTGTACTGCAGTGCAAACTGATAATGGTTGAATCTCACAATGTCCAGCTCTATATACACAACATATTTAATAGTATATTCTAATTGATACCGTATTTCCACTATTACGATTATTAACTTACATTATTTTAATGCATATTATAATTCATGTTGAAAATATTATTTTAATATTATTATAATTTACATAATGAAATTTAAGCCTATTTTTTTACCATTAAGTTTTGTTTTTTGCACCGACACATTCCCCAAATCTCAATAACTTAATTCAATTGTTTTTCTTTTGAACTGTACAGGGAAATGTATGGAAGCTTGTTTCTGCTACTGAATTACAAAAAAATAAAAAAATAATTTGCTATTGCAAGGTTACATCTTGCAATTTTGACATTTTTCTCTGAATTGCATATTATAAATTAGCAACTGTAAGTTACAAAGTCAGAATCGTGAGTCTAAAAGTGAGCAAATATCAGAATGGAGAGCTTTTTTCCTCAGAATTGGACTTTATGACTCGCAAAAAGTAGTAGGAATTCCAGGATATAAAGTCAGAATTGTGAGGAATAATATTAAGTTAAAAAGGCAATTGATTTCCTACAATTCTGACTTGTATTCTCAGAACTGCGCAATGTAAATTCACAATTGTGAGAGAAAAAAAAGTTTATATCCTGCAATTCTGACTTTCTAACTTGCAATCGCATGTTTATATCTCACAATTCTCACATTAAAACTTACACTTACGAGTATATATACAGCTTACAGTTCTCACAAGTCAGAATTGTGAGCTAAAAAATTGCAATTATCTTTTTTCTTTTTGTTTTTTTTATTCCAATGGCAGAAACAAACTTCAATAAAAAAGACTGTGTGACTCTGTGAGATTAACCTTATATCCATTGTGTATGCGCACACTGCAGCTTGATCTGCTGGAACATCCATAATAGTTTCTGATGGTTTCGAACTGGTCCAAACTAATCATTAGCTAGTCTAAGATTCTCTAGATGATGAATCAATTTTCATCAGTTTTGGGTGAATTGTTCCTGAACGAGAGTGTGACAAACAGAGAGGAGCTGGGACACGGCGTGAAGGAAGACGAGAAAAGCAAAGCAGAAGAAAGGACAGACCTGAGTTTTTCCGACTGGGGGAGTCCGTGTCTTCTGGGAGGGGGGTTGAGGGGTGATGGGGTCACATCACAAAAACGGACAGACAGACAGAGGAGAGGGGTGTGAGAGGAAGTGTGCAGAAAGAAGGGACGAGAAATCAGGGGCAAAAACACACGGGAGGGAACACATCAACAACAACAACACAAACAACACCACCACCACCACACAAAAAATGAGGGATACACAACACACGACAAAAAGATAAAACCACAAACACAAGTTTCAAGTCCCGTGATACAAAGAGAAAACATCATTAAAGAAGAGGAAAAAGAAATCACAGTTCAGAGGGAAAACACAAAGAGCGGCCAGTCCTGCTTCAAAACAAACCCTGAAACACTAGAGGAATGTTAATAGAACATGCAGAAAGGAATGAATAAAAAGACCTGTGGACAGAAAGGAGGATAGAAGAGAGAGGAGGAGGACAGTCTCCACAAACCCTGAAGAGAAATAACCTTCAGTTGACAAGACCAGGTCCTGACACCAATCAGATGTGTTTTTATGAACATACGGATGCTAAACACAACACTCACAGATACACTACCATATCTAAGTAAAATAACAACAGCCATTTATTGCACAAAATTATTGTCATACTCCAGGTGATTTAAAGTCTCAGTAATTTTCTGGCAGTTAACTTATTTAAGTCTTATCCTGAGTGATTTCGTTTTGGGGTCAGTAAGACTTTTAAAAAAAAAATAATTAATACTTTTATTCAGCAAGGGCACATTACATTGATGAAAACTGACAGTACAGACTTTTATGACCATTTATATATGAATTCATTGATCATAAAAAAAAATTCTAGAGCAGCAAATCAGCATATTAGACGATTTCTGAAGGATCATGTGAAACTGAAGTCAAAAGAGCCTGACAGCAGTTTTATCATTGGTGGCCACGAGTTCTTCTACCATTACTGACCCTGCTTTAGACACTCTGATACAAATTAGATATATATATAAAAATCTGTCACTCTAATTTGACCCCCCAAAAAAAGAAAAGAAAAAAGTGGACATTCTGCAGGCATGTGCACTATATATCATTTGCAGCAATGCATAATGCATCACACCATGAATGATGCATAAATCTCTAAATGGCCACAAGTTTTATCAAATTAAACTTTAATACAGTCACTTCACATCAGAAACGGTCACATGTTGCTCATTTCGCCTTAAACAATGAACTGCACTACAAATTGCTGTCACATCCCATTTACTGCAAGCATGCTAAAGCTATCTAAAGCATGTCTAAATGCATCTACCTTAAAGAATATCACAAAAAAAACACTAAAGTAAAAAAAAAACAAACAAAGGTTCTTTATTGGCATTGATGGTTCCATGAAGAACCTTTAACATCCATGGAAACTTTCAAGTGCATAAAACGTTCCCATAGTGGAAAAAGGTTGTTAAATGTTCTTCACACTAAGAAAATAATGGTTCTTTTAAGAACTGCTCAATGAAAGGTTCTTTGAGGAATCAAAAATGGTTCTTCTATGGCATCACTGTGAAAACCCTCTTTTGGAACCTTTTTTTAAGAATGTGGTCCGAGCATCATCTCTGAATCACCCGCTGGAGAAAACTGTCCTGCTAATCCTTCAGTTTAGTCCTGATCACAGATATCCCAGCACCCTCATTTAGATCATTTGTTCAATGCCCGTGTAGGATCTTATATAATGGCACTGGCGTCTAAGGCCAGTGTTTTGCACTAATTGGACACCCTCCTCCTCTCCATATTCAAATTCTTTATCTGTGTCTTCACAGAGAACACAATCTGCTGATACGGCTCATTTTTTCTCAGTTCTTCATTGTTCTCTTGAGCTGTGCTTTGATTCGTCGCTGCATTAATCACGCCACGACCCTGCGTGCATGATCTTGTGTACTCAAGCACATTTCTTATGCATTAATCATCCTCAAGATGATGCCATTCCACGCAGACGGCTGCACTGACGGGACATTCATTAGCTGGACCTGATATGGACCCTATTAACCTCCCCAAACACACACACACACACAACCATCTTATCAGAAAGCTATTCTGGTCCTCAGCAAGAGAAATGCTGTTCTGCTTTGTCACTGATGCTTATATCACTGTCGTCTCATTTGCGTTTAGCTCAGTATACGTTCAACACAGTAATACATTAGTCTGAAGCTATATTCATCATACGCAGCTCTATAATTTCCATCATCTTTGTGCACAAAGTGGAGATGAACATCTCAATTTAAAAAGACACTGTTAAAATCATACACTTGTTTTGTTTAAATTTGAATTGTAATGTTTTGAGTGTGAATGGACAATGAAAACTCACACAAAGAGAGCATGTCTACTTATCTGTGACTAATTAAATGAGAATTGATAGCTAACAGTGTTTCAAAAATTAAACAATAATAATAAAAATTTGCTCAGAGCAAAAGGAACATAAAATGTACACTACATTTTTTTTTTTTTAATTTTTAGAAATAAACTATCATTTCAGATTAGATTTTTTGTAAGAATTTGATACTTATATTCAGCAAGCATGCATTAAAGTCAATCAAAAATGACAGTAAAGATTTTTGCAATGTTACAAAAAGTTTCAAATATAATTTAATAGAATAGGGCTTAATATTTTCAAATATCAAAAATAAATTTTAAAATGCATTAAAACAGAAAATTATAATATTTCACAATATTACAGTTTTTACTGTATTTTTGATCAAATAAATACAGACTTGGTGAGCTTTAATTTTGAATAATTTTTCATTTACAAACCAAAACTAAAAGATAAAACTATATAAATACTACCTATGCACATTTTAAAAATAAAGAAATGAAATAAAAATGACAAATGCATACAACAAAAATCACTGTGTTTTCTTTAAAGTACCATTTCCAATGAGTTTATCAAAAATACTTAATATTACAATAACAGATTGTTGTGGAAAAACCTAATAATTCAAACAAATACACATCAGTGTCAGTCCATGACCGTCTGTATGGAAAATCTTGTCAGTTTTGTGTGCAATGTGCATTAAATGGTCTATTGACCAGCCAATTGATTTTCACCTTCCTCGTTTACTCCACCTGACTGTATGCACTGCACTTATTCATCCAGAGATTTAGAGCTTAAAGCCAGAGCTCAAAATCACTCAGAGGAAGAGCGGAAAGAGCATACAGGG
>NC_136740.1:29471431-29623931 GCF_936440315.1 Barbus barbus
ATATGCCCTATATATAAAAAGTTTCGGAGTATGGCATGCCTAAAAACATGTATATTCATTCTAAAAATGCCCTAAATGTTTTAATTGTATTAGTTTACATGATTTTTTTTTTTATTAATTAAAATTATTCATGTCATCTTGAGGCCGCTTTGGAAGTTTTGCTCATGTTGAGAACCACTGGTTTAAGCAGCTCGGTGTTAGCTATTTTTGATGAAAGACGTATTAGTTGCCCTGTGTAGAACATTGTAAAAAAAAAAAAAAAAAAAAAAAAAAAAAGTTTTTAACTTTAAAATGTCATTTAATGTTCCTTGCCATTTTTTTTTGCCAACCAAATTTCACTCATAAATTGCTGGCAAATTAGAAAGTAAATCCTACACCAAATTGTCCTTGGTGAATGAGTGACAACCGTGTTTCCCTGCAGTGTGTACGTGGCCTTTGAGAGCGGACTGAATACTGTACGTCAAGTGTTATGATTAAAGCTTCTCAAGCATTCCTGGAAACGAAGTAGTCCATGTGTGTGTACGGCTACTGTTCAGATGAGATTCTGCCTTGTTGCTGGAGTTCTGTCTTACATTGCTGTTTTTTAACCCAACTTCTAGTTGCTTCTAGTTTGTAAGTGTTTGTTTTCGGCTCATTCCGTTGGTCTTCTCATTGTGCCATTCTACTGTTAAACCCTGTGAACCACTTCCATTGGATTTTACACATTGTGACCAGAGATTAAACTGGACATGAAAAGAAACAAGTTTGTTTATACATTTCAGTGCAGTTATTGTGTATCTATAGTTAACCATTTATACCAGTAAGGAGTGGATGATGGTTTCTAAGAGAATATCAGTTTTGTTTAACTCTGTTAAGACCCAATGCTCTGAAATAAACCATGTTAAGTGCAACTGTTTCAAGTTTCTTAAGGCACTCAAACCAGTATAAAAGTTTGGGGTCAGTAAATGCTTTTAAAAGAAGTTTCTTCTGCTCAGCAAGCCTGAATTTATTTGATTAGATAATACAGTAAAAACAGAAATACTATTACAATTTAAAATGGCTGTTTTCTGTGTGAATGTTTTTTAAAATGTAATTTATTTCCGTGATCAAAGCTGAATTTTTAGCATCATTACTCCGTCACATGATCCTTCTGAAATCGTTCTCATATGATGATTTGCTATCAATGTTGAAAACGGTAGTACTGCTTTTTTATGAATGAATCGCTGATGAAGATATATAAAAAAAGTTTTAAAAAGATATAAACTTGCAATTCTGAGAAAATGTAAGAATAGCAAAACATAGACTCAGAATTGACTTCTATAGTTTAATTAAAAAAATAATAATTTATATAAAATTAAAACTAACACCAAACTTTTGAAGGGTATACTCTTGGATATCCTGAAAGGTTTTATGAGATATCAGTTACATTGGATTTGCAGTTATTCTATTAAAATAAATCTAGTTATCGAGACTTCATCAGATCAAGTGCTGTCCTTTCAGCAAAAGAATGCGTGCAGGTAAGAGTAAGACAGACAAAGAGTCAGCGAAAGCAGCGTCTGTCGTGTAAGTGAAAGATCATTAAATCACGGGCCTCTGGCGCTCGCTGGACTCTAAAGTACACACTAACGACACCTGAAAGAGATGATACACACTCTCTACCTCTGTTTACCTTCCAGCCATTAGATGAATCACACTTGGCTCTTGCTCATGAGCTTGCGTAACAGCAATCGTAATAATGATTGCGATGAGAGTCTCTGATGTTATTACCCAATAGATCTCTCTCAGACGGCTGCGTTTTGAACACGGCCCATCCTGAGAGATCTATAACAAACCCAGAGAGCCAGTGCAGATTTTTCACTCAATGACATGACGCTCACGGACTGAAGGCATTACTATTGATTACATTACAATTTGTGGAAAGCGATGGAAAAACCCTAGGGACGTCTGGGACTGTTGCTGGGGATACCTGGTAAGGTTTGACTCGAAATGAGACAAAGTCATTTATGTTTCATCCACTCTAATGTGGCATTATGAGGAAACTCTTTCACAAGACGTGGGGCCTCATTTATAAAGTCTGCGTACGCTCAGATTAGATTTTAGAGTGTGCGTACGCTTAAATCCACGCCAGGGCTCATGTTTTTTAAAAACTGTCTTTGACGTGGAAAAGTGCTTAGCATCACATCAGGGTCTGAGCAGACGTACACATTTTTTATTGTCGGAGTATTGCAGGTTTTTTAAAATGTCAGCTGTTCTAAATTATGATGATTGGTGATATGTTAATGACGTTAATTAGGAGTCGTTTACAAGCAGAGAGCTGAAACCATTCAATTGCGTGCAAGCTCAAGAAGATCATTTGTGATCCATCTTTTGTTCACCAATGAATCCTCTGCAATGAATGGGTGCCGTCAGAGTGAGAGTCCACACCGCTGAAATAACTTTAAATTGTTGATCCTGGCCAAAATACCAGTCTATAATCTATATTAATGCATCTTTCAGTGAAAAAGTCTTACATGTTTGTTCCTACTGAACTCTTTTGGACTGTGAACAGTGCTTGATCTCAGCATATTTCTCTTCTAAATCAGAGATGATGACATTCTCACTGAAGAAAGCAACATTGCTTTTATAACTAGAGGATTCATATTTTAGCTGCAAGCAACAGGAACAGTTAATTGATGGACTGGAGTGGTGTGGATTAATTTTCATCAGCTGTTTGGACTCTCATTCTGACGGCACCCATTCACTGCAGAGCATCCACTGGTGAGCAAGTGATGCACTGCTACATTTCTCCAAATTTGTTCCCATGAAGAAATGAACACATCTACATCTTGGATGGCCTGAGGGTGAGTATATTTTCAGCAAATTTTCATTTTTGGATGAACTATTGCTTTAACGACATTGCACTGGTGAAACCTGAATAAAACCCGATGATCCTGCTTTCCAGCATGATTTTGGATGATCAAAAGAGCATTTTGAGCTTCAGTGGAAACATTAACATCTGTCTGTACAGACAGAGTCTCATGATCATTGTTGCTCATTTACTAAATTACAAAATTCTAAAATGTATTTATTTTGTGTATTTTGTTTAAATGGCAAAAACGTCTGTACAACAAACACCATAAATCAACATCTGCATCTCCCCATTTTTAACAGACACACACACACACACACACAAATAAATTAAATTGCTAATAATAAAAAAAATTAAAAATCAGTATTTTTGTTTTCCACTAAAAAGATCCTAAAGACAAAAAAGATAAGACTTTTTTTAAGATAAATCAATGCTAGATGTGATGTTAGAATAAACAAGTTTCAAAAAAATAATCTCTTAAATTAAATTATAAACAAGTCTTACAAATACATTTTTTTTGTGTGAAGAAAATAATTCAAATTGTTATTCAATGAACATATAGTTCACAAATAAGGGGAAGCTGAAGATTCACTATTCTTCACAAAATAAATTGTAGAGTCAACGTTTACAACTATCAATGCCAAGAAAGAAAATTTCCCAAGTTTCCCAATGTTGATTAAGACATTGCGGTGACGTTCATGCGCACTTATCTAAGAAATATCACTGCTTGAAGGCAGAAGAAGCCACAACATGCACACTGACAGTAAATCACTGCTGTCATGCCTTCAAAGCTTCGCAATCCTCCTCTTTAGGTTTGTACTAGAAAGTCAGAAAGAATGTACTTTTGCTACCTCACATAAGTGTCTTGTTAGATTAGTTCCATAGAGTTGATGCCTACCACAGGGTTTAAGATCTGCGTTGGATCATGGTGTGGAGTGAACCGAACAAGTCAACAATCACAGAACAAGATATACAAACACAGCTGAGAACATCAGCCCACGTCTGAGCCAAATACCTGACTTTAAGTGTTTAGTTACAAATAGTCAAGGTGTTGGCACGTGAAGGCCTTGTTTGATTCACAACATCTTCAAAATCAAATTAAACAGAGTGGTTTTAGTTTTATCGTTGTTATACAGCTGCGACAAAGCAAAAGAAACAATAAAGCACAAATGAGGCCATCAAATGGAAGCCAAGCTAGATGCATTTACTCACATGCCCGCAACAGCCATTTCTGCAAAGCAATCAATCTGTTCCCTGCAAAACAACAGAGTTCATAGAGTTCTCTCGCACAATGGATACAGTATCATTTTCATGGCAGGTTTCATTCTGAGTGAATCTGAGGCCTGTGTATTGACTCCATCAATGACCTCTAATTCACTGCGGCTTTGATCTACATTCACCATCAGAATAAAAAGCTCCCCTACGTCTAGAGCTATTTTGACCTCCCAGATGAAAATGTTATTGCTCAGAGGTTGTTCTTTCATAGTTCAGGAGATGAGATGTGGTCGCAGTTGTTTCAACTTTTTTTTCTCATATGCGTCTCGTAAAATTTGGAGAAATAAACAAACAAGCCAATTATTTACACACAGTAAAAGTATAGAGCTTTATGAGGAATTTGAATAGCAGCTCAGATCCTTTGGTGTGTTCAAATCATTTTCATATATATTTCAAGATCTACTAAAAATGTATGTGTTCTAGGTTTCAAAATATATTTACTTAAATATATTTCTACAAGTTTATCTTTTGGCCATCTTTTTGTACATTTTTTTAAATATATTTTCTTGCCCCTGAAATGTATTTTGGTATATGAAGGTTGGAACTATAGATGTTCTATTTAAAAAGATTTAAAACGTTCCACGTTTCCCACTCGTAATTACCAATTCATGTTGACTTTCAACTTGTAAGATAACAATCTTTCTGACATGTAGACGAACCATGAAACGAAGCTGTTTGACACTCCCGCTCATAAGTATTCATACCCCAAATGCGTCCTTTAGTGTCCTTACGTGACATGTTTATTTATATTTATGCTAATATACTTCCCCTTGCGCTAAGGACATAGATGTTTTTAGGATCAACTACGCATTTGTTTCATTGCATTTAATCTACTGCTCCTATGGAAAAGTATTCCAAGTCTTCAAAAGATAGCTTTGTGTCAAGAACAGGTAAAACGTAATGTTTTAATTGTTAAAAATCCCACTTCGAGAAGTTGCGGGAACCTTTCTTTTAAGGTGGAAACGGGCTTCCATATATTGTATCTTGGGAGGGAAAACGCTTTTTTCAACAATTTCAATCTGATCAGAGTTTGAGTCATTGTTTAAATCTCTTCTGAAACTCTGGAGGAGAAATTTACAGTCTTTTTTCTCAGGAGAAAAATAACGAGTGTAGGTGACACTCCTGTTTTCAGCGGGACTGAGCGACAGCCAGAGGGCTTCGGCATGTTTTGCTTCTCTTTTCACGTGTCGAGTCAAGCATTCAACGCTTCATGCTCGGCTTGCTTCTTAACTAACCCCTCCGAGTCCCTCTGTTCTATAACGGGCTTCTTTTGTTGTGGCACCTCCTGCACTTCAGACGCAGATTGTGTTCCTGCTGGGATCATGACCGGGACCCAGACCTCGAGGCAGGACAAAAACAGCCAGCAAATAGCTTCCATAAATGCATACAAGCTGCTTAGATGGCTAATGGTGGCCTATTTCTCGTGTTAAATCCTCTCTCCTCACGTAAAGACCATTGAGAATACAACTGCTCTGTCCTGAGAAGAGAGATGAGATAAAGTCCAAAGACTCTGTAAGTGACAGTTTATCACAAACACCTTACTTTCTTTCAGTCTAAAAGAGAATAATGCTATCCACATCCACTTTATAGCTCTAAATTATAACAGTATGTAAACAACTGTTTCACTTGTGAAAATGTTTAATGAGAATCCACTATGGCTCCTGAGTTGTGAAAGAGCGACCCAAAACAAATTTCATCTGACCTCTCGACCGAGACCTGACAAAAACAGGTTATGTTTTTCCGCTCATTAATTATTCCTCTTTTGAGTGATTTCGCTCGGCTGTTTCCACGTATAGGTCGAGGGGAGGGCTGAGGTTTCTTAAGGTCGCTCATTAACAAAGTCACAAGACCTTAACAAAACTAACAGCATTTCTCATTCACTAACACAATGACTGCTTGTATTCTGGTCAACCAACAGTGTGGCCCTTTCTTCAGTGTTTGTGTGAGCTTGTGCCGCTCCCCTATAATGATGTGTTCTTCAATCTGCAAAACTGAAACAACAATAGAAACGTTTGACCCCAAAGCACCCAGTGTTTTGTACATTTACGGAGCACGACTACATAATTACTCATTTAATTTGCCTCTTAAGATGCTCATCTTTTGTGCATGCTGATTGCTAAATCACGCTTGAGGGGCTTCTGTCTGAATGGCTTTGCTAGAACTCACTAAACTCTGTGCAATACATTGAGCACTTCTCTTAGAATATCCATGAACATTAGTGTCTCATTAATGGTGTTTACTAAAGCTAGTATAACTGTAGCATTCAGTTTTGCACAGGCGATTATCACTCATTTTATTCATAAAGTGTAAAAATCTAAGCTTTAGTCAGCCTTTCGGTCTCATAAACAACACAATGTTCATAATCCTTCCAATTAACAGCTTCTCATAACATTTTTGCTGGTTTTAATAGTCATCAGTGCATCGGTGCAATTGTAGACATTAAAAACCTCACCATTAGTTAGATCAGCTGATTTGTTCCGGATCATCTCTTAATGACTAAAAATAAAACACTGCAATATTAATCCTTTCCTGCAGGAATCCGCGATTCTCCTGAAGTAAGCTTCTTTCATTTCACTTCATCATGTGCCAGTTCAGGAGAGGAAAGTTATGCTGACTGCAGTGTTGTTACTGTTAACTAAAACTAAGGAGGGGTTTTAAACTAAATTTAAAAAAAAATTGTATGTGTATTAGCCATTCATTTACATGACAACTGCGTTTTATGGGCCCGAACAAGCTAACTTTTGAAGTTTCAAAGTGCAAGTTTTTGGAAACAATGCTGTTATTGTCCCTGTGTTAACTACAAAAAACACGAATTAGTGAAAACGGTGACGTCATACGCATGCATATTTAGTTGTTTTTTTCTGATCTGTGTGAAATAAACAGAGCAAAAGAGAGATATTTTAAGAATACAATATCACAAAATAAAATTAAAATTATCTTAAGATAATAATAATAAACTTAAGTTAAAATAAAACTGAAAATATAAAAATAAAGGCTAATTCAAGATCAATAAATACTATACAGTATTAGTATATAAATAATGCTAAAATAACATTGTGTGACTGAAATTTATTCAGCTGAAATGAGATATGACACCGTGTTTGAGGACAGGAAGTAATACACAGGCACTTTCATTTGCTTCATAAAAATTCGTCCAACTCACAATTGCTTTTGTAATACATCCACTTTATCATCTAGACAGGTCAGTGATGAACGTTTTATTTATTATTATTTATTTAGTTATTTGTGCATTTATTTATTTTTTTAAATCTTATATATGTACATATATACAGTATACCGTGCCCTCCATAAGTGTTGAAACAGTAAAGACAAAATTGCTCTGTTGGCTGTGGAGTCAAGACATTTGCAAATATGATTAAAAGATGAATATGAGACAAAACTATAGAATGTCATATTTTATTATTAGCCGTTTCAACACATATGTTTTACCAAATAAAAAGAACAGCACTTTTAGAGTTCATCCCACTCATTGATGTGAGCATAAGTATTGGGACAGTTGAACATAAGGCAGATGTAAAATATTAAAAGCTATTATTTATTTGCAGATCCCTTGCACACAATCACAGCAGTGAGTCTGGGCAGGGTGTTTTGGGTCATTGTCCTGATGCAATATGAAGCACTTCCCAATGAATCTGGTGGCATTTTCTTGAATATTGGTAGGCAAGATGGTTTTGTACCCTTCCAAATTCATTCTGCTACTGTCATCATATATTAAGTCATTAGTAAAGATGAGAAGGCCTGTTCCAGAGACAGCCATGCATGCCCATGCCATGACACCACCTCCACCATGCTTTACAGATGAGGCTGTATGCTTGCGATCATTGCAGTTCCCTATTTTTCTCCACATTTTTGCTTTCCCATCACTTAGATAAAGGTTCATCTTTGTCTCATCGGTCCATAAACACAGTTCCAAAACTCTTCTGGCTCACCTTTGTGCTTTTTTGCAAACTCTAATCTTGTCTTTCTATTTTTGGTGCTGGTCAGAGGTTTGCATCTTGCTGTGTAGCATCTGTAATTCTGTGTCAAAGTCTCCTGAAGGCAGTAAATTGTCAGAGCATCACCCCATGCTTTCTGGAAGTTGTTGGGTGATTTTACAGACATGTCTTTTAGGGTTCATTTTCACAGCTCTTATGATTTGTCTGTCATCAACTACTGTTGTTTTCTCAGCCGATCAGGTCGTTATTGGTTGCTGGTGGTTTCCAAACTCTTGATTTCTCCATGCCCTTTGTTTTTGCTAGAGCTCTAACTGACTTCCTCTTTTCTTTTAGCGTCCAAATTGCTTGCTTTTCTCTCAAAGGCAGCTCCCTCGTCTTCATCCTGGTTTGTGTGTGTCATCATTGAATGCAAGATTCAGAATACAGAAGTAATAGATATAACTGATACGACACATTCCCTGCTTTTAATATCTGAAGAATTAATGCAACAGGACACAGCTGATCACTTAGAAAGACCTGTGCGGCAACTGTTCCTATACTTATGCTCACATCAGATAGAGGGATGAAACTCTGAAAGTGCTGAACTTCTTAGCTGGTAAAACATCTATGTGTTGAATCACCCAATAATAAAATGTGACATTCTGTAGTTTTGTCTCATATTCATCTTTTAATCATATTTGTAAATGTCTTGACTCCACAGCCAACAGAGCAATTTTGTCTTTACTGTTCCAATACTTTTGGAGGGCACTGTATATATTTGTGTGTGTGTGTGTATATGTATATGTATATGTATATATACACGTACTGTATATGTATACCCTGTTTATGTATAGCTGTAACTATTTTTTTATTCATGCATTTACTTATTTTTTAAAATCTCATATACAGGTACATCTCAAAAAATTTGAATATCTTAAACTTTTTTTTGTAACATTTCAAAAAGTGAAACTTTCATATATATTTTACATTCATAACAAGTAAGACATTTCAGACAGTTTTTTGTTTTAATTTTGATGATTAGAGCTTACAGCTCATGAAAGTCAAAATCCAGTATCTCAATATATTAGAATATTTATATTTGAGATTCATTAAACAACCATCTCTACAGTATAGATTCAGAGTATCTCTTGTTCTTTGAAACCACAATAATGGGGAAGACTGCTGACTTGGCAATGGTCCAGAAGACAATCATTGACACCCTCCACAAAGACAGTAAGTCACAGAGGATCATTACTGAAAGGTGTGGCTGTTCACAGAGTGCTGTATCAAAGCATATTAAATGCAAAGTTGACTGGAAGGAAGAAATTGCGTAGGAAAAGGTGCACAAGCAACAGGGATGAACGCAAGCTTGAGAATACTGTCAAGCAAAGCTGATTCAAACACTTGGGAGAGTTTCACCAGGAGTGGATTGAAGCTGGAGTCACCACGCTCAGACGTCTTCAGGAAAAGGGTTCCCAAGCCACTTCTGAAACAGAAACAACGTCAGAAGCATCTTACCTGGGCTAAGGAGAAAAAGAACTGGACTGTTGCTCAGTAGTGCAAAGTCCTCTTTTCAGATAAATTTAAATTTTGCATTTCATTTGGAAATCAATGTCTGGAGTCTGGAGGAAGAGTGGAGAGGCACAGAACCCAAGCTGCTTGAAGTCCAGTGTGAAGTTTCCTCAGTCAGTGATGATTTGGGGTGCCGTGACGTCTGCTGGTGTTGGTCTACTGTGTTTTATCAAGTCCAGAGTCAATGCAGCTGTCTACCAGGAGATTTTGGAGCATGATATGCTTCCATCTGCTGACAAGCTCAATTCAAGTTTTTTTTTTTATTTGTCACATACACAATTATACAGAGTATAACCAGCAGTGAAATGTAGGCTTTGTGGAGATGCCGATTTGCTTTTCCAGCAGGACTTTAGCACCTACCCACACTGCCAAAACCACTTCCAAGTGGTTTGCTGACCATGATATTACTGTGCTTGATTGGCCAACATGCCTGACCTGAAGCCCATATGGAATCTATGGGATATTTTCAAGAGAAAGATGAGAATTAGTCGATCCAACAATCCAGACGAGCTGAAGACTCAATAGTGCCTCAGCAGAGCCACAGGCTGATTGCTTCCATGCCATTCTTCACTGATGCTGGAGTTTGTGCTAAAGGAGCCCCGACAAAGTATCGAGTGCATAAATGAACATACTTCAAAGAAATAGAAATTTTTTTGATTGATCTTGAGATACTGATTTTTGACTTTCATGAGCTGTAAGCTCTAATCATCAAAATTAAATAAAAAAAACTTTTTAAATGTCTTTACATGTAATGAATCTAAAATATATATGAAAGTTTCACTTTTTGAAATAAGCTACAAAAATGCAGTTTTTTTATATATATATATATATATATATATATATATATATATATATATATATATATATATATATATATATATATATATATATATATATATATATACATACTTATTTAGACATTTAGCAGACGCTTTTATCCAAAGCGACTTACAAATGAGGACATAAGAAGCAATCAAAACCAACAAAAGAGCGACAATGTGCAAGTGCTATTACAAGTCTCAGTTATATATATATATATATATCAGGGGAGTTTCCTCCGAGGAGGCAAGGGAGACAGTGTCTCCTCCAAAAATTTGATGAGAAAATAATCGATATTACAAACATAAATCGCAAATATGAATAAATATGGCATTAAAAGTATAAAAGTCACTTGTTTTTTTATAAAGTAACACTGACAAACAGCGACACCCGCAGGTAAAGTTACAGCGGAGGCTTGCCTCCCTTCGGTCCATAGACTTAAAACAGACCCTAAAGCGTGCGGTTTTCTGGAGGCTCATTGAAATGAATGGGGGAAAGTCACGTGAGAGGAGGCAATGCCTCCAACGTGCTATAATTAGATACGATCGGTTATGATTGGTTCCTGCGATAAATCCCGCCTCTTGTTCTCATGCGAGCTCTCGGCCTGAATGAAGAAAATTATGGTATTATTGACTAATTATAAAGTAAGTAAACAACTCTCCTGCTTAGACATCACTGCTTTGTGTCACGTCAAAATAAAACTTGAAATGGTCTTAAAACGTTATGACCTGCGTCAGTTTTGAGTGAGAATTCATAGATATATCATCAAGATATGTCTTCGTGTCTGTGGCAGTGTTTACATTGCTTTTATGATGATGACCCGAAAATAAGTTTACTATTAAAAATAACAGCTGAACATCAGTTCACAAATAAAAAATATTGGTAACATTTTACAATAAGGTGTCATTTAATATAACACAAACAAACAATGCACATTTATTAGAGTATTTAGCCTATTAATCTTTGTTTACATTAGTTAATACAAATACAGTTCATTGTTAGTTCATATTGCATAAACTAATGTTAAACAAATGTTTTGATTTTAATAATGCATTAGTAAATGTTGAAATTTATATTAACTAAGATTAATAAATGCTGTAGAAGTAGGCTATTGTTTATTCTTAGTTCATGTTAACTAAAGTAGTTAACTAATATTAACTAATGAAACCTTATTGTTTCCAGAATATTGTTCAAATTGTTACTGCCTTTAGTTATTATTTTGGAATAAATATAAAAATGCATAAAACACTATGAAATGTATAATTAGTATTACAATTATTAAATTAAAAATAATATTAATAAAATACAAAATATAATTATATTTATTCTCTTTATGTAATATTTATTTACCCAGGAAAATGTGACAACATTAAGTGTAAATGTGACAACATATATATATATATATATTATATATATATATATATATATATATATATATATATATATATATATATATATATATATATATCTGTATGCGATTTAATTGTACATAGCCTTTAGTTATTATAGCATATGTTTGTTTAGCATATGTTTGTTTAAGTCAATTTGGATAAAAGCGTCTGCTAAATGACTAACAGACAAGTGTGTATTTATTTGTTGAACGTGTGAGATGGGGGAATTTTTGGAGCCAGTAGTGTCACAGAAATTCACACTTGTCTTTACACTATCAGATACACATCCTGTTTGCATCAATTCCCTTGTATACAATTGTTACAGATCGACCAGGCTCTCACCTCCACCAATCACAGCGAGCACCTTCACCAGAGTACTAATGGGCACACCTGCACTTCATCATCACCTCATTAAACCCCACTATAAAACCACACACCTCACCACAGTCAGACGTCCGGTCTCGTTTATTCGAAGTGGACTCCTACATGTTACTTACCGTCCTGTGTACTAACCTCTTGTGTTTCCTCCAAGTGTTGTCCATCCGTGTCCTGGATCCGTTCGTCATTCCTGGAACTTTCGACAAAGCAAAGAGGTGTGTGGTCTCCCTGTCCATCCACGAGCTCCTGCCAAGGAACAACACTGTTCAGTAATCCACTCTATTCATCCGCCAACGTCTCTACATCTCATACTTACCGCTGCTATATCCTGCCATTGCTTTGCTGTCGAAATAAACCTTACCTCTTTTATATCTCCTGTGTGTCCGAGTCCATCTTGTAACAACAATTTTATGAATAGATTTGATCTGCCAATATTTGAAAAAGCAGAATGCATCCCTATATGCATGCTATCCTGAATAGTGTGCAAGATTACAAATAGTGCATCCAAAAGTAATCCATATTTTTTCATGTGGATTTTTCAAGTTTGCATCTATGATTTTAGTATGCTTTAAGTGCAACAGTACAAAACTTTGAATATCCACAACTACAAAGTACATAATGTATATTTCTGAGAAGTAAAATAGATTGAAAGTATAGCCTGCTTTCTTATTTTTAGTTTATTAGAAGTATGCTAATAGCACAGTTGAATAAACGTCTTTTTTTTTTTTTTTTGTAAGGGCAGCAACAAAGCACATACTTTTAGTGTATAAGATAGGCTACATAAGCAAATTGAGACATAGCCTTAGGCTTATATTGAGCAGTATTCAGAGAGAAGCCATCATGATCAGATCATGATGGCTTCTCTCTGAATACAGCTCAATATATTCCATATGCTGCCTACTACTTTTTAAAAATAGAAAGTGTACTGTTGGTAAGCATTATACAACGATTGTATGCAGTTCATTCTCATTACATTGCATGTTTAATTCAGTGAGTGACATCCAGCTGCCATTTCTAAAGTAAAAAGTTATTTAAATCCAATTTTAACATTGTCACGTTTGGCAGTCAAAGAATTAAAACAGTCAAAATAGACATGTTAAAATTGAAGGTCGAGTCAAGCGCATTTGCACTGTGGGATATAGAATTTTATGTGAATAATATGGATAATGTGCACAGCATGCATATATATATATATTGTATGTTAGCAGCAAGCGATTCTGAACATAGCAGCAGTACCATGTGCCAGTGATGATCAGCACATGCTGCTCCACTTCACACGCTCATCTGATCTCAGACTGCACTCTGGTGGTCACTGAGGGCCCTGCAATATATGAAACATGTCAAAGGGCATAAAAAAATAAAAGGTTTTCAGCAGCTCTGATAGGTTAGGCACGCCTACGTATTAACTAGAACAAATGCAGAAATATATGAATAAATCTGAATAATATTTGCAACCCAGCAGAGTCCGAGGAGGGGAGGACTCTTGTCGGACAACATCTCCAGGACGCTACGCTCCATCTGACTAGTAAGCCAATTCTCAAATAACTGCTATGATGACTTTTGTTCTACCCACTTAAAAGATAGAAGTACTTGCGTTGTCCAATCTATACAGACTGTGTCTGTTCCCCGAATAGCGAGGTCAAAATATAAATTTAATGCAGGATCTAGAAAAAATCTGATCGTGATTAAACCAGAAAAACGTAAAATAAATGAACAAAAACTATTTTTAAAGCTTGGGCTCCTAAACATTAGATCACTCGCACCCAAAGCAGTTATTGTAAATGAAATAATCACAGATAATAATTTTGATGTACTCTGCCTGACTGAAACCTGGCTGAAACCAAATGAATATTTTGGTCTAAATGAGTCTACATAAAGCTCTATACAAATGAATCATTCATTCATTCATTCATTCATACTCCACCAAGCTACTGTTATAAACATGCATCCCATCAGACTGGTCGTGGCGGCGGTGTGGCAACAATATATGGTGATATTCTCAATGTTACTCAGAAAACAGGATACAGCATATCCGCAAACTCATAGATAATAACCAAAACAATCCAAGGTTCTTATTTAGCACAGTGGCTAGATTAACAAATAAACAGAACCCACCCAATCTAAATATTCCCTCACAGTTTAATAGTAATAACTTTATGAATTTCTTTACTGATAAAATAGATAACATCAGAAATACAATATCAAATGTAGATTCTACTGCATCTAGTATTTCAGCTTCATTCATTGCACCCAAAGAAAAACTCCAGTGCTTTACAACTATAGGACAGGAAGAGCTAAATAAACTTATCAGTGCATCTAAACCAACAACATGTTTATTAGATCCTGTACCCACTAAACTACTGAAAGAGTTGTTACCTGTAGCAGAAGAACCGCTTCTCAATATTAACTCATCGTTATCTTTAGGTCACGTCCCAAAACCATTCAAGCTGGTGGTTAAGCCTCTTATTAAGAAACCACAATTAGATTCTAATGAACTGGCAAATTACAGACCCATTTCAAATCTTCTGTTTATGTGCAAAATTTTTGAAAACGTTGTGTCTGCTCAATTGTGTTCCTTCTTGCAAAAAAATTATCTCTATGAAGAATTTCAGTCAGGTTTCAGGCCTCACCATAGTACAGAAACTGCACTTGTTAAAATTACAAATGACTTGCTTCTTGCTTCAGACCAAGGCTGCATCTCATTGCTAGTATTACTTGATCTTAGGGCTGCGTTCGACACTATAGACCATGACATACTCATAGATCGATTACAAAACTATACTGGTATTCAAGGGCAGGCTTTAAGATGGTTTAGATCCTACCTGTCCGATCGCTACCACTTTGTTCATTTAAATGGGGAGTCATCTCAATTATCACCAGTAAAGTATGGAGTACCACAAGGATCTGTCCTAGGTCCTCTGCTATTTTCAATTTACATGTTGCCCCTTGGTAATATTATTAGAAAATACGGGATTAGTTTTCATTGTTATGCTGATGATACTCAACTATATATCTCAACAAGACCAGATGAAACTTCTAAACTATCTAAGCTAATATAGATTGTGTAAAAAATGTAAAAGATTGGATGACCAATAATTTCCTCCTATTAAATTCAGACGAGACAGAGATATTACTTATTGGACCAAAAAAGTACGCAGAATCTCTTGGATTACAATTTGCAACTAGACGGATGCACTGTTGTCAAAAATCTGGGTGTTATATTAGACAGCAACTTGTCCTTTGAAAATCATATTTCCCATGCTACAAAAACAGCATTCTTCCATATTAGAAATATTGCCAAGCTTCGAAACATGCTACCTGTTTCTGATGCAGAAAAGCTAGTTCATGCATTCATGACCTCTAGACTGGACTATTGTAATGTACTGCTAGCTGGTTGTCCTGCATCTTCAATAAACAAGCTACATATAGTCCAAAATGCAGCAGCTAGTTCTTACCAGGTCAAGAAAATATGATCATATTACCCCAGTTTTACAGTCTCTGCACTGGCAACCTATTAAGTTCCGTATCATTTACAAAATATTATTACTTGCCTATAAGGCCCTAAATGGTTTAGCTCCTGCGTACCTAACTCATCTTCTACCACGCTACAATCCAATCCGCTCCCTAAGGTCGCAAAACTCTGGACTTTTGGTAGTACCTAGGATAGCAAAGTCCACTAAAGGAGGTAGAGTTTTTTCACATTTGGCTCCCAAACTCTGGAATAGCCTTCCTGATAACGTTCGGGGTTCAGACACACTCTCTCTGTTTAAATCTAGATTAAAGACACATCTCTTTAGCCAAGCATTCACATAATGCATCTTATAATCTTGTACTGCAGTTATATCTGATCAAATGTACATTATTATTATTCTTTATCTTGGGTTGAACAAATCATTTTTGCTTAGATGGAACAGCAGCTACGCTAATTATGTCTCTATTTGTTTCTCTGTTTCTGCAACATTAACATCCCGTGGTAACAAGGAATTACAGAAGCTTCAGTCTGGATCCAACCCTTAAATGATCTGAGATGACCGAACACCTGAGAAAAGATAATGCCAACCACTCAGAGGACCTCAGAGGATGCCAACGCTCAGACAACATACAGAATTACCAAATTTTGCCATAAGTTAAATATATTAAGGTTCTGCAATATATAAATATATTATGGAAACTTAATTTCCTGTAGAGCTGCTTTGCAACGATTTGTATCGTAAAAAGCACTATACAAATAAACTTGAACTTAATATTTATATATACAGAGGCTTAATATATCTGAATATTTGCACAATAAATGGGCCTTTAAGATGTTTTGACAAGTTTTGCAAAAATACTATGTTTACTATGTATTTGTAAACATTAAGATTGTTACGACCTGAGTTTTTTGTAGTTGCTGTGTGTGTGTGTTTTTTCTCCCTTTCCCTCTTTTGCGCTGTCTGATCTCTGATAGGATGTCCACTGATTGGGGTGTACGATCGCCATTGGTGGGTTGGACGAGGCGTGGTCTTTATAAGGACGCCGCCGGCATTCGTCGGGGAGCTCATTGTTGGTTCGGACACGTTTGGGTTGAGAGCTCCTGGATCCCTCCTGCGGCCGATGATCAAACTTGTTTCTTACTGTAGATCACGTTAATTCATTTTAGCGTTGTATTCTAAGAACGTGGAGCAAAGGGGTGTCCTGCCGTTTTGTTTTTGCTATTTGGTTTGGGTTATGTTTTGTGTTAGGCAGTTAGGGAAGTAAAAATGTAGTTTTACTTTTGATGTTCGATTAGGTTATTTATATATCTTATTTCTTTTCTAGATTTGTTTTGTTTGTTATTTTGGCCTTCGGGACACCTTGAAGAGATGCTCCTGAGTCCACTTGTTTGTATTAAATAAAATGTAACCATTTTTCCAGCATCGTGTATTTGTTTGATTATCGACCGGAGTGTATCGTGCTTGGGGATTCCATAACCACAACCCAGCTTTGTTATGCCCTGTTTAGAGACAATCTTTATTACCCCCAGACACGGGGCGTAACAATTGGGGGCTCGTCCAATTCCTTTTCGAATTAGAGTATTTATTAGATGCAAGTTAAGAAATTTGCGGCTCTGTTGGGGAGTACAATTTATATATTTATTTTCCTATGTTTTAACTGGCAGCTTTTTCATGGGTGGTGGGGAAGTGACAGGTCAGTGAATATGGAGTTTAGTTTAGAGGCGTTTAAACAGGCTCCTTCTCGGGAAGCATTGGAGTTGTGTCGAAAAACTGACTTGTATTTAATCACTGACTTCTATGATATTTCGGTGACGAAAACTGCCAGAAAGCAAGAAGTGCGAGATGTAATTGATGCGGCACTAACACAGTACGGTATTCTACAACTGAGTCCAAAAGTTGGTGTTTGGGGGAGTGCTGTGGATAGTGATGATACTAACACTTCAGGCTCTGATCCGATGTTGCACTCATTAAGGGGTGTGAATTTGGGAGATCTAAAATTAGCTATTCAGTTAAAACAGATCTGGAAATTAAACGTCAGGAGCATACTACTCAACTCTTGCGTTTTAGGCAGTGTGAATTAGAAACACAGGCTGATCGGCGTACAACAGGTTCAGTTAGAGATCAAATGGTTGCGCCGCCTTCTCCGCTTAATATGCCTATTGATTCTTCTTCAACTTCTGTGCCTCACGTGTCTGTGACCTCTGACAGTGCAGCTGATTTTGATATTAGTTGTCATCTTATGCTCGTGCCCGTATTTAGGGATAACGAGGTAGACTCGTATTTTGGTGCATTCGAGCGAATAGCTGTTGCGTTACGCAGGCCTAGGGAGGTTTGGTCCCTCCTGATACAGTGTAAATTAACTGGGAAAGCCCAAGAGGTTTGTTCCATGTTGTCTGTTGCTGATAGCTTGGATTATGATAAATTGAAAAGTGCAGTGTTAAGAGCTTATGAATTGGTGCCAGAGGCTTACAGACAGAAATTTCGTTCACATGTTAAAGATGCCAGTCAAACCTATGTAGAATATGCAAGGGAAAAGAATGTGCTTTTTGATAAGTGGTGTCACTCTAGCAGAGTCGCTGATTTCGATCAACTTTGTGAGTTGATGTTGATTGAGGATTTTAAAAACTCGTTGCCGGATCGAATTGTTGTTTATTTGAACGAAAAGAAAGTTTCCACTCTTGCCGAGGCAGCCGTGTGCGGATGAGTTCTCCTTGACTCATAAAAATGTTTTTGTAGCACGTCCTGAATCGCATCCTCAATTTGTGGAAAAGGCTGCTAAAATTTCAAAATCGTCTAAACAAATAATGCCTATTGAAACGCGTGAATGCTTTTGTCACGAAATTCGCCATTTGATCGCGACGTGTCACTCTTTGAAAAAGAAAAGTAAGGCCAAGTCGCCCAAGAGTGTTGGTTTCGTTCAGAAAGTTGGTGGTCATTTTGGTGTAAATATTGATGCGGCATATGATCCTTTCGTGTGTCAGGGAATGATTTCTCTTAGTGGTTTGGATGGGGATTTGGTTTCTGTAACTATGTTGCGTGATACAGGGGCTAACCAATCGTTTGTGCTAGCTAGTGCACTGCCATTTTCTGAGAAAAGTTATTGCCGTTCTGATGTTCTTATCCAAGGTATTGAATTGGGTGTGTTGAAGGTACCGTTGCATAACGTGTACATTCGATCTGGTTTAGTAACAGGCTTCGTAAAGTTGGCAGTGCGTCAAGGTTGCCTGTGAGTGGTGTTGCCTTAATTGTTGGTAACGATTTAGCAGGGGAAAGGGTACTAACACTTCCCAAAGTTATTGAAAATCCTGTGTATGATTCTGTTACTTCCGGTGAGTTAGCATCAGAATATCCCTCAGTTTTTACTGCGTGTGTAGTTACGCGCGCTCAAGTGCGCAAGTTTGGTGATTCGATTGATCTTTCGGATACCTTCATGGCCACCGAAGATCGTGCGAAAGCTGAGAGTTCTGTTGTAATATCTGAGTTACCCGGTTCTGAGGCGCTGTCTATGAGTAGTGGTGCTGAAATGGAGATAGCTGAGTTGCCGCTGTCCGCTGACAAGGTTCTGATTTCTGCTGAACAGAGAACAGATCCTTCTCTATTGTGTTGTAGGAAAAGGGCGGTAACTTTGAAGGATATTGATTGTAATTCCGTGGCATATTTTCTGGACAATGACGTGTTGAAGATAAAGTGGACTCCAGCAAGGTCCGATGGTTTAGATTGGGATACGGTTTACCAGCTCGTAGTACCTAAGTGTCTACACAACCAAGTTTTGAGCGTAGCTCATGATATGGTCGCTGGCCATTTGGGAATTACTAAAACGTATTATCGAATCTTACGTTATTTCTTTTGGCCTGGTATTAAATCCGACATGGTGCAGTATTGCCGTTCATGTCATGTGTGCCAGGTTGTAGGAAAGCCTAATCAAATCATCCGCCCTGTACCTCTTCAACCTATCCCTGTTTTGGGAGAGCCTTTTTCTCGGATAATCTTGGATTGTGTTGGGCCGTTACCCCAAACCAGATTGGGTTATGTCTATTTGCTCACGCTCATGTGCACGAATACTCGTTATCCGGAGGCGGTACCATTGCTCTCATTAAAAGCGAAGGCTGTTGTGAAAGCTTTGATCATGTTTTTCTCTACCTTTGGTTTCCCGCAAGTGATACAAATGGATCAGGGAACCAATTTCATGTCTCGACTGTTTAAACAGGTATTGTCCCAAATGAAAATTATGCATGTTACATCTAGCCCGTATCATCCTGAGACTCAAGGAGCGCTTGAAAGTTTTCACCAAACTCTAAAATCCATGTTGAGTAAATACTGCGTCGAGTCAGGAAAGGATTGGGATGAAGGGCTGCCTTTACTGATGTTTGCGGTCCGTCAGACCGTTCAGGAGTTGCTGGGGTTTATCCCGGCGGAATTGGTTTTTGGGCATATGGTGAGAGGCCCACTCAGAATGTTGAGAGAAAACTGGCTATCTGAACAACGATCCGGGTGCAGTCTGCTGAATTATGTCGGTGCTTTCCGGGAGAGACTGCACGATGCTTGCAAACTGGCTCAGACCGCTTTGGAGAGTACGCAGATAAAAATGAAAAGACGTTTTGACAAGACTGCTGTGGTTCGTTCATTCTCTGAGGGGGATAAAGTTCTGGTTTTGTTGCCAGTTCAGGGTGATGCACTGCAAGCTAAATTCTCTGGTCCGTACGTCGTTGACAAGAAGCTGAGTGACACGAATTATGTTATTCGAACTCCAGAGCGACAGAGAAAAACATGTTCACGTGAACATGCTGAAGCTGTATGTGAGTCGTTAGGACGGGTCGAGTCAAAAAGCTCCGTTATCACTCCTGTATCTTCAGTTGTGACTGTTTCTGACAGCGAGGTCAAAGAAGATGGGTTGAGCTTGCATAGTACCCTAGATTCAGGTGGCAGACTAAATAATTCTATGATCTTGGATAATTTAAATTCTCATTTGGTACATTTGTCTGACCTTCAGCGTACTGATATAATTAAGCTGATTAATTCTTTTTTAGGATTGTTTTCAGATGTCCCTACTCGTACTCAAGTTTTGAAAAACGATATTGATGTAGGTGATCATCTACCCATTAAGCAACTTGCCTACAGAGTGAACCCCGTTAAACGTAAAAATCATGGAGGGTGAAGTAAAGTATCTTGTTGAGAACGGACTCGCAGTACCGAGTTCTAGCCCTTGGAGTTCGCCGTGTTTGCTGGTTCCGAAGTCTGACGGCACGCAGCGGTTTTGTACGGATTATAGCAAAGTAAATACCGTGCCTAAACCTGACTCGTTTCCCCTCCCACTAATGGAGGATTGCATTGATAACGTTGGATCTGCATGCTTCGTCACAAAATTAGATCTGTTAAAGGTGTACTGGCAAGTTCCCTTGACGGAGCATGCGGCCGAAATATCTGCCTTTGTTACACCAGATGATTTCTTGAATTATAAAGTGATGGCGTTCGGATTGCGCAACGCTCCGGCTACCTTTCAGCGCTTGATGACTAAAGTGCTAAAGGGGGTTCATAGCTGTAAGGCTTATTTAGATGACATCGTTGTTTATTCGGATACATGGGATGAACATCTGAAAACTTTGAGTATTGTGTTTGATCGTTTGCTAAGGGCATCTCTCACACTTAATTTGGGTAAGTGTGAGTTTGGCAAGGCGACGGTTATCTACCTCGGAAAAGAGGTGGGACAGGGTCAAGTTTGACCTGTTACTTTAAAAGTGAATCACAGAATTTGCAGTGCCCCGTACGAAATGTGAACTCCAAAGATTCTTAGGAATGACCGGTTATTACCGGGGATTTTGTAAAAACTTCCCAGATGTTGTGTTGCCTTTGACCAATATGCTTCGAGCTTCGCAAAATTTTGGATGGACTGTTGAATGTCAAACTGCATTCGATTTGGTCAAAACACTTTTGTGTAGCGCTCCAGTCTTGACTGCTCCAAGATATGAGTGTTCTTTTAAATTGGATGTCGATGCGAGTGCTACTGGTGCTGGTGCTGTCCTGTTGCAGGATGATGAGAATGGGATTGAACACCCTGTTGGATACTTCTCAAAAAAAAAATTCTAAAATACCAACTAAATTACAGCACTATTGAGAAGGAAGCATTAGCCTTATTAATGGCATTACAACATTTTGAGGTGTATATTGGCTCTAGTTCCCTTCCAGTGATCGTATTTACTGATCATAATCCATTCGTTTTTTTGTCTCGTATGAAGAACTCGAATCAACGGATCATGCGTTGGGCACTTTTTGTCCAGGATTTTTACTTGGAAATTTACAAATTTGGAAAATTACAAGAAAGGCAAAGATAATGTACTTGCGGATGCATTGTCACGGTCGTTCAGTTCTGAGTAAATCTACTATATGTAGATTCTTGTGTCTCCCTTTCCCTCTTTTGCTCTGTCTGACCTCTGATAGGATGTCCACTGATTGTGGTGTACGATCGCCATTGGTGGCGTGGTCTTTATAAGGACACCGCCAGCATTCGTCGGGGAGCTCATTGTTGGTTCGGACACGTTTGGGTTGAGAGCTCCTGGATCCCTCCTCCGGCCGATGATCAAACTTGTTTCTTACTGTAGATCACGTTAATTCATTTTAGCGTTGTATTCCAAGAACGTGGAGCAAAGGGGTGTCCTGCCGTTTTGTTTTTGCTATTTGGTTTGGGTTATGTTTTGTGTTAGGCAGTTAGGTTAGTTATTTTTACTTTTGATGTTCGATTAGGTTATTTATATATCTTATTTCTTTTCTAGATTTGTTTTGTTTGTTATTTTGGCCTTCGGGACACCTTGAAGAGATGCTCCTGATTCCACTTGTTTGTATTAAATAAATGTAACCATTTTTCCAGCATCGTGTATTTGTTTGATTATTGATCGGAGTGTATCGTGCTTGGGGATTCCATAACCACAACCCAGCTTTGTTATGCCCTGTTTAGAGACAATCTTTATTACCCCCAGACACAAACTAAATTACAAATTAATTCAGACAATTGCTGAAATTATGTAGTTAGGATTGCAAGATTTTGTGAGAAATTAAGTTGGCCTCTACATGTTTGGTTGCACAGTTTTCAATTGCTTTAATATGGTGGATGGATGAATAAATAAATAAATACCACCTAAATAAACAAGAATATTTATAGTGTTTTATGCTGAAGTATTATAATATAGCTGGTCCTGTTGGTATTTTTCCATAACTGTGTGTGTGTGTGTGTGTGTGTGAGAGTGAGTGAGTGAGTGAGTGAGTGAGTGAGTGAGTGAGAAAAAAAAAAAATAAAAAAAAAAAAAAAAAAAACTCACAGGTGAAATTTTGTCTTCTTTCTTTCTTTCCCTATTCAACGGGATGAAAAGAAGCACAAAATAGTCAAAGTCTCAAATGTCTCATGTTTTTCTCATAAGGAAAAGACATATCAAAAATTTCTGAAGTAATCCTACATTTCTGAAGGAAACAATCTGCAAAACTTAAGTTTTTAATATTTTTAGTTTTGGTCAACTATAATAACCCTGGTTTTGATAGGGATTCAAATGGAACAGCACAAGAGAAACCCCCACAAAAACGAATAAATTGAAACTATTCATTAAATCCTTTATGGTTAGGATAGCAAAACAAATAGCCATAACTGTAAAAGGAGAAGTGGAAATATTCCCCATTTCTTTTATTGTCATTTGGTAGAAACTGCCAAACATATGCCAAAAAAGAACAGGTTGTGTGACATGCCCTCATCCTGTAAGATTATTAAAAACACCACAAGACAAAATCATATAGAGCAGATCAAATCAAATCAAATACAGATTAATTTGCAACAAAAATAAATATAGATTTGGCTGAACACAACCAGTGTTATTTTAGTAACATTGAGATAGTTATATATTTTATTAATAATAAAAAAAACGAATTTAATCTTAATTTAGTAGTGTGTTTTTGTCATTTATATTAGTTTTTTAATGTCCATATAATTTTGTATAAAAATAATTTCAGTTTTTTTAGTATCAAGTTGAACTAAATGAAAATGATTAATGTTTTCTTGGCAGCTGGCCAAGTATTAAGTTTTTTTTATTTCAGTTAACATTTATTTCAAGTCAAGTCACCTTTATATAAAGTATATATATATATAAAGTATATATATATATATATATATATATATATATATATATATATATATATATATATATATATATATATATATTTTATGCACACATACATACATACATAGTGCTTTATACAATACAGATTGCTATTTAAATACCCTCTACAACTTTTTTGCACATTCCTGTTATATTACGATTTATGTCAACAACATACTGACCTGCCCATTTATATTTTTATTTTTTTATCTTTTATTTTATTATTTTTTTTCTGCTTTTCTTTTTCTTAATATTTGTATTCTATACAGTTGCACTGTCCTTGAAGCGGGCCTGACTTACATTTCACTGCTGGTTATACTCTGTATAATTGTGTATGTGACGAATAAAAATCAGCAAAATAGTGAGTTGATAATTCAAGAGGACAATCAAGTCAGTTCATCATTAATTCAGTGATCAATTCAAATAATGAAAATTAGCCGAAACTACATTAGCAAAAACATCTGAGATAAAGACGACAACTTCATTAAGTCTTCTGACCCATGACAGATCAACAAAAGAGCAATACAATTTTGCAATCAGTTAGAACTCTTTTAAATTTTAGAATAAAACCTAAACAATTAAATGACCTACTAACTTGACAATTCACTTTATTGTGAAGTAGAAGGATGCAGACAGTTTATTTAGTTTGTGCTCCACTAGAGGGCAGGTGAAGTTCAGGAAACCGAGTGTGTTTGTGTATGTGAGTGTGTTTGCATGTGCATGTGCAGGTCTGAGTGTTTGTGTGTATGTAAATAGGGCTTCGGTCTCCTGGGGGCCAGCAGAGGGAGCTTGAGAGTACGCTGACACCTGTCTGTGCTTACTCTCAAATCATTCCCAGCCCGGACCTCCGTTCACGAGCACCCTAACATGCCACGTCTGAAAAAACCAACACCATCCCTCATAGAGTAACCTTTCCCATAATTCCCTCAGGCTGTGTGTGTGTGCCGCTCAACAGAGCGTTTAATAGCCTGTGGCATCTCCTGAGGACAAACATCTCGCTTTTGATGGTGACCGTTCACCTTTCGGTGTCGATTCTGACTTGAGCCTCTCGATTCTGTCTGGAAAAGAATAGAGATGAGCTCTTCATGTATCTTTTTTAAGATTAGGAACAGGAATTTAGACCAGGCCTAAAAGGACAGCAGATCCGACTGCTTGGTTTTCCGTCGTTTAGCTGCTGATGCAACCGCTCGGCTGTTTACTCAGATGTAAAAAACAGCCCACGAAGTACATTAAAATGGAAGGCAGCGTCGAGGTGACTTTAGCGGCTAATTAAAAACAGATGTGTCCATTTAATATTCTTAATACTTGGAGGGAGAGAGACAATCACTGCAGAAATATCCATTTGCCTCATTAAACTGAGAAGCTTGATCATGATGAGGGATGAAATAATGAATGAAGAAGACAGGCATGTTTACCAGGTTGTTTAAATAGAGTTTGCCAGAAGAGACGAGAAGAACAAAACCTGCTGGCTGTGGGAGCGTTTCCCTCGGTGGAGAGACACGCTGATGCTTATTATGACTGACGCGAGCAAAACCGAGCATGGTGGTGCAAACAGAAAGGACAGGTTTAGATAAATCATACGGCTGTCAACGCAGCATCAAAACGCCTACTGCTTATTTTACCCACAGTGACCATTAATAGACACGGAGGTGTGCGGCAACAGATAGATTCTGCCTTGCAACGTTTACATCACAAAAACCGTCACGTTGCATCAATATCTGAGGCGCTGGGTAAAACATTCAAATATACAGAGGCTTTATGATGACATCATATGCTAATTCAATAGACAGAACTGACTGAATCTATCTATCTATCTATCTATCTATCTATCCATCTATCCATCTATCCATCTATCCATCTATCCATCTATCCATCTTCTTCCATACATCCCTCCATCTATCTATACATGTCCATCTATCCACCCATCCATTCGTCTATACATGTCCATCCATCCATCCATCCATCCATTCAGCCATCTACCTGTCTGTCTATACATGTCCATCCATCCATCCAGTCAGCCATCTACCTGTCTGTCTATACATGTCCATCCATCCATCCATTCAGCCATCTACCTGTCTGTCTATACATGTCCATCCATCCAGCCATCTACCTGTCTGTCTATACATGTCCATCCATCCATCCATTCAGCCATCTACCTGTCTATCCATTCAGCCATCTACCTGTCTGTCTATACATGTCCATCCATCCATCCATACATCTATCTATCTATACATGTCCATCCATCCATCCATCCATACATGTCCTTCCATCCATTCATCCATCTATCTGTCTGTCTGCCTATACATGTCCATCTATCCATAAATGTCCATCCATCCATCCGTTTGTCTGTCTATACATCTCCATCCATCTATCGGTCTGTCTATACATGTCTGTCCGTCTATCTATCTATCTATCTATCTATCTATCTATCTATCTGTCTTTTCATCTCTTACATGACACCTTTGCCTCAGTTTGACAAAGGCCTGAGAGTGAAATTTCAGAATTAATGAGTAATCGCTAATCTATTATGAGGGATAATTAGTCCAGTAGATAATAGTGACACATATTCATTTCCATGTCTTCCCAGGTGGTCTCCTGATTTGATAAATCCAATAGGAATGTTTAAACCACTTTAACACAGCCTATTAAGCTCTGAGGACTGAACAGGTCATTTTACATTACAAAAACCCAACACCACTACAGAGATAAAATCATCAAACTATCACTCACAAAGCATCACATCCACATCCATCCGTCCATCCTGTTGTCAGTCGGTGATCCTAAAACACAATGTTTTAAAGAGTCATGTGAAAATTTGGGTTTGCATAATGGGAAGTGATCTAAAATAACGGCCTTGATGTCTGTTATACTAGTTCCTATGACAACAATATATCCATAAACGATTAGTTCTCCATTTGTGAAGTAAAAGGAACTTACTGGAAGCCATTGGCAGCAGAGAGAACTGATACTAATAAACCAGTAGCAAAGTATACATTATAAAACAGATAGTTCTGACTTTCCTGGAATCACATTGACATTTCTGATAAACACAATTTATATCAATTTGGTACATTGACTGGCATCCGTAATAGGCCTACATTAAGTCTACCGAACTATATTTGTTCATGAAGAGTTGATTCCGATTATTCTAATAAATAAACACAGCTCTGCTATAGTCACATGCACTGTTAGACATTTCAAAGGGTTTTTACAGTAACACTGTTGCCAGTAAGTTACTGTAATTAAGATTTACAGTAGCAAACTGCATTTGATTTACAGTTGCAAACTGTACTGTTTTACAGTAAATTACTGTAAACAAATCAAATTCATCAGTATACTACTGTAATTAATTCATTTTAATTTAGACTTCATTAGATTTGATGCCATGTTGACGGGTAAATGTTACTAACGTTAGGTAAACTGGTGTGCAAAAATCTGACACAAACACTCAGACAAACGTACATATATTTTTACCTTGCTTACAGGTCTTATTCTCTCGTAAGGTGCAGCCAGCGACACACAGCGCAGATGTTCTCCGGAACTCTTCCACTCTCGCGGGTTCATCCCTGGACAAAATACGCGGCGCTGCCCCGCTGCTTCCGTGTCTTCCTCGGACACAAGTGGCGCGACTCGATAAAAAAAAACACTATAGAACCCAGTATATACACACACACACACTATCTACAGTGGATGCGGACAGTAAAGTGAAGTCCCGGTATATTTCTGACTTACAGATGTATTCCAAGTGCTCGCGCTGTTTCTGACATGAAGGACAAATCGATTTTCCAATCATTACAAGCAATGCAACACATCCAGTGTAGTCAGTCCCAAGCTGTTGCGGCGTTGTAGACACAGGGCAAATCGTGTCAATCCAAATGTAAGAAATGAGGAAAATACAGCAACCTCAATAGAATTTGCGCCAAAGAGGCCGTTACAGCAAATACAGTAGTATACAGCAATTTTAAAAAATACAGTAAGTCTCTGTATGTGGGGTCTGACGTCACAGAAAGTTCCCATGATGCAAAGGGTATTACAGTTATTTACTGTAAAGAGAATTTGCAGTATTATACTGGATGATATACAGTAAAAAAACTGCAGAAATTAAAGAAATGTCTAACAGTGTGTATAGCTATAGACTGAGCCTAGTTTCTCCCAAGATTTTTTTCTCCAATTCTGTCACCGCTGGAGTTTTGGTTCCTTGCTGCTGTCGCCTCTAGCTTGCTTAGTTGGGGACACTTAATTTCCAGCGATTTCGTCAACTAGATTGCACAGATACTATTTGAACTGAACTGAGCTGGACAATGACATCACTGAATCAATGATGAACTGACTTTTACTGAAATTGAGTTTACTGTTGTCTTTTTGCATTATTACACACTATTTTTCCTATTTAATACGGTAAAGCTGCTTTGACACAATCTGTATTGTTAAAAAGCGCAATATAAGTAAAGATGACTTGACATGTGCACAGCAACACATGCTTTTAAGGTGAAGGCGCTCTTTAAGCACAGGCCTTGTACAGGTGTGGCCATATTTACAAAATTTAGGCAAAATTTCAAGGGCAAAAACAGTCCATTCTCTGTTGTCATTAGTGTAGCAAAGTTTGAAAATCAGCTCACACAAAAGTCTGTGGTGAGTGAGGAGAATGTGCATGACCAACTTGAACATGAATGAAATCTGCATGGGGAAATTTTTGCCACAAAACTTCCATTCGTACGGATTCCTATTAAAATGAATGGAATTCTCCCATGAATAATGGTCAGTGTGACTGCACCTTAAGGGTTAATTCTTTAACATAATCTATCACTACAGCTATAGGCTATAGATAGGTTACTGCAAGATGATAAAAAACTAGCAAGTTTAGCCAAGATTCCCTTCAAAGTAGCTGGAACAGGTAGTTTACATTAATGCATTAGCACTACTAAGGGTGCAGAGCAAAGCAAGTGTTTCTAATTCATTTTTATGGGAGTTGAGCTTCATGTTTCTGCAGCAAATTGTAGAATGTTTATTTAATTGTAAATATCACATTAGCGAAATTAGCAAAAACCCATGACCAACTCGTCTTTAACTGCTTGCTAAAGCAGCATAAGTTAATCTCTTGGCCTCACGCAAATTCCTGTTTGCGTGGATTTCACAAGCGAAGATTCGCCGAGCAAAGGAAAATTTGATTGCACCTTTATGCTGAGAATGCAATGCACAATCTGGCTTTGCAAATTGTTCTCACATTTCAAAACGGCATGGCCGTAATAAGAAATGGCCAAATTGTCCTCCCCAATGTTTGAAATTCTTGCACCATTGCTGTATTTGTTGTAGAATGACAAAAAGTTTTAAATGTTTTTTTGCATTAGCGGTCCAACAAAGCAGGTCAACGTCAAAATGACAGCAAATTCCATCGTGAAGTGGTTTTGACATTGAAAGACGGCGAGGTAAGATGGACATTGTATTTGACAATTGTTTTATGAAGGAAATGTTAAATGACTGACAGTAATGTACAGTGATGTAAACTAATCCCCTTTATCTTAAACTTTGCTGTTTTGAATAGAAAATATGGTATCATTTACATGATTAATATAATTCCTAACTGAATGTGACAAAACAAGAAACATTTAGCATTTTGGACAAATAAAAGTGTGCATGTTTTTTATATTATTAGTACAAAATGATTAAATTCCACTAGAATTTTGATCTCGATTTTCCTAGATTTGCCGTTCTCGGTCTTTATACCCCCCGATGTTCAAGACAAAATGCAGTGAAGCATAACATTTATAAACTGTAGCTGTATAACCATAAGAACTACTTTTTTGGCAAAAATATAACTAAAAAAAACTTGTTTTACTCTGTTACAGTTCTACTTCATTTCTGTACTGTAGATTTTGTTTGCTACTCTACCAAAGTAGATTTACCATTTACATTGGTATTGTCAAGTTTTTCTCATTTCTACTTTTTTAAATGAAGCCTAATAAAAGCACACATATGGATTATACAAAAGTCTTAACACTTATGATAATAATCCTAACAATGGATTTTCCTGTTTCTCTTCTCCTGACTGTAAACAAAACCTGAAAGATGGGGAGAATGTTTCTCCCAGAGGAGAGTTTCAAGCTCTCACTCAAAGGACACCTGCAGGACGGTGTGCGTCCCTGGAGCCGAATCCGCCAGCACACAGGTCCCACGACGGGACTGCTTCATTAGCGAGCCGGCGACAGGGGAGTTATTACCAGCGGTCCTTCTCCACAAACCCTCTGCTAATATACTGAGAGCCTCTGCGTTTGATGCCAGGTGGGCTCGCCAGTTAATACCGGTGTTAATATTCAGCAGCGAGATGAGCTAATGTCCACAGAGAGAGGGGCTGAGACAGGAGAGCGGCGTAATATCAGAGAGCAGGGCCGCAGGGTCGAGGTGGTCTGGGGAGATACTGAACTGCAGCACCTCAGGCTGTAATTAGTAGCTGGTGACAACACGGCTCACCAGAGAGAGAGTTTCAGCAAGGTAAACAGGGACATCAGCACTTGAGACAACAATAATTATTAATCATGAAAACAATCACTGCCTTTACTTTTCTATTACAAAGCAAAAGTGAGTGACCAGAGATCCTCAGTCAGTGTTGGAGGCTTTAGGGCCTGTTCCGGCAAAAAACATGCATCTCAGTTCACAAATATTTACTTTTCTATTATGGAGGAAATTGATTGAGCAGAAAATAAAAATATTTCTTCATGCATAGAATTTCTTTTAGGGCCTAGTCACAGCAAGTTCTGATGTTTCTATGAAAAAACATGCATGACTAAATATTTTTAACAAATGCTATTATTTATTGGATGTCCATGTATTTTCATTTATTTATTTATTTTTACTTTTTAAGGTGGTGAACGGTTCATGTCAGTAAATTTTCAGCGAATGGCATACGTTCAGCATTATACTTGATATAAATAGTTTAGAAAATAAAATATATATTTTACTAACACTACTACTACTACACTACTACTAATAAATTATAAAATATTTTTTATTGGGTGATTAGGTCATTTTTGGGACTTTAAAACGGTGAACAAATTCGACACCATGCTTAAATGTGAATAGTTTAGCTTAAAAACCATGCATGATAAAATATCAAATAATATATATTTTAATATAATTTTATTTTTAATATAATAATAATTATATGATCATTTATAATGCATTTACATAATTATAAAATAATATTTTTTATTGGATGGCATTATCAGTTTTTTTAATGCAAAAAAATGGTGAACAATGAAGTCAGAAATGTTTTTTTAGGTGCAAAATATGTTCAAAAGGAAACAAAGTGAGCAGGGATTGTCAGTGGTTTTGAAACTCTTAAAAAAAATAGTTTTCAAATGTATTAAAATGCAAATCATGCAAAACCTGCACAAAAACAGGTTAGGAAAACTCAGCACTGGACTCTGTATGACTAGCTTTTATAGTTTTGTATTATTAGTTGCATTGGACATGATGTGAACAGACTTTAGAATTCAAGGGCTCATTACAGAAGATTTTCACTTTCCTAATCGTTTTTTGATATTTCCAAATAATTACAAAAATGAAAATATCTAAAAGGATTTGTTTTTTAATCACCGTTGCCACTCGTACACCCACAATGTGGCCTGAAACAATACATATGGTTGACATTTGATCCAGCGTAACTGATGGAACAAAAGCCCCCTATTAATCGCCAAACAATACTCAGTTTTTCAGACCTTTGGGGAGCCGTATTTCATCCACAAAGGCCTGATATTAGATACTCCACTCACCCCAAATGACTAGATAAACACGCCGCTTCAGAATGACTTCTCCATATAACCTGAGAGCGGCAAGCAGAGATAGACTTCGAATCCCGCTCTGCTGGGAATTCCAGAGTGACTGCAACACAGTATCAAACGCTGAACCCTCGGTGCGTTGTGCCAAGGGGCTGATGGGATATCTCTGGGGAGCCATTAGTGCTTCGATCTGCGGTAAAGCGCTGGGGAACCAGCACAAGTCATGAGAGAGAGCAGGAAAACTCACAACACACTAACAACACCTGTCACCCCTGCGCCTAATGAGAGACACAATTAGCAATTAACAGGGCGATCTGTCAGCACTGATACCTGCCTCCCTGTGCTCACCTCGGCCCAGCTGGGACAGACGGCAAGAGGGAAACATCCCAAGCTCTTAATCAGCAGAGAAACACACCCAAAGAATTATTCTCAGACTAAAGCTGGTTACAAATCACTGCCTTCAGGCCCGATATATTATAAGCTTGAGCTACTTTAATATTTAATTGTAGTGTTAACTTATGAGACTAAATTAAAAACAAAAATCAAGAATGAACTTGAAAGAGTTAAGTTAAAAATATATTTCTACAGTATCTTTTAATATAAAAGTTTCAATGAATTCTTCACCAAAACTTTTTTTAGAACTAAAACAGAAGGCAATTCAGATTTTTTATTTATTTATTGTGTATACATTTCATGCACTGAAAAAAAGGTGAAGAAACTATTTTATTCAGAAATTTCTAGTAAATTTCACAAATTGCTGAAAACATTAAAGCATGAAATTTTGAAATAGGAAGTGAAATTGTATTTTCATATAAAAATATACTTCAATTATCTTTATTTACTTAAAATATATTTTGTACAGTGTACTTTTAATGAATGCTATTATTATAAAGTGCAGAAAGATAATCAAAATAAAGAGTGTCATAACAGGTCAAGTACTTGTATTTTACAGGAAAATCATAATGTTATTGTATTATAGTTTTACGTTTTGCGACGATACAAGAAATTACTTGAGATTTACTATCTCTCTCGGTCTCTCTCTCTTGCTAATATATATATATATATATATAGCCTTATGTGAATATACTGCATGTATGCAGATGAAGTTAAACTTTATATAGAGCTGGGTGATAATATAGTTATATTTTAATGATGAGATAAAAAAAAACAGTGGTATATCACCCTATACTCGAGTATACTATATGTCCAGATAAAGTTGGACATACTTACTCTTCCAACTTTATATAAAGATCTGGGCAAAAATATACTCCAATTCTGTGACCAAAAAGGCAGTCTAGATTTGCGAGTCAATTCTGCTAAGGCGTAACAACGGTTTTAAAAAGTGATTTTTCACTATTATTTACAACACGGTCTGTATTTTCTTCAGTTTAAAAAAAAAAAAAAAAAAAAAACAATGTTATAACAGACAATAAAACAAGTTTGTGCATCAAAAATGTGCATTCAAATGTCTCCAGCACATGTTATAATTACTCAAAAAACAAATGCTTCCCCCTTCAAATGCTGATGTAATATATATATATATATATATATATATATATATATTACTGAACTTGAACGGTGACTTTTATAAAATGTAGTTTGATCAATCTTCTCAGTTGATTAAAAGATTAAGCAAATTAACAAAGTATAATAAAACGTAATTTAATAATAATAATTATATAATTTTTTACATGATTTGTTACTTTTAAATACCCCTGAGCAGATTTTGACACGTATATTGCTTTGAGTGAGTATATAGATCAGGGATGGGCAACTTCGGTCCTGGAGGGCCGTTGTCCTGCAGAGTTTAGCTCCAACCCTAATCAAACACACCTGAAGAAGCTAATCAATGTCTTCAAGATCACTAGAAAGCTACAGGCAGGTGTGTTTGATTAGGGTTGGAGCTAAACTCTGCAGGACACCGGCCCTCCAGGACCGAAGTTGCCCATCCCTGATATAGATATACTGTATGCAGATACAGAATTGCATTACATTATGTATATTTATTGTTCTGAACCATCTTAAGCATCTGCGCTCACATAGAGCATTGTAGTGATGACAGTGATAGTGTTTTTGTAGGCCAACCCAGAAGTTCACATCTAGTTATCAACAGAAGAAAAAAAGCTAAAGTTGGGCAATAAACAAACTACAACACGGTCACATGACTTCAACGTCCCCATCATTAAGCTTCCGACACTTTCAGTCTTTATTTTCCCTGAAAGTTTGAGTTAGAATAGTTTGCAAGAATGCGATTAGAAACGCAATGCTGCATGCAAACGCGACTAGTAAGTAGATGAGTGTTCAGATTTAATGTCTCACACAACCTCTGTTGTCCCATTAAACCACCTTATTAGCACCCCCCTTCTGCAAGACAAGTAAAAGCTTTGAGTAGAGTATTGCTGATGCATTTTATGTTGTAGAAAACACAAGAATATACTAAGCGTGTGTGAACCACAGACCTTATTTCAGGCAAAAACTCGTTCAAAAAACCCATTGACTTTAGGATGATGGAACTGTTAAAATTCATTTACTGCTTTTAGGTCATATTCCTGCGATTACCCCATTGTCAACAATCCTAACAAACTATTGCCGTTACCTAACAAAAACAGGTTTTCAGAGAAGGTGCTGTTCAAAGAAGTTTGAACATATGCAAAGACACCAAACAACATCAACTGTTCTTGTAAAACACTTCAGCATCGAGGGGAAGAGCTGCTATTTCTTTAGGCTGTGAAAAGTCCAGGCTGGGACGGATCTGTGTGTGAAGGCGTCACGTGTGGATCGCAGCTATTGTAATAAGATTAGACCTGCCTGGTACACCTCCAGGATAGTAATTGTGTCAGCCCATGAGGTCAGTGGGGAATTGGAGTGTTAAATCCAATTTTGAACTCGTTCTGCGGTGTGTACAGGGGTACCGACCATATGCCACAGTCCCCGATTTCACAAGATGAATATGGATGAGAGCAGAGCTGCTCTCACATCTCCGAATACAAGCCAAATATACCTGTAGGACTGGGAATAACCCTTTGCCCTGTTTTACAGTCAAGCTAAGTGTATGATAACATACCGTTGTGTACAGTGGCTCACTCCATGTCTATGAAGGGCATCCCGCTATTGTCGACAGAAAAATTAATAAATTATACTGGCTGACAGGCAGATTAGAGTCATTGTTGAAGGCAGAAGGCCATTGTTGAAGCTAAATAAGTTTTTAACTCTGAAATTAATGAAGTATGAAGTGTAAACTGAAAGATAGTGTAAATATTAGTAGATAAATAAATATTAACAATGAATCATTCTGACCCAGAGGTGCATTTGATCCGTCAGGCACGCAATTGAATTACAGCATGTTTTCAATTTGAGTAATTTCCATGATTTGTACAGTGATTAATATATATTATATAAAAAAATAAATAAAAATACACCAGTTTTATTTTAGTGTCACTGATATACTGTTACAGTTTTGTTGATATTTATTTTTAACTGTATTAAATAAAAAAATTGTTTTATATTTTCTGTTAACACTTTCATTTTAAATTTTTAGTAATTGTCTTGAGCTATTGTTATTATTTATTTATTTTTTTAAATATGTCTATACAGTATTTGTTTTAGTTTATTTTAGTATTTAAAATTTTCTAAAAAAATTCAAATATTTTTGAAAAGAGGCTTATTTCAATTAACATTTTATTTTCCTTTTTATGATTTGTTTTATTTAACAATATTAACCCTGGATAACACCAACAGAGTTTTTCTTCTAGTGGGAGAAATGGATTAGAACGAAGCCAACTAGCCAAAAACTATATTCACTATATAATTTAAATAAGTTTTAAAAAATTCCCTGTCTTGGAAATCACACTTTTAAAATACCCTGATTTTTCTGGATTCCTATATTGTTCTGGCCACTGACCACTTCACCAGTTATCTCCAAATTTCATGTAGCCAGTCTGGTGTTCTGACAATGCGTTCACTGACCAATAAGAGTGCTTTTAAATTCATTCTACAGATTTTCTCTCAAAATCAGTGCAGAATTAGTGGAAAAAACTTTTGATAAATGAAGTACTATGCAAAACATTTATGCAAAAGAAAAAAAACAGAAATATTTCTTTTGTGGTTGTCAACAATGTATATCAAACCTCAGCAGTAAATCAATCCTGTGCTGTGGTCAGTGAATCATTCATCTTTGTTACTGTATTTACACGTGTCAGAGAGACATCTCACGCGATGCTCAGGACAAATCCTCGTCTCATTGAGAGGAAAGTTTGTCATCTAAATCACTCACACACAAAAGATGTTTAACAGAGGTGCTCACCATTCGAGATTGGAAATATTGCATAATTGGAAATATTGTAGACTAAAGATGAAACACAAAGCAGCAAGTCACTTCAGAAGCGAAGCACATAACCTTCAAAGCTAAGGTTTACAGCTTTACAGTTACAGAAAAGATACACATGTGGTACCAATGTACGGTAATGGATTTTAGATGACAATACCTTGGTAGTGCATGATGGCCTTCATTTAACCACATCCTTTGGCAGTTTTGCAGGTATCTGTGAAAGAAGAAAAAATGAAGTGCCAGATGAAGTGCGTCACACTTTGCCAGGGAGCACGAAGCAAGGAACTCACAAAAACGAGTCTTTAATAATCTAACAAGGTGTATAGGAGGCACAGGAAACACAAGGAATGACGTTCAAGATCCGACAAACACTAACTGAAAGGACTGGGGCTTATAAACACTGGGTAATAGGGGAAGACGATGAGACACACCTGGAGCAAATTAAAACAATCAGACTGGGGAGAAACTGGGTCACAGGGGAGCAAAACACAAGGCAGTCCAGAATCCTGACATTTCGCCCCCCCCTCCCGGAAGGTGCGTCGCACCGATGAAACATCCAAAGGGGAGGGGCGGGTGGGAACTAGGGAGGCGGCTCAGGAGGAGGACGGACACCTGGGAGGGGGCCGGCAGACAGAGACCAGGGAGGCGACGGAGGAGGGAGGAGCCAGGGAAGAGACAGGAGGGACCCGGAGCAGGAGGCGCTCAGCTGGACCCAGGCTACAGCCGTGAAGATGGCCCATGGTGGAGCCGACGGAGGGAGGAGCCATGGAGGAGCGATGGCCGCCGACTCCAGGGGGCCGACCAACGGCAGCGGAGCAGGTGGTGCAGGAGCCCGAGGTGAAGACGGAGAGCCAATGAGCCAGGGGGATGCCGAGGATACGGGGGGCCAGGGTGGAGCCGAGGGCTCTGGTGACACGAGGGAGCCCGGTGGAGCTGGTGGATCGAGGGGTGATGTGGAGGCGAGGGAGCTAGGAACCGAGGTGGAGCCACTGGGTCTACTGGGGCCAAGGCAGAGTCTGGGCCTCGGAGGCTGGAGGCGGAGGTGAGGGATACTCCAGCCGCGGCGACGCTGGAGGATGGCAGACCCACGGGTCTCGCACCGTACCAATAGGGGGCTGAGGGCGAGCGGGGGGGGCTGCCAGACGACAGTGGTGGAGGAGGCAGGAGAGGGTGGGCATTTTCAAGGAGCGGGCACAGGAGGGTATTTGAGGAGCGGGCACAGGAGGGCATTTGAGGAGCAGGCACTGGAGGACATTTTAGAGGAGCAGGCACTTGAGGATCGGACGCCCCCTCTCTGTCCAGCAGTCCCAGATTGTCTTCAGCTCACCCTCAGTTGCGGTGCAGGGGGCGCAGCTCCACTCCGCGCTCACACCGTCCACGGCTTGCTCCCCCGTGATGGGCACTGACGCCAGCTCTCGCACCTGGTCTGACGGGTTGGGCTCAACTTCCGGGGCGATCATCCGCTCAGTCGCTCGGCTAGGCACTGGCTCGCAGATCGCGGCAGGAAATGGCTCTCTGTCATCGGTGGGCTCGGGCTGGTATTCATATGCGGCTTAAGAGAAGATCAACTCGTTTCTTATCTCTGAACCGTTTGATAGCATTAATTCACACACACTAAGGACAAGATGGCATATTTTGGGTCAGCATCATTCTCTGTGACAGATCCCACATGAGATGGATGGTTTTACCCTCAGGTTGGCTCGGCCTACCATGCAGCGTGGCGTGCGCTGTTGTAGCGCAGTGATTCACTCGACACAGAGCATCGGTGATAAATCTCTTTTGTCGCTAATGAACTGCATTTAACAATAAAATGCAGCGGGAAATGGAACATTTAATTCATAAGAAGATCAATGACACTGACAGGCCCTTCCTTGCTCGCTTTCGGAGAAGCGCTGGCGGGCTTGTGCCGTGCCACAACCGCCATCAATCACAGACGCTACAACAACCAGATCAATCAAACGTGATGCTCGGGCATGAAATACCAAGCATCGCAAGGAACGGGGGGAACGGGCCCCTAATCATGTGTCTGAGAGCAGGTTTAACCCGTTCACTCAAGCGTGATTGTGTGTGTTGGTACACGCGTGACGGCGGAACATGCGCGAGCATCAGAAGTGAGTGATCATGAGTGGGGTCGGGAAGCGCTTCATCAACGACGTCCTCCATCTGCGGAGCGACAGTTCATAATTCCAGGCATCTGCTTTCATTTGAATCACTTCATGATCACTTAGTCCTCCACGTCTCTCTCTGGCTTCATGAACCTCTGTCGGAGTTACTGCGGCCCTCTCATCCCCTTCAAATCAGAAAGAGATCAAAGCAACAATTCAATGAAACAGCTGGTTCATAAAACCAGTCTGAATTGATTCATTCACAAATCTGACATTTATTTAAAAAAAGCCTAGAGATGCAACTTAATCTTAGCATTTTCTGTTTGGTAACACTTTTTTTAGTGTTCTTGGTGCAAGCACTTAATATAGTATTAACAGTAAATTATGCATAATTATGCATAACTCTAACCATATATTAAGTACATCTTGTAACAATGACAGTTAAAAAAATAAAAAGTTTAAAAGTCTATTTTAAATGAAAATTATATTTAAGTTAGGATTGTATTCTATTTCGATTGTATTTTTGATAAAAAAAAATGCAGCCTTAGAATCCAAGGTCTAACATGTTTAATGTGTCTGAATAAAGAACAAGCAGACATGCTTATACTTCCTGATTTAAAAAAAAAGTAAAGAAATCTCATTGTCCTGTCTGAGAGTGAGAGGAAACAGGAGGGGGCTGTATTGTTACGCTCTTCTCGTATTTCAAAATAGTCCATGGATGCGTCCCAATTCACACACTTCCAGAGGCGTCATGCACCTGTTTTTTTCTTTGACTTGGTGCCATAGGCAAGATAAAATAATTAAGAACTAATAAAGAAGCTGATCATGACTTATAATTAATCTAGGGGTATGGCAGTTTAAAACGTCATAAAATTGCATCCTGATACAGAGCATTTTGTCGTGTTTACACTGATAAAATCAAATACATAAATTAATATCCATTAAATTCACTTTTTGGTTAAAACATTAAAAATCCCTTAGCGTTTTTCTATAACAGATCACATTAAATGAGTCCAACAACCTCCTCTTCTGTAGTGTGAGGGATTGTGGGAAATATTAGCCCCAAAACATACATGGTTAGGTCTACTTTAAAAAACCTGCCAGGCATTTTTTAGAATACAATTGCAACAACTACAATTTGGGATGTAATATTTCAAATCTCACATACTATTTAGGAAGGACTGTATGAAAACTGGGATGCAGCCTTTATTTGATCCCTGTCCAAAGCAAACCCAGCTGAGAACCACTGATTTAAGGTGTGCTGCATTAAATAAATAGCTTCATATTCTATAGATCAGGATGCATCACAGTAAGAAAATCATAAGAATTACATTAAGTCAAACGGTGTAATATTCCATGCATTATAAGTAAATCTCTTCCCTCAATTAAAACACCATAGGTTATACACAAATTACATAATTCCATTAGTTTGCTCCTTTAAAAGATGATTTCATTTTATCTGTGTACTGTACTAATGTTGACATACTACGGTGCAACCTAATGATGGTGTTGAAAAGCAATTTGTGACCAGTAGGTGGTACACTTCTCACATTATACTGCCGGCAAAGGCCTCATTTAAAAACTTGCTGTTTGATGATAATGAAAATCTTAAACTCTTGTTCCATCATTAAAAATAAAAACTAACATCTGTTGCAAATATATTTGGATACATTAGTGTCACCTTTGGGATTTGTACCAAATCGAAATTCTTGACGATTAACGACAGCATCAGACCAGTGAAATGTAGTCCTGGAGCCATTACAGAGATAATACATATCAGTCTGCTTATTTAACGCTCCTGACAACTTAGATATTACGCCTGCAGACCTGCTCGGTGACGCTTATAAGCTGAGAGAGAGGAGGAGAGGAGAGAGAGGCGTAATTTTACCTCTAATGTGCTCGGCTGGGATCCGCAGGGAGAGATGACTCCAGAGGAAAGAGGAAAGGTAACATTTTTCAGAAGAACTTGCAAATGCCCTAAAATGAACTTAGCGCAAATTATTTCAATCGTATGAATTATGGCATCCGAAAATGTCTGTATTAAAGACTTACAATTAAGAGCAGGTGTCGTTTTCTCCACAGTCCCAGTTGGAATCTCTCTGGTAACAGGCCAACTGGCATGACATAAAGGCCCTGCTGTTTCCTTGACCTCTAATATCTGTTTGAAATATTAAAAAAAAATTGAATGAATTAAGAAAAATTTAAAATGTCAAGATAGACTATAGAATGCGACAGACAGAGAGACAGACAGACAGACAGAACGAGATGATAGAGATAGATAGAACTAGACAGACAGATCGAGATGATAGAACTAGACAGACAGACAGACAGACAGACAGAGATGATAGAACTAGACAGACAGACAGACAGATAGATCGAGATGATAGAACTAGACAGACAGACAGACAGAACGAGATGATAGAACTAGACAGACAGACAGACAGAGATGATAGAACTAGACAGACAGACAGATAGATCGAGATGATAGAACTAGACAGACAGACAGACAGAACGAGATGATAGAACTAGACAGACAGACAGACAGACAGACAGAGATGATAGAACTAGACAGACAGACAGAACGATAGAGATGATAGAACCAGACAGACAGAAGCAGACAGACAGATAGAGATGATAGAACTAGACAGACAGACAGACAGACAGATAGATAGAACCAGACAGACAGACAGACAGGCAGACAGAGATGATAGAACCAGACAGACAGACAGACAGGCAGACAGAGATGATAGAACTAGACAGACAGACAGACAGATAGAACGAGATAATAGAACTAGACAGACAGACAGACAGATAGAACGAGATAATAGAACCAGACAGACAGACAGACAGACAGACAGAACGAGATGATAGAACTAGACAGACAGACAGACAGACAGACAGACAGACAGACAGACATGATAGAACTAGACAGACAGACAGAGATGATAGAACTAGACAGACAGACAGACAGACAGACAGACAGACAGATAGATAGAACGAGATGATAGAACTAGACAGACAGACAGACAGACAGACAGACAGACAGATAGAACGAGATGATAGAACTAGACAGACAGACAGACAGACAGACAGACAGACAGAACGAGATGATAGAACTAGACAGACAGACAGACAGACAGATAGATAGAACGAGATGATAGAACTAGACAGACAGACAGACAGACAGATAGATAGAACGAGATGATAGAACTAGACAGACAGACAGACAGACAGACAGACAGACATGATAGAACTAGACAGACAGACAGAGATGATAGAACTAGACAGACAGACAGACAGACAGACAGACAGACAGACAGAACGAGATGATAGAACTAGACAGACAGACAGACAGACAGACAGACAGAACGAGATGATAGAACTAGACAGACAGACAGACAGACAGATAGATAGAACGAGATGATAGAACTAGACAGACAGACAGACAGACAGACAGACAGACAGACAGACAGACAGACAGACAGACAGACAGACAGACAGACAGACAGACAGACAGACAGAACGAGATGATAGAACTAGACAGACAGACAGACAGACAGACAGACAGACATGATAGAACTAGACAGACAGACAGACAGATAGATCGAGATGATAGAACTAGACAGACAGACAGACAGACAGATAGATAGATAGAACTAGACAGACAGACAGATCGAGATGATAGAACTAGACAGACAGACAGACAGACCGAACTAGACAGACGGACAGACAGACAGACAGACAGATATTTTGTTAGTGAAATGAAATGAATTAAATAATGGCTTCAAAAGTGTTCAAACTCATAATTTAGCACTAAAAATAAGCGACGGTTCCACCTGCAGACCTGGCGACACCCTCCTCCTCCTCCTCCTCCACCCACCTCGTAAAAACCTCCACACAGCTGAAGTGGAGTAATTTATTAGTCTTAAGCATCTCATTGACAGTCTAAATGGTGGAAACGTCCATGTCACCCAGCTGGCAGTCTCCACGGTAATGGCTGCCCAACAGGAGAAGCCGGGTCACTTGTGTCTTTACAGTCATCATTAAGCACCATTGATTTAATTAATACATCATTTATGAGTGCTTGGACCTTCATGGCCTGCTGCCTCATTAAGTGCAAAGCAAACTAATATGAAGAGCCACCTCACCGTCACCTCCAGAGAACGAGCCAATCACGCGTCTCTCAAGAGCTGACACATTTTGTCATTGCTCATTTTCCCCGACCACCCACCGAGACCCCAGTAAGGGAGAATATGTTTTCTCTCCTGAATATTAGCTGTGATCTGAAAAGTGGAGAAAGTGATTTATTCAAAGTAAAGTCGTGACGTATATACAACGGACATATATACATAATGTGCATGTGATAATGTCTTAATAAAATGGTTTTAAAAAGACACCGAAACTCTAAAAAGAATCAATGTAACACAATCTCAAGTGATAATGATAGGATATAACACAAATTCTTTTAAGAGCATGTCTATGAAGAGATAAGAAATTACATGTGCGTAAAAGAAAAAGGCTTTAAAAGACCATTTTTTAGGTTTTTGTGCAATGCAATATTATTTTCATGACCATTTCAGATCTTATTACCATAATGCAAAGAACAACGATATATTTTTCAAAAACTAAAAAAAAAAATATATAAATCTAGAAATTTTTAATAAAATTAAATATGAAAACTGAGTAATGCGAATCTAATGGGAATCAACACTGACAATAATGGGGGCAGGGACTCAAAAGAAAAACATCTGGATATTACTGTAATAAGACTTAGAGGGGAAAATGTATTTATTTGTCTTGAAAATAATGGCATAATGCAAAAAAAATAAAATAAAAATCCAAAATAGGCTTCTAACTAACTAACTAACTATATATATTAAACAAAAGAAAAAAAATAATAAATACATACATAAAACATTATAATAAATATAGAAATGTTAAATTAAATAACAAAACTGCATTACAATAATGAGAATCAACATCAAACTCAAAATAAAAAACATCTGGATATTATAGTAATGAGAATTAGAGGGGGAAATGGGGATATCTGTCTTGAAAATAATGGCATAATGCAAAAATCCAAAATATGTATCTATCTATCTATCTATGAAAGAACATATATTTTCCAAAAAAGAAATAAAAAATTAAATAAATCCATAAATGTTAACTTACTAACAAAACTATTACAGTAATGAGAATCAACATCAACATCAAACTCTAAACATTTGGATATTATAGTAATGAGAACTAGAGGGGGAAATGGGTTTATTTGTTATATACATACTGACATAATGCAAAAATCCAAAATAGATGTAATTTTCTTTATCCAAAATATAATTCCTTGTAATTTTTTATAATATTTCTCTAATAAAAGGCAATAGTATTCTATAATTAGTTACATTTATTAATAATAATGATTTCAATAAACAATTACGCAATATTCTATGAGTTTAACTGCAGGCTGTTTATACCAATATATTGAAATTCAGCTGCTGTACGGTTGCATGTATCAGCCACTTTACAGATCTGAGTGCTGGAACTTTGTTTTATAATACAACGTAGATAATATGGAGCCATTCACCACCTATACAGTCTCTTTATCTTTGTCTGGGTTGGTTATTTATCTTTCTTGCTTTCCGTTGTTGTTGGAGTAACCTGAGATTGGATTGGGTATGTGTGTGGACATCCTGGAACGAAATCTCCACGCCTTCCCCACACGGTCTAATCGAGTTTCGGCTTGGCCTGCCCCCACTCTCCTCTCCGGCTCTGCCAAAACGGCCCACCACCCATCTCGCATCTCCCTGGAGTTTGAGCTGGTGGTTGGCCTGAACTAATTCTTTCTCAGTGGGGAAACAATTAACGCCCCTGCTACCGGCTTTATGGTCAGACAGGCAGCTGCTTTTCTCCGTTTCCGGGCGCATTACTGTCGGAGGAAGTGTGAAGGAGAGGAGAGGCCATGCGCTCGCCGACAGCTGTTAAAGCAGCGCTGCTTTCTGCTTATGCCGCACAAGTGCCCACTTACTCAGCTCTAAACATAACCTGTCAGAGCAAACCGCCATCCATGAAAACACAAGGCCTGACTGGATTGTGCGCGATGTGGCAAATAAGAGCAATGGAGAGATGATAACAGGCATAAAAAAACCTGATGCCATCAGAGCAAACTACATAAATCAAGTAGGAAGTGAACTGCGTGTACAGACTGCTTGCTATACTGTTTATCCCACTGTTAGTGCGATATAAAATTACTCATAGCGTGATTTAAGATTTTGGTCATACCGCCCACCTCTAACGTCTTGTTTTCAGCACTTGAGCAACGGAAGCAACCAGGCGTCTGACTTTGTCCTTGATGGTCTCATTGTTTGCGTGTCAGCTGCTTTCTCTGAGGAAGAAATTATATTAGTCAAAGTATTGCACACTAAAGATGAAACGCAAACCAGACGGCATTTGCTTGCAGGAAAAAGATCACATTCGCCTGCAGGAGGAGTATAACAGCTGGATAAGACTGGAAATGACATGGCTATGATTATTAGAATGCAGTGAGATTCATTTTGTGGCCTTTAACCACCTCGGTTACTATAGAAAACATAACATAGGAACTGGATATTTATTGAACAGTGTATTTTTCTGTAAAATGTGGGATATTGAAAAGACACTGGGTCTCATTCACTAAACATGCGTACGCACAAATTTTTGCGTGAAATGTGCGTACGGACGTTTTCACGAATAAATCATGATTCATCAAAAACTTTCGTACTAAAATTTATTCTAAATGTACGAAAAAAATTCAAGAACAACTTATACCACACGTACACAATAATCATGTACGCCCAGGGCCTTATTAGCATGTATAAAGAACCCCACATATAATTAGATATGTTATGTACAGGGTGGGTGAAAAGTAACTAGACGTTAAAATTGATAATAAAGTATAATTAGAGGTCCAATTATATATATACCTCTAAAGGTTTGGACCTCTAAAATTAGAGGTCCAAACAACAAATCACCTGATCTATGCTTATATAAACGGTGATTATTGTTTCTCACCTTGTGTTTGGAGGCATGGCACACTTGGTACTGCTTGAAGACATTGCGGCAGCGCGTCTTTAGAGAGCGCACAGCAGGGCCGGCGCCAAGGGGGGCACTCGTGGGCCGTGGCCCCCCAAACGAGTTACTGTGCCTCCCCACTTTGCATCCTCTCCCCTCCTTGCTGAAAGCGATCGATTTTGAAAGTGAAAGTACCGATAAAACAGCGCACATAAGAAAGCAATTGAACGCTTTAGCAAGCGTCAGCAACTGCACGCGATCACAGATTGCATGCTTATCACGAATACACCCCCCCCACACACACACACAACGTGATTTGTGCCCCCCCCCCCCCCCCCCCCTCCCTATAAATTTAAAAGGCCCCCCGATGGAGGTGCCCTGGCGCCGGCTCTGGCGCACAGATATGTTTGCTGAGAGTAACGATTGGCTGTTTAGTTGCTTTTAAATAACACATTTTTTCTGGCTTCCACCTCCGACAGCAAAACCTCACGTTCATTATCGTTAAAGTTATTTTTCTTTGTCTTTTGTTTCGATGCCATAATTGTCTTTCTCTAGACGAGTGCCGCTTTGCGGAAAACCCTTATATGGAGCTGGTTTGGGCGTGTATTATGCTAATCACTAACCTCGTGCACGCGGGCGCTCTTTTAGAAGACTCCAGATTCACAAACAGAAGAACGAGTTTAAGAACAAGCTCATGTGCGTACGCACGTGTTGTGAATTAGGCGGAAAGTTTTCGTGAGAAGTTCAAATGTGCGTATAAATACGAAAAACGTACGCACTTATTAGTGAATGAGACCCATTATTCTTAAAAGGGGTGCTACCGTTTTTTTATAGTGTTTTACTTTATCTAACAAAATTTATAAACTATGCAATGTGACAAAAAAAACTGCAGAGATTTCAAATCAGAATAATAATTAAAACAAACTAATAGTGATAACAGACAATCCTGTCCTCTATTTAAAGGGTTAGTTCACCCCAAAAAGTTACACAGCCTCATGTCGTTCCAAACCCGTAAGACTTTCGTTCATCTTCGGAACACAAATTAAGACATTTTTGATGAAATTGGAGAGCTATCTGGCCCTCCATAGACTGCAACGCAACTGAAATGTTCCCAGGTCCAGAAACGTAGTAAATACATCTCTCACGAGTTACATCTTTCGCCATTTTGGAGAGTACCAAAGAACATATTTGACGTAATCAGCGTTGTTTACGTTCAGGGGGAAAGCATGAACGAAAGCTGCGTATGAACATTTCAGTTGCGTTGCTGTCTATGGAGGGACAGATAGCTCTCAGATTTCATCAAAAATGTCTTAATTTGTGTTCCGAAGATTTGGAACGAAGAGTCTTACGGGTTTGGAACGACATGAAGGTGAGTAATTAATGACATAATTTTAATTTTGAGCTTGAAAGACATGGTCAATTTATATTTACACCATTTTTCTATAAAGAAATTGTTCAAGTCTGTAGTAACTCGAGAAAAAAAAACTGTTGAGACTTAAAATAATAAAAAAAAAAAAAAAAAAAAAAAATGCAGAATGGAAAATAATGTTCTCCTCTGCTGAAACTATTTAAAAAAAAAATCCAATTACGTTCAGATTCAAAAATGAAATGTAAGAATTATAGCTGAGGAGATGATTTTCAATGAATATCAACAGAAATTTGAGTCTGTTCCCCACACCGAGCTATAATGTGAACAAGCACTTTTATGCTGATTTATTTTTTATTTTTTTAATAGTCAAGGCCAAAAAAAATCTCCACAAAAAACAAACACATGCCGTTTTAGAACGACACTGATATAGTTCCAGAATTGTCATTTTTGTGTGAACCACTCCTTAACTTTGACTGAAGGGACGAGTTAAGCGTCTTTTTGCCATTGGTAATCAGCAGCGGGGCGTACAATGGCCTCATTTAGCTACCTATGAGCCCGACCCCACCCTGAGACAACCTATAATCATTAATTATATTCAATGCTTTCCAGAGGACAACCTCCACAACACCGGGAGATGAGATGAGCGAATCATCGGAGATGAGGAGGGGACAGAAAATAAGAGTTTCTATTGAAGCAGAAAAAAAGCACAACATATGGATGTAGGAGAAAATCCATAAAGAACGTATAAATAAAGGAGGGGGAGGTGGAGAAGCTCTCACTTCGCCTGGTCTCAGTGAGATGTTAAAAGAGAGAGCAAGGCCTGTGTCTGCTCTCGCTCTAATTATTCCAATTATCATGGCACACTATGAAAACGTGATTAATAACACTGAAGATATTGTTGTGGCAATTAGCCATATGGTGGTGGGACTCTGCTCTGTCACGAATTCGCCATTAGCATCTACTTATGTTTGTCAGGAGCGTGCATCCATGACAAGCGTGAGTTCTGCTCACCTTGCTCTCCCTGAACTGAATGTCACGGGAGAAATGTCAATTTCTTCCAGCTCCTCGTCTCAGTGAATTTTTCATGCCGTATCCGGTCGGACTGGGGACAAATGTCAGGTACGGTCTGGAGCGAGCCGTCAAAGCACCGCGTTTAGCTGGAGGCTTGAATGTACGCTCCAGTTTTTTCCCACAATACAGCATGGCTGCTACAAGAACATTGGCTCTATACTGTACTTGGAGAGAACGTCTCCTGTTGTGACAAGCTCACGCTAGAGTCTTCAAGATGAATATGGAAATATAGCAGCTCTCCTGTGATGACTGGGGAGGACCAAAACAACAAGAGTGGAAAGCACAGGTTAAAATAGAGAAGACAGAGAAGGTAGAATCGCACGAATGCAAAAATGTTCCACCTAATTCGACTTCATTTAAACAAAGCACTTTATTTATTTAATTATTATTTTATCATTTCCATTTTGGAGTTCGACTTATATGGTCAAAATAAAATATAAAATAAAATCTTCCCTTTTACTGAACTGCAAAAAAATTTATTAATGTTCAGAAATTAAGATGGTAACTAATTAGATGGTCAACAATAAAATTAAATTGTTGCATAAAATTTTTTGCATAAAAAAATATAATAACATAAAATAAAAAAAATAGTCCTCCCTTCATCTGAAGTGCTAAAAAACTAATTAACGTTCATATTCAAAAATAAGATTTATAAGTTGCAGCAGTGAATGTCATGTGAATATCAAATAGGCATGAGCACTTTTATTCTGGAAAAAAATAAAAATCTAAATTTTGGAGCTTGACAGACATGGTATAGCATCAAATAATAAAAAATTAAATCGAAATTAAATCACAAAAAAAATCTAAAAGTAAATTAATTTGTTCAGTGCAAATTTTTCCCTTTTCTGAAGCCCTTAAAAATTAATTACAAAACAAAAACATCAGTGAATATCAACCAAAATTTCAGTCTCTCACACAAAGCTATATGTACTCAAAAGCACAAGCTCTTTTAATTGATTTTTGCTTAATAGCATGGTCAAAAAAGAGCAGATAGACATTTTATCCCTATAGAGGTAGCTGCTATTGTGATATCTAAATAATAATAGTTCAACTAAGTACAAATTAATAGTGAAATATAGTAACTTGCATATATGTGAGTTATAGTACCATTTATACCTTCTGTTATAAAATATGTTCCAATAATTTTCATATTTGATAGTTAAAAGATCATAGAGTAAATATTTAGAAAATAAAGAGTGGTTTCTGTATGTTGTGTGGACTCCTATCCAAACAACATATAGAAACCACTTTTTATTTTCTAAATATTTTTTTGGATGATGCTCAACTGAACCGAAAGCAAATCCATCATGTTATGTTTTTGCTTCAAGACACCATGAAATCAAAATTGCCCATATTTACTTTCTTAATGCACGTTCCAGGTCTTATTGTGCAAGATTTATGAAAATAAATGAAAAATAAGAAGTCTTTGTGACATAAGCTGAGAAGGAAAATCATTTATAGTGAATAATGTGATAAATTGTGCACAATAAGACCTGGAACGTGCATTAAGAAAGTAAATATGGGCAATTTTGATTTCATGTTGTCTTGAAGTAAAATATAACATGATGGATTTGCTTTCGGTTCAGTTGAGCATCATCCAAAAAGCGGCGACAAAGCGTTTCCATCAAACCCCTCGACAAACCTGAGGTGCCAACACAAACAATGCACAATACTATGGGAGAGAAGGCGCAAAGATGGAGATGGCACATTGAAAGAGTTCCAGACCATACAGGGGGACTTAATATGAGCTTAAAAAGAGGAGTGGGAGAGGAAGATGGGCTTTTCATAGGATAATTAAAACAGCAAGATGGATTCTGTAATTGAGTGGAAAAAACAAGGATCTGAACAACATCTGTGCAATCCACATAAATTATTTCAATGAGAAGCCGACGCTACAATAAAACCCTCAGCCTTGAATTCAGACATGCTGTCAAGTATGTGAATAGGTCCTGGGATAACAATCCACCTGTACTCTGTCGTGAAAAAGTTCATTTTTTTCTTGTAGCTTTTTCAAAAAGTGAAAATTTAATATATTCTAGATTTATTACATATAAAGTAAAACATTTCGAAAGTTTTTTGTTTTAATTTTGGTGATTAGAGCTTACAGCTCATAATATATTAGAGTATCAAAATATTAGAATATTTATATTTCAGTTTCAATAAATGACCATCCCCTACAGTATAAATTCGGGGTATCTCTTGTTTTTTGAAACCACAATAATGGGAAAGACAGCTGACTTGGCAACGGTCCAAAAGACAATAATTGACGCCCTCCACAAAGAGGGTAAGTCACAGAGGATCATTACTGAAAGCTGTAGCTGTTCACAGAGTGCTGTATCAAAGCATATTAAATGCAAAGTTGACTGGAAGGAAGAAATTGTGTAGGAAAAGGTGCACAAGCAAAAGAGATGACTGCAAGCTTGAGAATACTGTCAAGCAAAGCTGATTCAAACACTTGGGAGAGCTTCACAAGGAGTGGACTGAAGCTGGAGTCAGTGCATCAAGAGTCACCAGCTCAGACGTCTTCAGGAAAAGGGCTACCAAGCCACTTCTGAACCAGAGACAGCGTCAGAAGCGTCTTACCTGGGCTGTGGAGAAAAAGAACTGGACTGTTGCTCAGTGGTCCAAAGTCCTCTTTTCAGATGAAAGTAAATTTTGCATTTCATTTGGAAATCAAGGTCCCAGAGTCTGGAGGAAGAGTGGAGAGGCACAGAATCCAAGCTGCTTGAAGTCCAGTGTGACGTTTCCTCAGTCAGTGATGATTTGGGGTGCCGTGACGTCTGGTGGTGTTGGTCCATTGTGTTTTATCAAGTCCAAAGTCAATGCAGCGGTCCACCAAGAGATTTTGGAGCACTTTATGCGTCCATCTGCTGACAAGCTTTATGGAGATGCTGATTTCCTTTTCCAGCAGGATTTTAGCACCTGCCCACAGTACATAACCACTTCCAATTGGTTTGCTGACCATGATATTACTGTGCTTGATTGGCCAGCCTACATGCCTGAACCCCATATGGAATCTATGGTATAATTTCAAGAGAAAGATGAGAAACAGGGGATCCAACAATCCAGACGAGCTGAAGACTCAATAGTGCCTCAGCAGAGCCACAGGCTGATCGCTTCCATGCCATTCTTCACTGATGCTGGAATTTGTGCTAAAGGAGCCCCGACCAAGTATTGAGTGCATAAATGAACATACTTTTAAACATACCTTTACATAACTTGAACTTTTCTGTTTTGCAATTCCTTTTTGTGATTGATCTTAGGAAATATTCTAGTATTTTGAGATACTGATTTTTGACTTTCATGAGTTGTGAGCTCTAATCATCAAAATTAAAACAAAAAAAACTTTAGAATTTTTTTACTTTACATGTAATGAATCTAAAATATATGAAAGTTTCACTTTTTGAAATAAGTTATTAGAAAAAACTTTTTTCACGATATTATAATTTTTTGAGATGCACCTGTACTTCAACATACAATGATGAGGACGCCCATGAAATCATGACCAAAAAAAAAAAAGTTTGCTACAAAGTCGACAACGTAACCGCTAGCAGATTTGCACATTTGAAATAAACCAAAAATATTGATAACTCACCTTGCACTGAAGGGTGTATGCAAATCTTTGCATAATTAGCTGAGCGTAACTTCTATTGTTTTTAGTTCAAGCCAATTATCCTTTAGCTATAAATTGGATTAAACACTAAACTTACATAAAAAATAAAAAAAAACCTTTCTGAACTTTGCACTGAAGCAAATCTTTGCAAAACTGGTAGTTGGCCATGACATGATACTATGGATTGTTTTGATTTATTCGTTATCTGTAAACAATTATTCCTTATTCCTGAAGCAGTAGTTTGGGGATTGCCTTTTATTTTTGTGAACCTCGTTTTCTCCTGTTTTGTCTAGGTAGGGAGTTAGGGAAGACTTCTGTATTTCTTTTTGGAATTGTTTTTGTTAGGTAAATTAAGTCTCTAAACCCCTAGTTAGTACATTGTTTTGTTATTTTGGCCTGGATCCCCATCCGAAGAGATGTGCTTCTTGATTTATGAAACAATAAAATAATCAACTTGTAATAATCTTTGTTGTGGTCATTGTGAACTGGGACAGGAGAGGAGGAGGGTCGTTGTTTTCTAATTTTATTTTAATCTTGTCATCTATCTATCTATCTATCTATCTATCTATCTATCTATCTATCTATCTATCTATCTATCTATCTATCTATCTATCTATCTATCTATCTATCTATCTATCTATCTATCTATCCTTTCGCTTTATCTTAGATTAAACCCTAAAAAAAAAAAAAAAAAAAAAAAAGTTTGGCAATGGACAATTTACAGCAAATTTGTAAAAAAAATAAAATAATAATAATAAAATTAGCTAATTAAAAAAATGTATTAATTGAAATAAATTAAACAATGAATAAAATATAAAAAACAAACAATTTTTACATAAAATTGTAAAATAAAAAAAAAACTCAAATTATACAATTCTAACTAAAATAAAAAAAATAAATAAAAAAATTATTTATATAAATACAGTTGGGCAAAAAGTATTTACTCAGCCACCAATTGTGCAAGTTCTCCAACTTAAAAAGATGAGAGAGGCCTGTAATTTTCATCATAGGTACACTTCAACTATGAGAGACAGAATGGGGGAAAAGAATCCAGGAAATCACATTGTAGGATTTGTAATGAATTAATTTGCTAATTATGGTGGAAAATAAGTATTTGGTCAATAACAAAAGTTCATCTCAATACTTTGTTATATACCCTTTGTTGGCAATGACAGAGGTCAAACGTTTTCTGTAAGTCTTCACAAGGTTTTCACACACTGTTGCTGGTATTTTGGCCCATTCCTCCATGCAGATCTCCTCTAGAGCAGTGATGTTTTGGGGCTGTCGCTGGGCAACACAGACTTTCAACTCCCTCCAAAGATTTTCTATGGGGTTGAGATCTGGAGACTGGCTAGGCCACTCCAGGACCTTGAAATGCTTCTTACGAAGCCACTCCTTCGTTGCCCGGGCGGTGTGTTTGGGATCATTGTCATGCTGAAAGACCCAGCCACATTTCATCTTCAATGCCCTTGTTGATGGAAGGAGGTTTTCACTCAAAATCTCACGATACATGGCCCCATTCATTCTTTCCTTTACACGGATCAGTCGTCCTGGTCCCTTTGCAGAAGAACAGCCCCAAAGCATGATGTTTCCACCCCCATGCTTCACAGTAGGTATGGTGTTCTTTGGATGCAACTCAGCATTCTTTCTCCTCCAAACACGACGAGTTGAGTTTTTACCAAAAAGTTCTATTTTGGTTTCATTTGACCATATGACATTCTCCCAATCCTCTTCTGGATCATCCACATGCTCTCTAGCAAACTTCAGACGGGCCCGGACATGTACTGGCTTAAGCAGGGGGACACGTCTGGCACTGCAGGATTTGAGTCCCTGGCGGCGTAGTGTGTTACTGATGGTAGCCTTTGTTACTTTGGTCCCAGCTCTCTGCAGGTCATTCACTAGGTCCCCCCGTGTGGTTCTGGGATTTTTGCTCACCGTTCTTGTGATCATTTTGACCCCAGAGGGGGAGATCTTGCGTGGAGCCCCAGATCGAGGGAGATTATCAGTGGTCTTGTATGTATTCCATTTTCTAATAATTGCTCCCACAGTTGATTTCTTCACACCAAGCTGCTTGCCTATTGCAGATTCAGTCTTCCCAGCCTGGTGCAGGTCTACAATTTTGTTTCTGGTGTCCTTCGACAGCTCTTTGGTCTTGGCCATAGTGGAGTTTGGAGTGTGACTGTTTGAGGTTGTGGACAGGTGTCTTTTATACAGATAACGAGTTCAAACAGGTGCCATTAATACAGGTAACGAGCGGAGGACAGAGGAGCCTCTTAAAGAAGTTACAGGTCTGTGAGAGCTAGAAATCTTGCTTGTTTGTAGGTGACCAAATACTTATTTTACCAAGGAATTTGCCAATTAATTCATTACAAATCCTACAATGTGATTTCCTGGATTCTTTCCCCCCATTCTGTCTCTCATAGTTGAAGTGTACCTATGATGAAAATTACAGGCCTCTCTCATCTTTTTAAGTGGGAGAACTTGCACAATTGGTGGCTGACTAAATACTTTTTTGCCCAACTGTATGTGTGTGTGTATAAATACAATAGTATCTCAATGTTACTACAGTATCACTGGTCACAAAATATGTTTCACTTCTCAACATATGCTATAAAAAGACTGAGAAAAGATGGACATTTAAAAAATCACGTTTGCCACATCTTAAAGTCTATTAAGCTATCAACTTACTGTAAACAAAACATACTGTAACATCCAAAATGTGCTACTCAGGTTAAAAACTGCATAATTTTATGGCACACATGCAATGTAAATAAACTTTTCCTTAGTGTTGCTTCTAAAAGAGCAATTTTTGAAGATATCAAATATTTTGGCTTGGTTTTTCACCGTTCACATTGAAATTCAAGTGGTGTTAACTCAAGAGGCAGATGCTTTTCTTCCAGGAACTCTAGTATGTACTTGTTAAACTCAGTATATATACACACATGCAAATAAAAATGGAAAATTTCACCCTCAGCAATGCAAAAGAACTGCTTCAGCGTCTGCTTTCTCTAAAGGTCACTGTATGTCCTGTTGACATCACGAGACCTCAGCTACTGTTCAACCAGCACACCGACTCGTTTGATGTTCAAAGGATGTGACAGACAGACCTCCTGAGAACCACCAGATCGACTTCTTTCCAGCCCCTCGAAATGAAAGCCTCAAACTGTCAATCTGTCAGCGATAGACCCATGTGGTTTTGGGGGGTATATGCTACACGCGACAAAAGCAGGCTGCAAATATATTTCTATTGAGAATGGTACCATCACTGACAAAGGCTCAATAGGGTGAAGTTCACATATTGAGCACAAAAGGCAAGGCTGAAAAAAAAAATGCTGGTAAAACAGAAATCACCTGTTCGTATTGCACTGCACATGCATTAGCGGTCACAGGACGGTCAGTGTTCTTGTGCACTCTCAAATCCTAGCAGGTTGCCGTCTTGCTGTCCTGCAAGCATAAACAGAAATATTAGAAGTTAAATTTAAAATTTAATATTAATATTTGGTATTGAGTTAGTGTATTTAAAATTTGAAAATGAAAAAATAATAAATTTTAATATGATTAAAAATTATGGTAATGAAATTTTAAAATAATTTAGTATTAAAAAAAGCATATTTAAGGCAAGATATATAGGTGAATAAAGTAAAAATTTAACTAATATATATCACCATACTTTCCCCAGTTCATTAATCACACTATATCAAGACAACTGTTTTATATTAGTTTATTTAAATAATAATAATAATAATTTTAAAGATTATTTGCACTATTTTCCATACATTTCCAGAAATGTGAACATTGGAAGATTCTTCAATTATTTATTTATTTACATATGAATTTTTTTGTCACTCACAACAAGAAAACCAACTAAAATCAGTTTTAGGAACAAAATATTACATGATGCATAATCATATGGTATATGAAGAAACCACTCTGTACCTTCAGATTATGGATAGGAATAAAACTGTAAAGTTTGGTGTATGCAAGGGCTGCTAAATTAGACATTTTTGTCTCAGTGCATGAAAAAACTCTCTGCCTTTAAAGATATGTATTGTAATTGAAATCGACCAGCGCAAATAAATAAGATGTAATAAAATAAACACTTGCACGAGTATTTTGGATGCTTTCTTTACTATAGTCCACTAAATTAGATAAACAAACTAGCCTATAATCGCAACATTGAGCAGTGCAAGAAAAAACAAGGGTTTTGTCTGTAGTGTCTTGTCTTAAAATCAGCCACATTGCATAGATTATTCGCTGAACTTGTTGCAATGCATTATTGGATTGGCCATGGAGGATACATTGCTGCCTTTAAATGGCTAAATCTTCAGCTTGATCATGTTATCTACTGACGTTCGTAAGAAAAAAATAACACTCTTAGTTGCCAAACAGTCACTTTGTACACCAGGCATTTTTATGGAAGATTACTGTGGAAAAAAACTGTGTGGTATTGATAAAATTTTCATATGCTTAAAAAACTGTGAATAGGAGAGACACTTTGGGTTTTGCAGTAGGCCTCACAGCGTCCAGCACTGAAGAGTGCAGCAGATGGCTGGTGGTGCATATTTAATGCAAAACCTGAATAACAGCTGAATTAAAGATTGTCTGCAGAGCTTTGCTCCAATTGGTGAACACTGGGCATGTCAAATGTTTTCTTCAAAATCTGATTATGTGTTTTCAGACATGTCTGAGGAGCATGAGTTCTTCTACATGACAGGAAGAGGTTCAGTCAGTCGCTGTGAAGCGTTTGGTCTGAGTTGAGTTCAGGTGACAGACTGCATAATGTGAAAAGGCCATGTGGTCGAGTTGTTTTCGTTAATACAGGTGCATCTAAAAAAAAGGTAATAATTAGAATATTTTTTATTGTAACTTATTTCAAAAAGTGAAACTTTCATATATTATGGATTTATTACATGTAAAGTAAAAAAGTTTTTTTGTTTTAATTTTGATGTTTAGAGCTTAGAGCTCATGAAAGTCAAAAATCCAGTATGTCAAAATATTAGAATATTTACATTTGAGCTTCATTAAATGACCATCCCTACAGTATAAATTTGGGGTATCTCTTGTTCTTTGAAACCACAACAATGGGGAAGACTGCTGAATTGGCAATGGTCCAGAAGACAACCAATGACACCCTCCACAAAGAGGGTAAATGACAGAAGGTCATAACCGAAAGTGCTGTATCAAAGCATATTAAATGCAAAGTTGACCGGAAGGAAGAAATTGTGTAGGAAAAGGTGCACAAGCAACAGGGATGACCGCAAGCTTGAGAATACTGTCAAGCAAAGCTGATTCAAACACTTGGGAGAGCTTCACCAGGAGTGGACTGAAGCTGGAGTCAGTGCATCAAGAGTCACCAGCTCAGACGTCTTCAGGAAAAGGGCTACCAAGCTACTTCTGAACCAGAGACAACGTCAGAAGCATCTTACCTGGGCTGTGGAGAAAAAGAACTGGACTGTTGCTCAGTGGTCCAAAGTCCTCTTTTCAGATACATTTTCCTTTTCATTTGGAAATCAAGGTCTGGAGTCTGGAGGAAGAGTGGAGAGTCACAGAATCCAAGCTGCTTGAAGTCCAGTGTGAGGTTTCTGAAGTCAGTGATGATTTTCAAGAGAAAGATGAGAAAGATGAGTGGATCCAACAATACAGACGAGCTGAAGACTCAATAGTGCCTCAGCAGAGCCACAGGCTGATCACTGCCATTCTTCACTGATGCTGGAGTTTGTGCTAAAGGAGCCCTGACTGAATATTGAGTGCATAAATGAACATACTTTAAAGAACTTGAACATTTCTGTTTTGCAAATGCTTTTTTTTTTTATTGATCTTAGGAAATATTCAAATATTTTGAGAAACTGGATTTTTGACTTTCATGAGCTGTAAGCTCTAATCATCAAAATTAAAACAAAAAACTTTTGAAATGTTTTACTTTACATGTAATGAATCTAGAATATATGAAACTTTAAATTTTACAAGAATTTTAAAAAGAAAAACATTTTACAAGAAAAAAAACTTTTTCACGATATTCTAATTTTTTGAAATGCACCTGTATGTGTGTCAAATCTAAAAAATGTTTCCGTTCAGTGTTTTTAATGCACATCTGATCTGAAAAAACTTGCAAACCTGCAGGTTTGTTTCCTGAAAAATAACTCCAGTGATGTATCTCATCTAGAGTTTCAGAAATGTCCCAAAGTGTGCTCAGATTTGCCAAGAAGATTTCTAATCAAATTCTTGCAATATCAAACAATCTGAGCTGCTATCGACATTCATTTTATAGTGCTAAAGTTTGAGAAAAATGTTGTGCTTTTGCTTTTTTTGTATTTAATATTTGTATATACATTTAAAAAAAAATTAACATTGGAATTTTGTTTTGCTTTTAGATTTGCAGGTTGTTGTTTTTTCCCATTTTCACTTCTCAGCATGGTTATCTTAGTATTATTTCTATAATATACTTTATATTATTATTATTTTTAATTAGCTTTTACTTTAACATTTTCAGTTTTAATTTTAGTTTGTTTTATTCATTTTTTGTGATGTAATTTGTATTATATTTATATAAATACTATTAATGTTTAGTATTTTATATACAAATATATACAGTATATATATATATATATATTATTTGTTATCAGATTTGTTGGTGTACAGAAATTCAGTTTGTTTTTCTGTTTGCACTTCCCAGCCGTATAATTTTTGTATTATTTATATACTATTTTACAAATATTTTGAACTTTTACTTTTTTCATTTTAGTTTTAGCAACTTTGTTATGGGCTTTTGTCTTTTTTTTTTTTTTACTTTAATTTATTTTTATTTCAGTTTCTTTCTTTTTTTGTAATTTTAGTACTTGTACTTTTATATTTAATATCAGTTAGTTGCAAAGGTAACTTTTAAATGTTCTTTTCTTTACGTTTTTAATCTAATATTTATACTTTCTTTGGATTAACAGAAATGATTTATAATAATTTTAGTTAACAATAACAACACTTGAAATAAAGTTGATATTTACATGATACAAACCATAAATAAGAGCTTCAGAAAAGGCCTGTGCTAAAGCTCACCTTGTGACATGCACTACACAAGATATGCAACATAAATCACATACCAAGTCATGATTTGAAGGCACATTTTGAATGTAAAAGGCTGTAGCCCGAACAGATCCTTCTCTATATTTCACATGCTTTAATGGCATGCAGGATTTTGTGCTTGTATTCATCACCCTCTGGGTATTCAATAATCTAATATTACAATTGGTCATGGCGAATGCTAATGATATTGATAGCAGATGGCAGCTGGTGAAGCTAAACCCACACCACCCCACTGTGCATTCATATTACTCTTTTGATGAGCAGGTGCTCTCGTACCCTACAACACGCTTCGCACACAGTTCTACAGATTATTCATTTTTCACCACATGGACCGCAATATTCTTAGTTTCCTAAAGAAATGGAGTACAAGAACATTCAAATCTGTTTTCAGCATGGTATTAATATTAAAAAACATTGATAAACCACAATTCTAAAAGTGAAAAACACCCAAGGCTGTGCATTACCACGATTTTACCACGGCTCAGGGGGTTTTGAAGTCATTTCATGTGGTAAAACGCGCAGCATGTGGTGGCGTATCGCTTTAATAAACCTTCGTCCTCAGAACTCTCTCGAAAGCTCAGAAAAGAGTTTCACATCAAACGACCAACTTGGAGAAGAAAAGCAAAGATAATGGAACACTTAATCATCTATGACAGCTTTGAGCTTAAAATGTTTATGATACATAAAGACAGACTATTAAGGCATGAGTGACTTCTCCTGATGACTAACAGATGGTATTAATGCTAATAGGAGCTGCATATAGGCAAGAGCACTGTCATTTTCTGCTTTCCAGATGCAAGATGATCTGAATTTGGTCAACCATACAGGAAAGACTGCATAATGGAGTGCTTTGAACAACATTTATGGACGGACACACGCATCTATTTCCACAATGAGGCAACCATCATTGAGTTTTTGACATTTTATTGTTCTTCTCCGAGCTCAGAGAAGGTATATCAAGTGAAATGAGTTCAGCATAAACAAGCATTGATTTCCCATGCTGGTTAAATATTAAATATGGCTCGGTTAATAAAGGATTGTCCCAGCATGGATCATTAATGAGTTGTGCTGGATGGAGCACATGCTCTCGGTTTGGAGTGAATGGTGGGGTGGAGAAGTCAATGACAGCGTGTTTCCTACGCTAACAGGATTACAGCACAATAATGCGACTTCATATCTTTGCGTTTCATGGTTCCGTCTGTCTTTGTATCCCCTGTTGTTGTTTGTGTCTAAATGCATGTTTCTGGGTTTTAAAGGAATATTTCCAAAACGGAATATCCTGTCATTATTGACTAACTTCTGTGGAACACAAAATGGGAAATTTAGAATGTTCAAATTCCTTTTTTGATGCAATGAAAGCATTGCATTAAATAACAACCGTGTTCCTTCAGAGACTTGGAATATAGTGCATGAGTCATAAGAACTATTTTTATGATGATTTTAAGGTGCATCTTCTGGTTCTCTGGTCTTCTGATTCCCATCCACTTTCACTGCATGTAAATAGCAGCTCAAACATTCTTCTAAACATCTCCTTTTGTTTCTGACAAAAGAAAAAGAGTGGTTTGGAAAATCGTGACTAAATGATGACTGAATTTTTATTTTAAAGTGAACTGTCCTTTTAAATCAAGCTCTTAGTAACAGGGTTATTACAGTTAAATACAAAGTTCTGTCATGAAACTCTAGATGGCGCAGGACGATAGGTTCTACCTCTATCTGATATAATCACATCATTATTCACATGGCGCAGCTGATTGGTTTCTGTTCACATCAGTGGTCAATGAACTGTAGCAATGTTACTGTAGCAGTAACCCTCCACCTTCCCCAGCTCCACCTGTATAGATCTGTCACAGGGTAATTTCATAGGGGTTATTTCATATTTGTTATATACACAGCAGCAGTATTTCTTACATGCACACACCAGCATGTCTGTGGATGTATTTCATAGTAGTAAGTCTCGGTACTTGCTCTGCCGCAGCAGTGTAGAAGATCTATTCCGTCAAGAACAAACACATTAAATTACCATGCTAAACGCACCTTTGTCATGACAGAACTAAAACTAAAACCAAAACCATAAAACAATTTGTTATTTGAAATAAAATAAAATATAAAAAAACTTCATTTAGTTTATCTTGATGTACTAAAATAACTAAACCTGAAATTAAAAATGAATAAAAACTATATAGACATAAAAAAAAACAGAATAAAATGACAAAACACAACAAAAGTACTAAAACCTTAACTACAGTTAAAATCAAAACAAAATATTAAAATAAAAAGCCATTAAAAATTTAAAAATCTCAATATACTGTATCTGCTTACTGGTTAAACTAAAGCTAAAACTATTTAAAATCAATTTTGTAAACTGAAATAAAGCTGAAATATAAATATTACGTGCAAAACTTAACTTAAATGAAAACTGAATTGAAAATTTAAGTATTTCAGTTATTAAAACTAAAACTGAAATAAAAATTAATTATAGCTATATAAACATATTTTAACAAAACAAATCAAAATGACGAAAGCACACAATTATGAAAATTTCAACTAATAAAAAAGGAAACAGAAACATAACAGCTAATTTAGTATTAATGAATTCTCTCTCAGTGCATATAAATTATACTGAAACAACCCTTCTAGGAAGTGCAAATGGCAAAACAAACAGCAAATCTAAAAGCTGTTAGAAGGACAGTAGAACTAAATCACATGCATGGAGGATACAAAATATTCTGTTTAAAAGATATACACAAAAACTTGTGATTGGCCATCAATTTTCAATGACTAAATACTGCATTCTACAAAGTTCTACTTTCCCAGTTTATTGCACACATATAAGTAATTCATTGGTTTCATTTCCTGGCCTAACCATAGCATGGACATCTTTTCCACTGAAATGTATTTAATACGAACAAGTCATATTAAAAAGTGTTTTTTAGAACCTGTTTTTTAATAGGCCTTTTTTTATAGACCTTTTGTCCATTTTTCTGAGCAATTGAAAATGAGGAGAGTTTGGAGGAAGAAACCTATTAGGAAACAATCATAAAATCCTGTTTGGTGCCACATAAATTATACAGCTCACTTTACCTTTAACTTTACTCATTTGTCACCTTATGATTCCTGTTCAACTTTCTCACTGAGTTTGAGTCACATGACATCTTCAGCAAGCGGTCACTAGACTGATAAACTTTAATCATAACACAGCTTCTTGCCCATTACACACCAATAATGGATTGCTTGCTATCTATAGACCGTTGTAATTTTCTATGATCTTCATAATATCAGCCTTTAAATGAGCTTTTATGACTCCGTTCTGCTGCTTTTCATAGTTTTAACGCTGTTTACTTTCCAGCAAAGTTTTGTTTGTTTATATTGTGTTTTCCTCAGATTTATTTGTGATTTATGGTGTTGTTGTAATTAGACCGTAGATTGCACTGGTGGTTTATGGAAGGAATCACTTTATGTCCTATTATAAATCAGACACATTTATGACGCGCTCTCAATTAACTACAGACCTCTGTATTAGTGAAAAGCATGTTTTGATGTGCCTTATTGAGATTCAAGCTTCAATTTGAGTTCATCTCACAAATAAAAGCTAGCCGATAGACTGGAGCTTGAGACGTTGAAACAGTTTTACACAAATGCAATGAGAAAACACTGTTAAGATGAAAGTGACGATGAAATCGTGGCACTTTTTGTTGGGTTTCTCTGTAATTTCTGCACAAAAAGCCTACGGAGCCAGCGATCAGTATGCTTTTTTGTACTCAAACACAAAACAGTTATGCTGCAATCAATATCGTAAAGCATACGTGCCACCAACTAAATCACTATACGAATGTGTGACTTCTATGCAATTTAAAGGACTTTACTTTTTCTTGGAGTGATGATCTACATGACTTTTACAAGTTAGTTGCAAAAGGCTGCAAAGAAGCTAATTATGAGGTCTTGCCTTTTATCAAGTACCTGGTTTTTACATTTGTGTCTGTTTTCTTCTGAACAATGGAAGATGAGCAGTGGTTGGAGGAAACCTGTCAGAAAACAATCATAAAATCCCATTTGCTGTTGTAGAAATTATACATTACACTTCACTTCTCATTACTTACTTGTCACCTTATGATTCATGTTAAACTTTGGCATGATGAATATTTTTGGCTTTTACCAAAAGGTTACAAAAAAGCTCATGAGGTCTTGTTTTTTTCTTTATGTATATTTATGTGGGTGAAAACAAAAATGTTTACGACAGTAAACCTCTAAATGAAGTCAGATCCGTTTTAAGTAAACTCATGAAAATGTATTAATCCTGCACTCTATTTAAATATGCATCTTTTTTAAAGCATTTCAATCAACTCCAGGCTTACATTAGACTTTAGATATAGTGGTGTGTGCACTATATTTTCTAAGGTGAACTAAACTAATCATATAAAAAGTAAGAACGTAGATGAGTTAGTCCAATCACAAATAAAATGGACCAAAATAAGATCTGAATCCACTTTTAGTCCAAATTCAGATTTCGAAGATGTGAAAAAGACCAAAAATTTACAGGACATTTGCACTGTTGTATTGGGTAAAAATCTAATATAAGCCAGGGGTGTCATGAATCTGGCCTACGAATTTCCGTTAACTCACCACCAGGGGTTACTCACTCACCACAGCGACTCTTGCACTACACTAACTGTTGCATGCCACCTCAGACTACAATTCCCATCATCCATTGCACTGATCACACAGCAGATTGCACTGATCACACACCCTACATAAACCATGGACTTCCTCTTCCTCTCTGCCGAGTATTGTTTAGCATATATCCTAGCGATAGCTACTCTACAGAGCCCTCTCAGTTGTTATAGTTTTGCCTTGTTAGTTTTCTCGTGTTTGATATCTGCCCATGTTTCCTGGATTAACCCTTTGCCATGCCGTTCGGACTTTGTTTGCACCTCGTTTGGATTATTGCTGTGTACCTGAACTATCTCTCTTGCCTTGCCCCTGTTGGATATTGTTCGATGATCGAAGACCCACACTTGCCCTAGGACTACTCTTTTGTCTTGCCATTTATATACCTGTTTGCCAATGTTTGACCCATGTCTGTTTGATGACCTTGCCTTTGAATAAAGCTTGCAAATGGATCCGCACGTCTCACGTCTTGTTCGCCCCGTAACAAGGGGAAGCACCGAAACATTACTTCACGTTTAAAATAAAATTTTATGATGATGCAAATTAAAGTTCAGTGCGGCATTAATACATTCAGTTTACTTTTTAAAGTGTCGGACTTAATTTAGAGCATTCACATTAATCAACATTTTTGTTTGCATCCACATAAATATTCTATGGAAGCCTGTTTCCGCTCCCCTAAATAAAATAAAGCTAATAAAGGTAATTGCAACAGTTCTCTCATTCTGACTTGCAATTCTGACTTTTGCTCACAATTCTGACTTCTCTCTCAGAACTGCGTGATCGAAAATTGCAACTTGCAAATGCGAGTTTATATTATATAGTTTATACAGAAATGTAAGAAGTAAACTTGCAATTGTAAGAAAATAGTATTTTAATAGTCTATTAAAATACAGTTGGACTTTATAATTCGCAATTGCGAGTTTTTAATTCTGAGAAAAAAAGACAGAATTGAAAGAGATAAACTCGTAATTGTGAAAAAAAAGTCTGAATTATGAGATAAAAAGTCACAATCATCTTCTTTTTTTTTTTTTTCAGTGGTGGAAACAGACTTCCATGATATTCAGTCAAAAAGATACCTCATAAGTAGCTGCTTGCCTTTTGCAACTTACTTTTATATAAATGTACAATGAAAGTGAACTAGCAGCACCAAATATAGTTCATTTGGTGTTACCTGTAGCAGAAGAACCGCTTCTCAATATTAACTCATCGTTATCTTTAGGTCACGTCCCAAAACCATTCAAGCTGGCGGTTATTAAGCCTCTTATTAAGAAACCACAACTAGATTCTAATGAACTGGCAAATTACAGACCCATTTCAAATCTTCCGTTTATGTCTAAAATTTTAGAAAAAGTTGTCTGCTCAATTGTGCTCCTTCTTGCAAAAGAAATTATCTCTATGAAGAAAATCAGTCAGGTTTCAGGCCTCACCATAGCACAGAAACTGCACTTGTTGAAATTACAAATGACTTGCTTCTTGCTTCAATATTCAAGATTTTGTATTCGTCACATACACAATTATACAGGGTTGGATTGTAGCTCCAGACCAAGGCTGCATCTTATAGCTAGTATTACTTGATCTTAGTGCTGCGTTCAACGCTATAGACCATGACATACTCATAGATCGATTACAAAACTATACTGGTATTCAAGGGCAGGCTTTAAGATGGTTTAGATCCTACCTGTCCGATCGCTACCACTTTGTTCATTTAAATGGGGAGTCATCTCAATTATCATCAGTAAAGTATGGAGTACCACAAGGATCTGTCCTAGGTCCTCTGCTATTTTCAATAAACATGTTGCCTCTTGGTAATATTATTAGAAAATACGGGATTAGTTTTCATTGTTATGCTGATGATACTCAACTATATATCTCAACAAGACCAGATGAAACTTCTCAACTGTCTAAGCTAATAGATTGTGTAAAAAATGTAAAAGATTGGATGACCAATAATTTCCTCCTATTAAATTCACATAGATATTAAATTCACAGAGATATTACTTATTGGACCAAAAAACATTACACAATCTCTTGGATTACAATTTGCAACTAGACGGATGCACTGTTACGTTATCTAAAGTCAAAAATCTGGGTGTTATATTAGACAGCAATTTATCCTTTGAAAATAATATTTCCCATCTTACAAAAACAGCATTCTTCCATCTTAGAAACATTGCCAAGCTTCGAAGCATGCTACCTGTTTCTGATGCAGAAAAGCTAGTCCATGCATTCATGACCTCTAGACTGGACTATTGTAATGCACTGCTAGGTGGTTGTCCTGCATCTTCAATAAATAAGCTACAGATAGTCCAAAATGCAGCGGCTAGAGTTCTTACCAGGTCAAGAAAATATGATCATATTACCCCAATTTTACAGTCTCTGCACTGGCTACCTATTAAGTTCCGTATCATTTACAAAATATTATTACTTGCCTATAAGGCCCTAAATGGTTTAGCTCCTGCGTACCTAACTTGTCTTCTACCACGCTACAATCCAACCCGCTCCCTAAGGTCGCAAAACTCTGGACTTTTGGTAGTACCTAGGATAGCAAAGTCCTCTAAAGGAGGTAGAGCTTTTTCACATTTGGCTCCCAAACTCTGGAATAGCCTTCCTGATAACGTTTGGGGTTCAGACACACTCTATCTGTTTAAATCTAGATTAAAGACACATCTCTTTAGCCAAGCATTCACATAATGCATCTTATAATCTTGTACTGCAGTTATAGCTGATCAAATCTACATTATTATTATTCTTTAGCTTGGGTTGAACAAATCATTTTTGTTTAGATGGAGCAGCAGCTATGCTAATTATGTCTCTATTTGTTTCTCTGTTTCTGCCACGGGATTAACATCCCGTGGTAACTAGGAATTACAGAAGCTTCAGTCTGGATCCAACCCTTAAATTATCTGAGATGACGAACACCTGAGAAAAGATAATGCCAACCACTCAGAGGACCTCAGAGGATGCCAACGCTCAGACAACATACAGTTTTACCAAATTTTGCCATAAGTTAAATATATTAAGGTTATAATATATTATATATTATATATAAATATATTGTGGAATCTTAATTTCCTGTAGAGCTGCTTTGCAACGATTTGTATCGTAAAAAGCGCTATACAAATAAACTTGAACTTAATTTAACCACAATAAAAACAAAACAGAAGTTAAACAAAGAAAAAAAGGAAATCCTGAAACATCTCCCAGACTGGATTTGAAAGACTAAATGGCTCCTGTTGGTTTGTGAAGGGCTTGGCGTGAGCTGATGACTTGTGCTGATGGAAAAGAACAGAGAAACAGCTCGACATCAGAAATCTGCTGTTTCCTCATTTCCCGTGAGTGACGGAGAAGCGCGTCTCTCCCTCATCGTACCTTCCAGCACACATCTCTGGAACCTGATGCTCCGCATTCCTCCATTAATCCCCCTCTGTCGGATCTCAGCCAGGTAATTACTGTTTAAAAATATTTCAGCCCATTCTTTTGCCTGCAGAGGAAAAATGGGAACAAAGACAACACAGTTATAAACAACGACAAAGGCCTGCTTTAAATTCACTCGTCTTTCTTCCCCAGAATTGGTGGCTTTGTTTGCACAATGTACAAGGTGTCTGAAACAGAAATCTTTGGCTATTTCATATTCAAATGTGGTAGTCACGCTCTAGTTTTGTACGCACAGAAGTTAGGTCTGTTTCATTGTGATGAGGCGAAAGTGCACACGTGCTGCCTTCCAAACAGGCTTGCTCTATTAGTGCCTTCAAACAAAGCTTGAAACCACTCGCATATATCCGTTTTTAACTCAGAAATGTGTCTCTAACCTCACAAAACAGTTTGGTGTCCTGTTGCTTTCATTGATGCATAAATCTAGTGTTAGATAAACTATGAGCTAACGTAAGGTTAACAGTATGAAAAAGAACATTTCAATGAATTAAATATTTATTTGAGCTTTTTGTCTTTCCTTTGAGGTCTTGACCTTCTTGACTCTATCCAACAATTCAAATCATACATCATGAATCTGTTGAAAGAACAATGCTATGCAAAAAACAGACAAACATTATATTTAGCTTGTGCTCCACATTAATGCACATTACATTTATATGAAATAAATAAAAATAAAGAATAGTTTTCTATATAAATACATGTGTGTGTGTATAAAACATATTGTACAACATACATTTGATATTGTGTTGAAAAATAAGAAATACAATTTAAAACAAAAAAGAAAGAAAAAAGAAAATTAGCTTACATAGGTCCTACATTGCGCACAACTCTGTTACAAAATACTAAAGTTACTGAATCATAAAAATAATAGTTCAATAATAGTAATAACCTAACCTAACATACAAACACACCCACATATGTGACCCTGGACCATAAAACCAATCTTAAGTCGCTGAGGTATATTTCTAACAATAGCCAAAAATACACTGTATGTACGGTGGCCGTGAGAGCTCAACGCGCTGCAACTTCAGAAAACACATGCAAATAGACAAAACACCAGCAAATCAAGAAAACATCTTCATCATTTTGACAACACATGCGCTGCAAATGAGAAACGCTGCAAATCCTCACAACACATGCAAATTGAGAAACGCTGCAAATGCTCACAACACATGCAAATTGAAAAACGCTGCAAATGCTCACAACACATGCAAATTGAGAAACGCTGCAAATCCTCACAACACATGCAAATTGAGAAACGCTGCAAATCCTCACAACACATGCAAATTGAGAAACGCTGCAAATCCTCACAACACATGCAAATTAAGAATTTTTTGAGATGTACCTGTATATATATATATATATATATATATATATACAGTGCCCTCCAAAAGTATTGGAACAGTGAGGCCAATTTCTTTATATTTGCTAGACTGGAAACATTTGGGTTTGACATTAAAAGATGAATATGAGATGAGAGATTAACATTTCATCTTTTATTTACAGGTATTTTGCCTGATGCCTGATTCCCAGCTCCCTTCAGATTTCCAGGTCCATGTTAATGCTTCTTCTCTTCAGTTCACCTCACTCATTTTCTACAGGGTTCAGGTCAGAGGGCTGGAATGGCCATAGCAGAAGATTGGTTTTGTGCTCAGTGACCCATTTTTGTGTTGTTTTTGAGTTTTGTGTTTGGATTACGGTTGGAAGATCCAAACTTGGCCCATTATAAGATTTCTAACAGAGTCAGTCACTTGTTGATTCTTTATTTTTTTTTATGTTGGTATTTGATAGAATCCATGATGCCATGTGACTAAAAAAGATGTCCAGGACCTCCATCAAAAATACAGCAGTATATTTCATTGTACACATGGGGTACTTTTTATCCTTGTGTTCACCAAACCCATCTGACATTTACATTTATTCATTTAGCTGACGCTTTTATCCAAAGCGACTTACAATTGCTAACTAGGGGTTAAGTGTCTCGCTCAGGGACACATTGGTGTCTCACAGTGGATTCGAACCCGGGTCTCTCACACCAACGGCATGTGTCTTATCCACTGCGCCATCACCACCCATCTTGAGTGTTTTCTGCTAAAAAGCTCATTTTTTAGTTTCATCTGACCATAGAAGCCAGTCCCATTTGAAGTTTCAGTCGTGTCTGAATATGCTGGAGTTTGTTTTTGGATGAGCTAGGATAATTTTTCTTGAAACTCTCCCAAACAGCATGTGGTTATGTAGGTGCTGTTTGACAATTTGTTTTTTAGGTTTTCAGTCCCTGAGACTCAACTATTTTCTGCAATTCTCCAGCTGTGGTCCTTGGAGAGTCTTTAGCCACTCAAACTCTCCTTCTCACAGTGTCAGTCATCTGTCGTGTGTGTCATGTGTTCCCGCCTCTTGTGTCCATATTTGGTTTGTTTCCTGTCCTTGTCTAGTGTGATGATTAGTTAATTCTTGTCCAGCTGTGTTTGTGTGATTATCCTGTGTATTTATAGTCCTGTCTATTCAGTTTGATTTCGTCTGGTCTACTCGTTACTCCCTGGTGTTCCTGTCTGTGTCAGCCTTGCCTTTTCTTGCCCTGCCTTGATGTCTTCAGTAAAGACTGTTATTTTGAGTTACATCCTCGTCTGCGTGTTCCTTGTTCCTCCCTGCTGTGTGCACCGTGACACACGGTGCATTAGAACGATATAGACACACATCCTCTTCCAGGCAGTTTCGTAACATTTTGGTGTAAATGGGAATTTTCACTGCTCTAGCTCTTTTCTTAAAGCCACTTCACTAATTTGTGAAGCTCAATTATCTTTTCCTGCACATCAGAAATATATTCTTTGGTTTTCTCATTGTGATGGATGATTAAGGGAATTTGGGCTTTGTTTTCCCTCCTATCAATATTTCTGTGAAACAGGAAGCCATGGCTGGATAATTTCATGTTCATAATCAACCTGGGGTGCTCAAAATTGTGAATATGAATGGGAATATACTTCAGAGATATTTTACTCATAAGAATTTCTAGGGGTGCCAATAATTGTGTCCAATGTGCATTTGAGAAAAACATTTCATAATGGTATTTATTTCATAATGAGTGAGGTGAACTGAAGAGAAGAAGCACTGTCATGAAGCTGGAAATCTGAAGGATCTGGAGAGATTCTGGATGAAGGAATGGTCTCTGATCTCTTGTCAGGTGTTCTCTAACATCATCAGGCATTATAGGAGAACATTTGGAGCTGTTAAACTGGCAAATGGAGGTTTCAAAAAGTATTGAATAAAAGGGTGCCGTTAATTGTGGCCAATGTGTATTAGAGAATTTTTTTTTTTTCATAATGATATTTCCCCCCAATTTAAATTCTTATTATCCAATGAAAGGTTACATTATTGTGATTTTTTTAAATTAAAGATCAAAAGGATTAACAATGCAGATTAATTTTCACAGCCTTCTTTGATCATATTTACCAAGGGTGCAGATATTTTTTGGCCATGACTGTATATATATATATATATATATATATATATATATATATATAACTATTAAAATATGTGTAAACTATAAAAATGTATAATATATCTGTATTTTATCTGTCTGTCTATCTATTTATACATAGAACATATGCATTTTATATGTATAAATGTCTGTTTTAAAATGACAACATTTCCTGAAGGTAACTCATCATGCAGAAAAAAAGATTTCAACCTATTTTGTACCCCATTCTTGCACAGTGCCACATACTCACCCTTCTTCTCCTCTCCCCTCAGTCTCTCTCTGAAGCACTTCTCCATGGACTCTAATACCAAATACACAAAAGGTCTTCTGTTAGAATCAGCCTCTTGGCCGATGAGGATAAATGTAGGTGACATGGAATAATGAAGACTCAGTCGAGGGCCGTGCCAGCAGTGAAGTTTAAGAGTCGTCTCAAATGTGATTAGTGTAATTAGGGCCTTATGACCTGTTGAGCCACCACATAACAGCATTAAATCAGATGACCGTTTGATGTCACCCAGAAATGATATCGCTTTAACAATCTTCAAAAGCAGTGCCGTTTCAGGCAATCAAATGTACACCTATTACATATTAATACACCATTAACAGTCTTTTGATCTTTTTCTATGTAGGCAGTATTTTACTGCATAATTGTTAATATATAAATTCTTGCTAATCAGCAAAAGGTACCGAAACGTTTAAAGCAAGCATGGCATTAATTTAATGCTAATTAATTTCATTTGTAATTAATTGAATGTGATCATAGCAATCCTTCTGTTGACAAGCTCTTTTCTTCAGCTGTCTTAAAGGTTCAATCGTGGGTTTTTCATATCGCTCAAAACACCCACTCACACCGTAAATGCTAAAATCCTGCCAATGTTCATGCAAATTCTCCATAATCAGTTGAATCATATCAAGTCATTGTTATTTTTTCATTATGCACTGTCCATTAAGTTGAAGTTAACTTCAAAGTTTCCTGCATTACACAACGCTGTTCTTTAGGGGGGCAAAACATTTAAAGACGTGGTGACCAACACAATATTTCTGGTATTTTGGAGCCGGTGTCTTATTGCTGAGTGATCGTTCCGCTCATTTGAGCGCGCCTGGCTTGTGTCAGCGACCCTGATGGTTAATGCTCAGCAGCTCAGGTGTGCTGATGCTGACAGGTAGTGTTCACGCTGCAGCGCACGCTCAGGGGAAATCAAGCTCGCGCTCCAAATGAGTCTGTTTACTGCACGAGGGAAAACAAACAGGCCGCGTGCTCATCAGCATCACAGTTATAGGACGTACAAACAGGCCCTACTTTTACAACTACAGCAGCAGCGTTTAATGCATACTAATCATGCACCATTTCACCGCCAACTTCTGACAAGTCCGTAGAAATACGAGATAAAAAGGCAAACAAACGCAGGCAGGCAGGCAGGTTGATGCAATGCACAGACACATAATGCATTAACTATTGTTCATAATGGATGGTTATTTCAGAGTTATGGCATCGTATGTAAGTGGGTCATATGTAAGATGACTTTTCTATATTGAAAAGGTGGTTTTTCAATATGGGAAATATGTCAAATGAAAAGAAAATGTCTGTATAATAATAATAATAATAATAAATAACATAACATTACATTACATTAAATAAGCCAAAGAAATTATAATTTAAAAAAATGAAAATGCAGACATCAACTCCATGTTCAATTTAAAAAAAAATTTTTTTTTGCTTATTAAATTAATAATAATAATAAATAAAAAAACATACATACAAAAAAAAAAAAAAAGAAAATAAATAAAATTACTGTTTTTTTGTTGACATGTTCAGAAAAAATATCCTTATGCCATTTTCAGCTTTTTGTTTTTAAATGTATTGTTTTCACTGCCGCAAAAATAACTTTATTTTGAATACAACTGAAATGTAATGATATATATATATATATATATATATATATATATATATATATATATATATATATATATATATATATATATATATATATATATATATATATATAAATTTCATTTATTCTTATGTATTCTTCATATATATATTTTTTAATTATTGCATGATTATTTTGCTTGAAAAAGCAATTGTGGGTCTCATTAAACTTGACCAACACTATTTTCTAATTACTGTTTCTATTACTATTAATCATGAATATGAGTATTTTACCATTATATATGCAATTGTATATTATTAAAATGAATAAATATTATTAATAAAGATTAAGATTAGTAATAAAGATAAAGATTATTTTGCTTGAAAAGCCAACTGAAGGTTTCAATAAACCTTAACTATACTAATACTGATTCTAATCTTTTTCTTTGAATATTAAATCATGAATATTGAGAATTCCTGTACATTGCATATTTCATGCACCAGGACTAGTTGCACAAGACTAGTTAACACCCATCATATCTATAATCAAAAACCACTTTCCATATCTCTTCGATGTTTAACACCTGAGCAAAGGCGGAAAGGCAGCGTAGCAAATGACAATGTCTACCAGATTTCTCACAACACCCGCAAACACACATATTAATAAGCTCATAATTATATTACACTTCTCCAAATCGAGTCCCTCAAGCTGTTAGTTAAACAGAGAATATGCAAAACACGTTCAAAGCCAAATTAGCACAGAAAGAAAGACTAAATATGCCAAATGTAACAATGACTAACTAATGCCCCAAAGATGCTGCTGAATTACTAATGTTGATTGTATCGTTCATCCTGGTTATGTTTGGAAAGCATACTACTATACTACTATTCGTGCATTAATATATCAACAATTTTGCCATTATTATTGACTAGACTGCATAGAATTGTATTAAAAAGCATGACGGTTGTGCATACTACCTTTTAAATACCGATGCTTTTCAAATAGTAAGCAGAATTCGGTAATTAGTAAGCAAGTATTTCATTCCAAACACAGCATTGACCTTTAACCTCAGGAAGTTCTTGTCTCCTCAGAGAACATGTGCAGGAAGTTTGTCTCTTTACCTCGGGGCAATAACACATCATTCCTCTCTGTGTGAGCACTTAAAGCAAACTTAAAACATGGAAATGACTTATTGCACCTCGAGGGTACATTTCTAGCTTTGTGTACTCCCACATAAATGAAACAGATTTAGCCAAATTACTCACTACTCCATTTCAACTTTAAAACTTTTGGCGGCACTATTGACAATTACTGTAACATTGTTCCTCTCAGCTTCCACCAGAGTTTGGAAATGCAAGTACCTCTTGGCTGTTTTTGCTTTTAAATGGTTGTGCTGTTGTGAGTTGAGCACTTCAGTAACTCGATTGTGACATTAGGGGGTGCTGGAATTCTTCTGGATGGGAACGTCAACGCTTCTCCGAGATCCATCATCCAACTTTCCCATGTCAGTGGGAAGAGAAACTTTTCAAGCGCTTACCTGCAGAAAATTTAGAAGACAACATCTGAGAGACCAACTTTAGTTGGTAATTGTGTGGATGGTAAAAGTAGCACAGAGAGGACAATGATATTTGCATGTGGAAGTGCAGCCTTTTATAAATAATCAAATATGCATTCATTTTCTGTTGTATTATGTGATGAAAATTACATTGACATATCCATTTCTTTTACTAAATAAACACTTTTGCTAATCCTTTACTTTGTGTTTATGTATAATGCATAATAAAGGTACAATATAATGCATTATATCTTTTCATAAATAACTGTAGCCAAAGTTAAAATGCATTATAATATTTGAAGGTTTGTTTGTGGTGTGCTTTAATGCATTTTACTTTCTAAAGGTGTAACAATGAATAGAAAAGTACTATAAAGTATTATAACTCTGCATTCATGAGATCATACAGTGCATTATAAGGTGCAGTACAAGGCATAATTAATGCATTAAAACTACATTTAGAATGCATTTTAATGCTTTAAGTAAAGTTTTACCAAACGTTTATTTTTTATTTTATTTTTTTGCAAATTATTATTGTATTGTATCATTCTTCAATTAACACTGTCCCACAAGTCAAGGAAATACAATACACAAATACACAAAATATAAAAAATACACAAAAATGCAAAAATAAAATATGCAATTATATATATATAGCAGTGTTAATAGTTATAAAGATATAACTATTAACACTGCTCCACAACAAAATAAAAAAAATGTACAAATAAAATATGCAATTATATACATTACATATTATGCAATTACTTTGAGAGAATTGTATCATTCTTCACAACTATTAACACTGTCCCTCAAATCAGTGTTTTCACCAAACGTTGCCCCCAAAAATGCCGTCCCTCATGAATTATTGAAAAAGAACACATTTCCTCTTGTTTACCCATATACACATATGTATAAAATATCATTTATTCTAATAGGGTCTATAAATCAAAAGTATTGTCAGCGAATGAGAGATAAGTGAGGTTATTGTGCGATGAGGCCAGCTGGTGGTAATAATTTAATGAAGTTTTACAGGCGCTATAAAGGCAGGAAGCAGATGTGGCATTAAGGATTATAAAGTTGGTAAAACTTTTAACAAGTGAGATGGATTTCAACGGTACAACAGCAGAAGTGCAGAACGGAGGGGAAAAACAGGGTGCATTTACACATCCTTCAATTGCAAAGCTATCAATCACACGCGTGTTATTCCTCTGGGAGAATCTTTACATGCATATTTATTAGCTCAACATGCTAATTCCCGCTGCTCCGGGCCCCACCGCTGCGGCGCCAAGCCTGCTTATGACTCATAATTGTTGATATCCTTTGATATATTTCTCTCAACTAAGACATCATCTGCTTTTTGTGGTTTTAAGTCAATGAGGCACAATGACCCAGGCTTTCAATTCAGATTTACAGTTCAACATCTATTAAGAGCAAGTCAATGCCTCCAGTGGGGGATCGTCACGGCGCAAAAGCACTATTGTGTCTGTCTTTGTTGCTCAAACTTAAAAAAACCCAAAACAAAACAAGTTATATAATTAGAGAAATAACAACAGCTGGATGAAATGCCATGCACTGGAGACCGAGAACTATATTTTAATGTCATAAGGATCCCTGTGTGCGCTCTAGCTGTGGAAGTTAACAGAGGGGAAAAGTTTGCGCACGTTCAGAGCAGCATCAGCATGCGTTTCCATGGCAGAAGTATTACAACAGGAGCAGAGATTTGACTCTCTCAGACACCTGCCGCCGAACGCGCTCCTCCGGGGATCCAGCATCTGAGAAACGCAATTTGAGCGTTTCAGAGCCACAGAGAAAAAACAAACATGTTTGGGAGGGCGACAGAGTAAACACCAATACAGTTGACGCTGGACAAACATGTATTTGGGGGGAAAAAAATCATAAATGGATCTGTTGTCTCACAGGTGTGGAATATTCAAGGACAAACTTGATTGCGGAAACACGAGGGACTTGCTTGGTTTTAGCATGATGATGAGTTGATTACATGCACCGTGAGCATGTTAACAGAACTCAAGTGCTACTGGGTCGCACGCGGGCGTTTACGCTAAAGATCGAGTCAAATCCAGCGAGGTCATGACCCTGGCAGCTTCCAAATGACAAAATTATATTTATATATTTTATATGATCAACAAATAATTTTATAAATTTATATTCAAACTATTCAAAATGTCTGTATATGCTTTTTTTTTTTTTTTGAACCTGGAAATGAACAGTTTTAGGATTTTTAAAACAACTAAATAAACAAATATTTATTTATTTATGTAAAATAAAATACTATGATGTTATGATTTTCTATACTTTTTTTCTATACTATATTTATATTATATTCAAACTAAACGCTATTAAAAATGTCTCATCTTTCGAATGGGGTCGAAAAGTCTTAGATTTGCTTTTCTGTTTTTCATATTTAACCTGGAAATAAACAGTTTTAGGAATTTGAAAACCTTTAAAACAAGTAGATACAACATTTGATTTAGAAAATCTGAAAACAAAGAAAACATATCAAATAAAATTATGTATCTTTTGTGTTTTCCTTTTATATATTTATATTCATAGTTAACAACAATATCTGTGCTTGGTTCATAAGATTTCATACTTTACAATAAAAAATTCATAAAATAAAATTCTACAAAAAAGAATTAGCTTTTATTTATGAAAAAAGCTAAATTATGTGAAATTGTTTCACTCCTTTGTACAAATGATCCAAAGAGCATTTAAAAAGAGAGACTATCTGTCTGTCTGTCTATCTTGATAATATAAGTTGTCCCATATGTTCTATTAAATAAGTAAAAAAATGCAAATTTACACGAGCAGTCTCAAACTTTAGCGTTTATTATTCATAAAATTACAGTCCGCATTTGATCACGGGTCGCTAGAATGCGTTTTAATGCTCTCTGATTGAGTCCCCTTTTTGTGTTGAGGTTAAGGACTAATTAATCACAACATTTTTGACACTAAATATTACATAAAAATAAAAAGGCTGACAAGTTGTTTTACATAATCAAGTGTGCCGCTCTCACCTGCGATGACACCGCCGAAAGGGCCCCGCCGAACCCTCGTCATTACACCCAACAATAACACAGGTGTGTGAAAAATGGAAAACTGGCAGCGATATGAATTATTAATGTCAAACTTAAGTATTAGAACAGGAAATCAACCAACTTACCTGGCACGATTAAAATGCAAAACACCTACCCCCCCCAACAAAACAGGAAAGTATAATTACGGCCCGCTATTCTGGAACACGTTAACTTGTGCTTTTTCTAAAGCTGGGAGCACCTGCTTACTTTGTTTATACTCCTGTATTTCCTCTCATATTAATAAGAGGCTGCTTGCACGTCCTCCTACAGCTCTGCACAAACACGACGAGAACTTGTCAAGCCTTGTCATAATCTGAATTACAAATACTTTGTATAGCTGCTAAACTATAAGTTAAGTGGGGGTACAGCGGGAGATGGGTGCCAACATGTGGGTGTTTTGAAGTCAAAGAGGGGAAAGCCATATTTATCCGCCCTTTGGAAAAAGTGGAGCCGAGTAAACAAATCCATTTGTGCTACACGTTGTTTCCAGCATTGTATCTTCTTTGCGGCACGGTCGCTTTCAAACAGGTGCGTGGCGCCGCTGACCAATAGCGAGGCCCCGTTCTTAAAGGATGCCGGGAAACCGCTTGAGCCGCTGACGTTTTTGGCAAGTCAAACTTTATCAGCACAAACACGCAGAGATGAAAACAAACACATCCCGGCTTGCTAATTACGGATACATTGGAGTCTAAGCGCCTCATCATCGGCGGGCTAGCGTGGGGCCTGCCTCTTGGCCGGCGTCCTCGGACAAACCTGGCCGTCCGTACGGCGGCCCACGAAGCCTTTTCCATTAGGTGTCGCGTCGGTGGGCTGTCTGTGATTTTTCAAACCCATTATTTTGCATGCAAAGTTATAAATTACTGGACTGACACCAGGCTGGTATCTCGCAGGCCATGTGGCCTGAACTAACGCCAAATCCTGCACCACTAATTTTACTAATTGCCCGGGCGCAGCCAACACTTTTCATTGGTCCATAGCCGGCCATGTCACAGGAAGTTAATGAGGACTAAATAATGCATGTGAACCTCTCTAATTGCTCCATTTCTCATTGTAGTTACCATTTCTGTAATAAGAGAATGGGTGCCAACATGTTTCCGGTATAATTATTTTGAATAGAAATATCACTGTATTCAGCGCACTTCCAAAAATGATAAACCTTTGGAGCAAAACATTAGAAATATTTATTCAGACGACTGCTCAATTCATGGCATGTCATCTTGATCTAAATAGAAAACAGACTTTTTTGTTATCATTATTAATAATATTTTCTTTAGGATGCCCAGCTTCTTTAGGATGATTTTCTTTAGGATGCTCTCGAGCAAAAAGGAAATGGGCTTTTTTAAAATTCAGATTTTATTATAATGAATCTCTTTTGTAAGTCTCTCTGGATAAAAGTGTATAATAAATGCATAAATGGAAATGTAACATATCAATTTCTCTTCTACAAAAACTCACGACACTACTCGTAGAGTACTGGTGTTATTTTAATATAATTGAGATGATTGTATTTTTGTTTTTATTAAAATTTTATTAATAAATCGTTTTTGATTTTGAAAATTTTGTTGTGTGTTTTTTGTTATTTTCGGTAGTTTTTGTTTATATATATATATTATTCATTTTTATTTCAGTTTGAGTTATTTTAGTACATAAAATAAAACTAAATTAAAATGAGAAATGTTGCAAATAGCTAAAATAAAAGTTTTAAAAAATATATATTTTTATGTTAGTATTTTAGTTATTTTAACAGAGAAAATATTATTGTTTTATTTTAAATATTTTTTTTAAATATATTTTCTGGTTTTATTTTCATTTTAGTTCAATTATATATATATATATATATATATATATATAATTACACACACAAACACACACATATATATATATATAACCTGTGTACTACAAAAAATGGCATAGGATTACTTTGAAACAATTTTTACTCAGAAATTGCTTGTAAATTTCACAACTAATTTCAAAGACACAGCAACACATCGAAATAAACATGAAATTGTGAAGTAGAAAGACTAAAATAGTATTTTCTTCTAAAATGCTCTCCAGTAATCTTAGTTTTAATTACAACTTTGAAAAAACAGTGTATGCATGTTCTGTATATCTAAACTTGTGGCTGATCAGAATAAAATACTGTCTCATACTCTTACTATATCTGCTGTATTTACTATGTAAGATTTTTATACAGAATTTCTGTAAGCTAAAATACTTCAAATAATAGACCTTTTTCATACTCAGATTAAAAATAGCATTTTTCATTTTCAGGATAACTGTATGCCACTCATGGAATTAAAAAAAAGCATGCAATGAGGTCATGTGACAAAAATGTGGCATAATGCCTTTTGAAATGTTTATCTTTGAATAATGCATTCTATTTAATATGCTATATTTAAAAAGTAACATACAGTACATACTGCTCAGGAAGTAGTATTTCATTCTGAACGTTGCCTCTCTCTGTAAATATTCCAGCAGATGTCACCTGGGGCTGGAGTGTGTGTGATGTTCCTGCTCTGGACAGCTTCCCGTTTGCACACACACATCGGCCAGCGTTTCCTTCACCGCATCTTCAGGCAACCTGTAATTTAGCAGCAAATTCAATCATCCAAATAGCTAAATATTTTATGTTATTAAAGCACAACTGAAAAGAATGCTATTATTTATTTACATCCCAGTTCATCTATGACATCTTCTGAATTATTGACCAATAATCTGTCTTAATTCACATCACCCGGTCGTTCCTTTGATAAATGCAACACAAAAATGCCTAGTTTACGATTCGGTGCAGAGAGGGGAAAAAAAAATAGTGTGTATCTGTGGCAAGAGGGGATGGGGGAAGGGTGGAAGGTATGGTAAAATATGATTAAATAAATTATGATGACAGACAAAACAGGGTTTAGGTTGAGAACATTTGCCATGCTAAAGAATTCAGATGACAGAAGTGTCAATCAAAGCTTACAGCGGGAAGAGTGTTAAGACCAGAGTCTGTGTTTCTGCCACCGCTGTGTTTTCCCTCACCAACATCCAAGATTTCTACAGGCACAAATCCCTGTTCATTTGCTTGTGAGATATTAGAAATATAAGATATTATGAGATATGAGATATTAGATTTAAAAAAAAACAAAAAAAACAATTGTGTCATCATCAGTTAAACTGATATTCAATTAATCTATTTCAATTTATATCTTTATGCACCTTACAATGAACCTTTTTTCATTTTATATATACACACATACAAAATGAAAAAAGGTTCATTGTAAGGTGCATAAAGATATATATTGAAATAGATTCATATATATATATAGTGTGTATATTAGTGCTATCAAATGATTAATCACGATTAATCGCATCCAAAATAAAAGTTTGTTTAAATAATAATTGTGTGTGTACTATGTACATTTATTATGCATATTTAAAATATTTATATATAATATCAGTTATATGAATATACATATGTACATGGAAATATTTTCAAAATATATATTGTATGTGTGTGTATTTATATATACAGTTTACACATATATATTATGTAAAACAAAAAAAATTATTTTAGATGCAATTAATCTCGATTAATCGTTTGACAGCACTAGTGTATATCTAGTATATTTATCAAAAACAACAGCAAAAAATAGGTACATCGTAATAAATAAATATATAAATAATATAAATAAATATATGACATGAATATAGGATGTGTCATAGAATGGGCTTCAGTTTTTCGACATAAATTCACTCTTCAGCTTCACCCCAGGCAACTATTTCTTTTTAGATGCTTGTTTTTTAATAACATTGCTGCATCATAATCATAATCTAACAGTGTTATAATCATTCTAGACAGGATTTCATGTCATATTTTTCATTAATTTTCATAACAGATATTTTCATTTTCTCCATTAAGGCATTACCCCCCCCCCCCCCCCCCCCCCCCATTTTTGAAACCTATCGATGATCAATATTAGAAATTGCCAAGACTGTCCATCACTACCAGCAAAGGCCCAACATCTGAAGCAAATCTGTACTCGCTTCCACATGTGACTGTGAAGACACAGAAAGGCACCTGTGGAGCATGTGAGTACCGAATGGCTGAAAAAGTAAAAGATGTGCAAATGATACATTTGCAATGATACACTATGCAACAATGACCTAATTAGGCAAGTGATAGTCCTGAAACGAGATGCGCCGATGTGAAGCCAAGCCACTTTGAGAGAGTAATGCCGAGATCACACTGCATGATTTTAGCCCTGATTTTCACTCGCCGACAGGTTTTGCAAAATCGCCGACAAATGCCCAAAAACGGAGGCAAATCATGCAGTGTGAAATATCAAAGACACGATCTAAGAGAATCGCTCAAAATACATCGGCGCTGACCTACAGCCAATGAGAGTGCAAGATACAGGGTAGCGGGAAGTTGGACACGGTACAGCTGAATCAATCACGCAGTTTTCAATTGATTGATTTAACAGTTTGTGTGGATTTATTTACTCATCTAACCTACAATGCTATATTGAATAAATGTGTGCAGGAATGTTTGTAATTTTAAACTCAAAAGCTGCGGGAATGAGTAAAACTATGCAAACTATGAGATTGAGGCTATATGTGCAATCCCGCACTGAAATTCAGGACCCGATTAAACATAATTCTGTCATACAGAGACTTGTGAAATACATTTTCATGACTTTCTGGGTTTATTTATTTTTCCAAAACTTTTCCAGGCCTGTAAATTGCCGTTTTAAAATTCCATGTCTTTTCGAGACTGTACGAACCCTGCGTATATTATAAAATATGTGAATTAAGTATGTGTAATGAATTGCAATAATTACTGCTATGATGTCTTATGAATTATATTGTTATATATAATCAAATACTGAAAATATTATGCATTAAATAATATAAAACTATATATTGTAAATGATGAAAATATTTTATATACTAGCTAATTTGGGAAAATTAATTCATTTTAAACATATATAGTATATGTGAATATGAATTCTCCCAAACTAGCTAGTCCATATTGAACAACAATTATTTTTAATATAAATATGTCTTAAATATAACAATTAAACCTTAACATATAAATGGAAAAAACATTCAATAGTGAACTGAAAATGTAATAAATTGGAGCATGCTGTGTATCAAATGAACTTGATATAATGTAGCAAAGAAAAGTAATTTAAGAGTCAGACACGGCAGTAGAATTGGATTAACGTGAGCATAACCCAAGAGCTGATGTCGCACCGATAAAGCATCCCTGATAGTTAATCTTCATATAATGGGCCTTCAAACTGTCATAATACTATTGTAATAGCGCTTCTCTTTTATGCGTGCTAATCTGAAACTCAGAGCTCAGTCAATGATCACAAATCTACATCAGATTACAGCGTTCCCTCAGGTTACAGCTCTTAAAAAAACGAGACGTTCTGACTGACTATCAAAATCACAACATTTCTCCACTGTGTCTGTTTTAATCGCTGTGGTTTCTGCCTCTCATAGGCCACTTCGATGATCACTATAAAAATCACAAGAGAACTGCTGGCTATTGTGTGATTATTCAATATAAATAATATTGAAATATGGGGGCATTATAAACATAAGGCTGAAAGGAAGATTTACTTTACATAAAAATCAACATACATTCAACTAAATGGCCTTTAAGAAATCACTATGGCTAAAAACTATTAATAAGTAAATGTAAAAATGCATTTACACCTAGAAATTGCATAAAGGTCATTCAATGAGTTTAGAAGTTGAGCTAGAAAATGTGGCAAGACTCAATTATAGAGTATCATTAATATTCTATTCTATATCAGGGCCTTTTCTTTGGGACCAACATCATGAGTGTTAACATTACTGAAACAGACCTCCACAGTTGATCTTACAATAAATGTCTAGAATAATTCAACCTCAATGAACATGTCTGGCTAATTATTGTGGCGGAGGAGCTGAAGCTTCTGTGTATCACAGCAGCCACATATAGCTACAAGTTTAATAAAAACTACCCAGTTTGTGGGGAAGCCCATGTGATGGAGCTCAAGATAACAGAATAATTGTAGTGCAACGTTTCTGAAACACTGCGGAAAAAAATGAACCTCATTCATGAGCGACTATGGTCAAATATGCTCTGTTGATTCCCATTGTGTTTGGATCACGACTTCAAAACAAACACTGGGGACTCATCTAGACCGTGTATTTTGCAGCATGAAAATAAGATCCGTGTCCTTCAGAAAAACAAGAAATTTATTAAAAACTAAAGAAAATGAGCCACTGGAACGCTGTGGCCAATGATGAACCACAAAATGAGGTGTGATACGACGGCGAGACGATTTTGGTATTTGGCAGATCTGCTGTCTCAATTAAATAAAGAATATGATTTCTCAATTAAACAAAGATAAATGCAATTATATTTTCATATACAGCTGCCCCAAAAAGTATTTAGACACCTAAGCTGCAATTAAAAATGAATAAATGTCTTTGCATTATATTAAAAACATCAAAAGTGGCATTTATTTTGAATTAATAAAAGCACAATGTTCCATTTAAAAAGTGTTACATTGTTACACTGTTACATTTTAAGTATGAAGCAATATTGTTCAGAATACAGTTAGGGATACTTTTTTGGCTGTCAAACTCTGGTAAAATGACCTCAAGACTGATTGTGACCCTGGAGCACAAAACCAGTCTTAAGTCGCTGGGGTATATTTGTAGCAATAGCCAAAAATACATTGTATGGGTCAAAATTATCAATTTTTCTGTTATGTCAAAAATCATGACAAATTATGTCATGAAGGTTTTTGAGAGACTTGTAAAGAGCCACATCTGCTCCTCCATCCCTGATACTTTGGACCCTCTTCAGTTTGCCTATCGCCCAAACAGATCTACGGACGATGCCATCTCTCACGTCCTCCACTCTTCCCTCACACACTTGGACAGCAACAATGGGAATTATGTAAGGCTGCTATTCATTGACTATAGCTCAGCTTTCAACACTATAGTCCCCATCAAGCTGGCTTCTAAACTCACAGACCTTGGCCTAAACTCCTCACTCTGTGACTGCATTCAAGACTTCCTCACCGGCAGACCTCAAGTGGTGAAAGTTGGCCAGTTCACCTCAAAATCCATCACCCTGAATGTAGGAGCCCCACAGGGCTGTGTCCTGAGTCCCCTGCTCTACTCTCTCTACACGCATGACTGCGTGTCCTCTCACAGCTCCACATCTATTATCAAATTCGCTGATGATACTGTGGTTCTGGGCCTCATCTCCAACAACGATGAGACCGCTTACTTGGATGAGGTAGAGAGACTCACATCATGGTGCCAGGACAACTGTCTCTCTCTGAATGTGAGCAAAACTAAAGAGCTGATCATGGACTTCAGGAAGAGACAGCAGCAGCCCTACACTCCTCTTATGATCAGTGGGACACCTGTGGAGAGGGTGAGTAGCTTCAAGTACCTCGGTGTAAACATCTCCGAGAACCTGACTTGGACTACACACATCCAAACACAGGTTAAGAAAGCCAGGCAAAGACTGTACCATCTGCAACAGCTGAGGAAATTCAGGGTCTCACCAGCAATCCTGAAAACTTTCTATTCAGGGGCCATAGAAAGTGTACTGACTCAGTGCATCTCAGTGTGGTATGGAAACAGCTCCAATCAGGACTGCAAAGCACTACAGAGAGTTGTGCGATTAGCTGAGCGCATCTCAGGGTCTGCTCTCCCTTCTATGCAGGACATCTACCTCAAACGCTGCAAAAATAGAGCTGTTAAAATCATCAAGGACTCAAATCACCCTGGTAACCGTCTATTCACTTTGCTTCCATCTGGTAAGCCCTTCCGTAGCCTGATGGCAAAAACTGAGAGACTTAGGAGGAGCTTCTTCCCCCAGGCCATCAGGCTCCTAAACTCTAATTCTGTGTCATAACATCACTTGACTCCATGTAAATATCACTATATCAATAAGCTATTCATAATTTTTTCTACCTCATATGCTGCTATTTAAATACCCTGTACAACTTTTTTGCACATTCTTTTGCACATTCCTGTTATATTACTATTTATGTCAACAACATACTGACCTGCACATTTATATTTATATTTCTTTATCTTTTATTTTATTATTTTTATTTATTTATTTTTTTCTACTTTTCTTTTTCTTAATATTTGTCTATACAATTGCACTGTCCTTGGAGCGGACCTGACTCCCATTTCACTGCTGGTTATATTCTGTATAATTGTGTATGTGACGAATAAAAATCTTGAATCTTGAGTGCCCCCTGCGGACATAAATTGCAATTTGGGGAAGGTGACACATGCATTTAGAAGCGTTTTAAAGGGGACAGATAGATTCTTGTAGTAATTTCCAATGTATAATCTGATGATTTGGGTTTTTTGAGGATGATGTGATTGTCTCCCAAATTTGGTCAGAAAATAAAGTTTGTAAGTCGCCACTGATATCCGTAGACCAGATAGTTGTTATGGATAATGGTTTTGTATGATTGTTTGAGGAGAAAAGAGTAAATAACTGAAGCAGAAATAACAGAATTATCAGTGGGGAGAATTACTTTCCGCAGGGGATGTACAGGTAATTGTGCATCCCAGGGAACTCCATATGACCTAATACGAAGATACATGAAAAAGGAGGTTCCTGGTGTATTAAAGTGAGACTTACTATCTTGAAATGATTTCAGGCCTTTATCATCATAAATGTCACCAAAGGAATTTACTTTACATTTAATCCATTGTTGACAGTAAAATGGGTTTTCACCTGATAAAAAATTATTATTATGGAACAAAGGTGAATGACGATGCCACCTCAAGTTTGGCTCTATCTTCCTGGTCACCGTTCTCCAAGTAGAAATAAAATGTGTTATGACAGGGCCAAAACGAAGTTTACATTGTCTAAGTGAGACACCAGCAAAAACCAAGTGCTCTATATTGTGTGGAGAAACAAGAGACTCTTCAATGGCCCACCATGAGGTTGACATGGTTTAAACCAGGCTGACAGTGCACGAAGAGTAAAGGAGTCAGCGTATAATTTAAATTTGGAAAGGACCAGCCACCATCTGATCTGTTACGCTGTAAAGTAGATAATTTAATTCGGGGGCGTTTACCATTCCAAATATATTGAGAGATTACTGAATCAAGTTTTTTTTTCCCAATAGCCAGCTGGTGGGGGTAAAGGAATCATAGAGGAATAGAAATTAACACAAGGAAGGATGTTAATTTTAACAACAGATATTCTTGCATGGAAAGAAATAGGAAGACGAATCCAATTTGCCAGATCTGAGGTGACTAAGTTTTTGTTCAAATTTTTTTTAGACAATATCCTGCATGGATGGATAGATATCTATACCTAAGTATTCTGAAAAGGGTTCTGTCCAAACTGTTGCAATAAAATTAGAAGCACACAATTCCCTAGAATATCATTATATGCTTAAACATTGAGATTTGTACTCATGGAAATTACTAAAGTAGTCAAACCTGTTCATTAGAAGGGGGCGACCCAATACTTTTGGCAATATAGTGTAGGTAGATAATTCAGAAAAAAAAGTTGGATCTGGGCTGCATGGTGCCTAAACTGATAAAAATGTTATCTTCCTATTCCCAACCATAGTCTTCATACAAGCTATTCTGCCAGCATTATCAACATTTCTGTCTAAAATGGAAATATTTAAATTTCTTCTAACAATTATCAAAACATTGATTGTCAGTCGCAGCAAAAGAGACCACCTTGTAATATTTATTATTACATCTTTGAACACCTCCTTCCGCAAATGAGCTTCCTGGATTAAAGAAATGTCAACCTTTTTTTCGTCACAATAGTTCTAAAAAACGTGTACGTTTATGGGGGCAATTTAAACCATTGACATTACAACTTAGAACATTAATTTCAGTCATTACTATCAAACAAGTAAGTGAACTGAACAAATGAGAAAATAATACCGCCCGCATATCTCAAGTCTGCCTTTCACCCATCCCTCCCTCATCGAAAACCCATTAACATAAAGAAAACCCACCCCTTAGAACTTTTACAGACTGGGGTGAAAACAAACCCCAGCCTGCCGCCCTCTCCTGTCTTAGTCAGTGACATTAACATGACAGCCAAAGCTTCTCTAGAACACCGCCATTAGCCCTATTGTAAAAGAACAGAATAACTTCAAATTCACACGAGTGATAAAGTAAAAAAAAAAAAGGGGGGGGGGGTATGTATACTTTCTATAACGAGGAAGGAAACACAAACAATTGCATCATGTGCACCGAAAACTGCACATCAGTGACACAAAGCTAACTAGCCCACATGAGGAACTGTGATGGGATCCAGATCGGCAGTGATCGTTTCAGAAAGCTCATCCTTCTCGGCCCCTTCAGTTAGTCCCAGCAGGTGGAGATTACTGCGCCTGCTGCTGTCTTGTAAATCAGTCACTGGTCGCTCGAGGGCATCCAGACGCACAGTGTGTTCGTTGATCACCTTTTTCTATCCTCTCTGTTCCCCGATTAAAAAATCACTTTATAGTGATCGCCATATTGTCTTCTATGTCCGCTCGGCCCGCCGCGGCGGCTGATTTAGTTTTCTTCTTAATTGGCGAGGATGATGGTGAAAGATAAGCGAGTTTCCGACTGTGACATCTACAGACATCTCAGATCTACAGACATCTGTGACAGACCAACGGCACACGAAAAAACTACCCCAAATGTAAAAAAAAAGTCGAACAACAGTAAAAAACGGGCTACATGCGCGGAGCTCAGCTAATGTGCGTCTCGGCTCATGAAAGCGTCACGTGATCCCCCCCTGTCCATGGTCACAATTGATAAAAAATAAAACATTATTTGAAGCATAACGTATTTGCAGATGCCACTTTGTTTTGATATTTTTCTATCCAATGCAATTCAATTTAGACATTTTAAAGTGCAAAGAGTCCAAAAATCTACTGTATGTGCACTTAAAAGACTTGTATGTTGGAGAAAAGTAATGAAAAACTCACTTATGCCTATTTTGGGTGCAGAAAAGACCATTTCTGATTATAGGTAGACTTCTATATAATATAAAATGTATGATATGCCCCATTTAAAACACAACCCTTACAATATATATTTTTTTCTGCTTTGGAAATGGGCTCCAAGTACACAAGATGACCAAATGCCACCAAACTTCTCGAAATACACGCCTGTAACATTGTAATAATGGCTCAGTAATGTGCCCATGATAATACGGCTAACAGTGAGGACACACACGTGTGTGTTTGTGTGTGGAACAGCTGCTTGATTAGGCACTCGACTCCATTTGCAGTCTGTGGCGAGGTGCACAGGCACGTAGAGGAGAGAAGAGAGAGAACCGCAAACGTCAAGCTCGCGTTTGACATCTGAAACAGCTGAACTCTAATTTCAGTACAGATGTGCAATGTGTGGGGGAAAATACTATTAATAACGCAATGTGTGACTTCCTTTTGTGTTTTTGGGGTGAAATTTCTACAAAGTTCAACCTGCGTCCTCTTTAAAGTGATTAACAGAGCTATTGAAAAACTCCAAAAAGGACAAATAAGCACCACAAAAGGTAGTCCATAAGATCTGTGTGCTATATTTCAAGTCTTACAATATATATTGTAAATTGTTTAAAATAAAAAATTATAAAAATTATAATTATAAACATTTAAATCTATCATTCTGAAGTAAAATTAAACAAATATATGAATTAACTTTTCCAACATCTCAAACTAGGCAGCTTATTTTTTTAGATAGATACAGTAGATAAACAATTAATTAATACACTTATTTTTTTACATTTTAGACCATTATTAAATTTAATTTAATTTTAATAAGAAATGTATTTACATTTATATAAATGAATACAATACATGAAATAAAACTAAGAATAAATATTAAAATATATATTTGATTTAATTTACATTTTACATTTTTTATCTAAACAACCCCAACATTTCGAAAAACAACTCATTTAAATTTTAGTTTGACAATCAACAGACAACAACTTTTGTTAGATTAAATTGAATATAATATATATCAATTTTATTTTTAGTGATTTTTTGTGTGTGTGTGTGTGTGTGTGTGTACTTTAGGGGAAAGCAATTTCCATGAAGTTTAACCAGTGTCTTTTTTATAGTGAAGATTTTATAGTGAAGAGCAATATGAAACAAACTCCATAAGGGATAAGTAAGCACCATAAGACTTGTGCACTATATCTTCTGAAGTCATATACTGTAATAAAGAGCTCATATGATAGTTTCATATGATATTTTGGGATACTTTTATGCAGTTTTTTTTTTTTTTTTTTGGAGCTTTACAGATGTGGTCACCAAAAATGTTAATTGTATGTATAAAAAAAACTATGCATTTTATTAACTTTAATGGCAGGTATAAATGGGGGCAAGCAGACCCACTTCTGTGTGTTTGCATCTGCAGGTGGCGTTTCTGAACAGCATTAAAGAGTCGTGCACATGGTTTTGTGCTCTCCTGAGCAGCTCTGAACAGCATTACCATCAGTCCAGTGTAAATAACATGAAGTGGCATCACGTAAATAGTTAATGATGCAAAAAATCCACAAGGGGCTTCCCTCCTCCTCACCCGCAGCGGCACTGCTGCTCTGCGCCTCCTGTGGGGAATGAAGACCTGCCACACGGGTGTCACCACGTGACAACTTAGCCTGCGGACAGTAACAGGTGGCAAAATATTCAAAAGATGCTGACTTACTGACAATGCAGAGAACGGCTCTGTGCTCAGATCAGGATCATATGAACATGGATCACTGGGTGCTGGTAATCAGCTTGGGAAAATATGAAAATAAGAGTGTGGATAAAGCAGACGGCAATCAAATTTAAATGACAAATTCACTCAGAAGTGAAAACAGTGTCATCATTTACTCTCATGCCACTCATATTATTTTACTGAGGAGCCCAACATTAGTCATTTATCTATATTGTGTAGGCTGCTCTTTTCCATATGCTTTAACATACTTTAACCCTCTGGGCCCTGAGGGTGTTTTGGGGGCCTGGAAAACTTTCAACATGCCCTGACATTTGTGCTTTTTTCAGTTGCTTATAAAAATATAAATGGCTAAAGTCTAGTAACACTGTAAACAGCACAAACTGGGCTACAATTTTATGTTAGCAGCATTTGTGTACATGATTGTGTTTTTGAGAAAACAACGTTTATGCGTGGTTAGTGAAAAAGTAAAATTTTGAAGTCCCTGAAATAAGACCATAAAACACATACAGAACAATTGTTTACAAGACTTTTGAGAACCAGATCTTGTAGGCTAGAATATTTACTTCACAATTATGTGAAAATCATTCAGCTTACTCATTCACAGAAAACAATATATTGATTTAAATGTCTAAAAGACATGTTTTGTTATTGAAAGCCAATATGCGAGGGAGTGGTAATGGGCTTGAATATTAAGTGATTTCTCACCTGAGAGACAAAGGGCCCTCCCCTAAAGCTGCTAATGGGCCATCAGTGTGACTGTTACTGAGGCAGGTAAGAGAGAGAGTGTGAGGAGACTGAAAAAATAGGGTTTTTAAATGATTTGTATTTTATTTACAACACAGTATAATCAAAACATACATAATGAAGGTCAAAGACACATTATTGTGCACTGATCTAAACACAGAGATGTGAACAGACTTTGAGTCGCTCCTGCAACAGATTCTGTTCAACAAGTGAAACAGATAAATCATACCTGATATTTACGAGTTATTTAAGTGTTTCTGCTACTTTCCATGGATTCAAGAAGAAACTGTTGAACTTCTGATGTTGGTGAAGCGCTCTCAGAGGAAAACAGTTGGAAGAGACTGAAAGTCAGCAGGATTCATCATCTATGGTGCAGATGTCTGATTCAATAAAATACAAACAACCAAAAAAGAGAAAAAACATTTGTGAGCATGTTTATATCAGGAGCATCTATATATATATATAGGTTTTGTAGTCATAGACTCATTCATGCTTTGTATTATCGTTAAAAAAAAGAGACATTTTATTTTTGAGAAACTAATTATTGTTTAGCATGCAATTATACTCTATTTTTGAATAGAGTAGGCTATTAATCATAAACATGTTCTAAACATACTTAGACTCGTAGCATTCATCATGTGTACTCTCATATTACTTTTATTGTTTTATAAAGAGCATGAAAACATACTCGTGCTGTAAGAAATTTAAATACAATGAATTGCCCATCATATTCACAATGTTTTACTGGATTTCAAACATTTTAGTCAGGAATTATAGTTTGGGGAAAACCCAACTATGATTTTGTAGTCATATAGCCATCCTGAACATCATGTATGATTTTATAGTATAGAGGATATGATTCTGCAGTCATAGACTCACTCATGCTTTATACTATAAAAGGATGAACTTTGCACTATAAAAAATATATTTTATATCTGAGAACTAATTGTTACCGTTTAGCACGCTATTAAAATATATTTTTGAACAGATATTATTAATAATAAACATGGTCTAAACATTCTGAGATGCGTAGCATTTATGTGTTGTAATTTGGGAACAACCCATCTAGTAATGTGTTCAAGTTTATGTCACAATAACACGTTAACTAATGCAAAACATAAACATTACTTACTTATTCATCAAACTCTTGAGGAAATCCAGCCTTTACTCAGCGCGTCTTCTTCCAGAAAGTAACAGTAGCAGCGATGAACTCTTCACTGACGCTTTGTTTATGCTCCGCGCGCGCGGGTCACGTGGTTATTTGCATGTGAACGCGAGGGGGCGGGATCTCATTAAAAATAATGAGTTAGACGGGACAGACTGAACATCGTGTTGGTTTCATACGGATTACTTCATCACAGAATATTTGTTTTCGATATGACTTACTTCATTTGAAAGTGGACACTTCAAGCTTCCTATAGAGATAACTCTCATGTCTCTGTGTTGAGTATTTGCTGAGTTACACTTCATTTTAGTGACGCATTTCTGAAAACAGATCGCGGAGACGGAGAAGACAGAGAGCGCACCCTGTTTGTTTTCTTTATTCTTCAAAAGCACAACGTTTAGTTGTTATTATGAGTGTATACAAATAAAAGAAGACCCCTTACAGATTCGAATGGTGTATTGCTCTTATCTGAACGATCAAAAATGGCAGAGTAATTCAAGCTCATTTCTGCCTTATCAGGAAAATCTGCCCCAAAACGCGTGAATTGCAAAAGCTCCAAATAGACAAACATAAAAAAATATAGACAGAGACATAGCCTTGTATGAGGATTTTGAGTTTGCATCTCACAATTCTGGAAATTCAGTGTTTACCAAAAAATCTTTTTTTGTTTACATCTCAGAATTCTGACTTTTCTCAGAATTCTAAGTTTGCATCAAGCAATTATTACTTTTTTTTGGAATTCTGAGATTATATCTCGGATCTCGCAATTCTGACTTTTTTTCTCAGAATTCTAAGTTTACATCTCACAATTATTACTTTTTTGGGAATTTCGGAGTTTAAATCTAGCAATTATTACTTTTCTGGAATCTTGAGTTTACATCTTGCAACTCTTACTTTTTTCAAAATTCGGGGTTTACATCTCACAATTCTGACTTTTACCTTGGAATTCAGAGTTTATATCTCGTATTGAGTTCTCATATTTCTGACTTTTTTTTCAGAATTCAGAATTTACATTTTGCAATTCTGACTTTTGTCTCAAAATTTAGAGATTGCATCTCGCAATTATTATCTTTTTTTTTAATTCTGAGTTTACATCGCACAATTCTGACTTTTATCTTCGAATTCTGAGATTACATTGCACACTTCTGTTATAAAAGTTAATTGCAAATTTTTATCTCACAATTTTTTTTTTTTTCCTGGATTAATTGAAAGCCAGTTTATGATATAGTAAAGACTCTGCATTAAATTACCATTTTGTTTGCACAACTTGCAGACTAAACAACCACCATGATGCATCGTTTGCGGTAAGGTATTGATATGTTTCGTGGTGCCGGTCCCGAGAGAGGTTCACCCGGCTCTAGGAAAAGATGCAAGACAGCACCCAGAGACACAGACAGCCCTCAGGAGAGACAGACAGGCCTCGAGAGGACTACATTAGCTCCATCACTGGACCGCACTTCTGCGTGCTAATCACCAGTGGGAAGTTATTAATGCAGAGAGGGATGCCACTCCGAAACAGCTGCTCTTGCCACAGCCAATAATAATACAAGATAGATAGAGAGGGAGGGGATCGAGAGAGACAGAGAGAGAGAGAGAGAAAGACAGATCTTAACAGAGCACACACACACAGCTTTGGTGGGCTCTCCAATGAATTGTTTCTCCTCTGACAAGCAGCTCATTGAATTTCCCATCATGCACCTGATCGGTCATTCAGAAACACAAAACACAAATAAGTCAAGTCGACCATCTGCTTGTTAGCAGCGCCTAGGAAAATCATACAAACTCACAATAAATAATAAATTACTTTGACAGGCCGGAGACCACCTGAATGGCGAATCAAATATTTTATGTTATTTAAGTTACGTCGACGGCGACGGCCGTTAAAGAAAAAAAAACACAAGAAGCACCGTGCTTTTTAATTTATTACCACAACACACACAATCCCAGTGTCATCCTCATTTTCTAAATCAATAATCAGCACAGCACGCTTCATTAACAGTGACCAATCAGAGGCGAGCTGGGATCTCATTTTACAACATGAGCATTCCTAAGACATAAACCATCTGCTACTTGTAGAAACAGAAAAATCAAATTAATCTATTCTTATCATGCATTCCGATTTTAAAGCAATTAAAGATGTTCTTTGTCTAATCGCAGGCGCAGGAGTAGCGCCGTAATGAGCGAGGCAAACTCGGCGCTGAACTTTCCAGGGTTCTCGCCGGCGCGTTTGGAAAGTTTACAAGCCGTGCACACTCCAGTGAGCCGTTAGAGCTACAATGCAGATGTTGGCGACAGCAATGAATTTTTTATTAAGCATTTAATCATCGCACAAACCGAGAATTCCCATAATATGAGGCCCAGGCATAAACTACGAAGGTGCCAAATCACCCGGTATAATGTTTTCTTTTTTAATAAGAAATAAACAGATGCCAATAAGCAGAACTTGTTTTTTAACATTACATAAAGCCAATGATGAACTGGAATACTGAATTTGCCTTAATTAAGCCTGGGGATAGATCTCTCACAGAATGCTAATTTTTGTTAAAAACAATCCACTGTTTCTTCTCCCAACCCCACTGTCTCTAATTTCTAATCATAATGGATTCATAAAAAAAACAGCAAACAAGTACAGGCTTCGTTTAAAAGTGCTGAAGTATCGAGACGCCGCTAATTTGCTTTGATGAACTTCTCCGCAGACTCCCACGTGCCGCTGACGCGCTCCGTCATTAAGACCTTTATTAAGAGGTCACCGATGTGTCAAGGCTGCGCTGAGAAGGTTGCAGAGAAGTGGCTGAAATTTGGCTTGCTGACAAACATCATGCATGAGAACTTTGTAAATGCTTTGCATTTATGGGAACATATCAGGGAAAGAGCAGCTCTTTCTCTGATGAACAAAAATAAATAAAAAATCCTACTCATAACTACCTGCAACACCATATTAATAACATTAATAATAATGATGATGATATAATTTAAAAAAAAAAAAGAAAAAAAAAAAAAAAAAAATTTTGCACTAATGCTTAACCTGGGAAAATAAAATCAGTAAATAATAATAACAATAATATCATTTTAAATAAATAAATAAACATTTTTTGCACTTATGCTTAACCTGGGAAAAAAAAAATCAACAAATAATAATAAATGGTCCACTTATGCCTAATAAAATGAGTAAACAATAAATATAATAATAATAACCAGTAAAATAAATAAATCTTTTTTTTTGTTGTTGCACTAATCTGTAACCTAGGAACACAAAATTACAACTAAAAATAATAATTGTATCAAATAACAAAAATGTAACAAACAAACCATTTTTGCATTAATGCTTAACCTTGGAAAATCAAAATGAGGCAAATAAAAAAATATATTTTCATTAAGGGTATTTATTTGAGGTCACAGATATTTAATCAAAAACGTATGGTTTAAATTCATATCAAAGTATCAGAGAAAGAGAAGACATTTTTTTAGACACTGGTCACCATTTCTTTCACCTTTTATAACAATAAAGCATCAGTTTGCTGTGTTTCTTCCCAAAAAATAACCACTGTATTTATTAAGCATTGTCATTTTAAAACATTTAAAGCATTGTCATTTTAAAACCCATAAGCCACACAAGGTTATGGGGCAGTTGTGGCCTAATGGTTAGAGAGTTGGTAACTTGTAACCCGAAGGTCATGGGTTCGAGTCTCAGGTCCGGGAGGAATTGTTGGTGGGGGAAGTGAATAACCAGTGCTCTCTCCACTTTCAATACCACAGCTGAGGTGAGACCCTTGAGCAAGGCACCAAACCCCCAACTGCCCCCCAGGCGCCGCGGCATTGGCTGCCTACTGCTCCGTGTGTGTGTGCACTACTGTGTGTGTGCACTTGGATGGGTTAAATGCAGAGCACAAATTCCCAGTATGGGCCACCATATTTGACCACACGTCACTTCACGTTTACTTTCAAGGTAATGTGTTACAGTGGTTTTAGACACTTAAAACTCATCTTATGCTAAAATCACTCTACTTATGGTCTCGTGTGACTTTTTGCTAGTATATGTTTTCTCAATGAATGTAAGTTCAGGAAAAACTACATGCACCCTTAATTATCTATATACTACACACATTGAATAAGACAAATATGGTTCAAATATTGTTAATGTAAATACATTTTTGGGTGAAATTCTTGAAACACTTGCGTGGAACATTAGAGGCTTTGTGTGTTTGTGTTTCTCTCTCCTCGCTGTGTCCATGGGTTCATGTTAGTGCCTATGGTTGAAATTCATGAAGTGCCCCTCTGCAGAGCTCAGTTGGCGACTGCTCTGGAAGCTTTTCTCGATTTTCAGAGCAATCAACAGCTGTCGATCGAAATGTCCTGGATCCACTCCATCTATCATATACTATCATCCAGAGACACAACAACAACAACAGGCAGGGAATATCACAGCAGCACAGTCTGACGCACATACAAACCAGCAGAGCTAGTAGAGGTCATCCTGACCAATTCAGAGCACTTGGTAAACTACTAGTTAAAATCACAGGTGACTCACACAATACTCTTCAACCATGGGCAGATCTATGTATATTTTTATAAAAAATAACAGATTAAATGTTTCCCTTACTGTTTTTAAAGTTCACATTGAAAGTTTTTAAATGACTTTAATCATTTAAATTTCATAATCTCTATTTAAATTTCACAAAATAATAAATTAAATAAATAGTCAAATAATATATTGTGTAAAAAAATATTCCTATTTATTATTATAAATGTATAAATTATACACAGTATAATATTTAAATAAAAATAATTGAAATAAAATAAATAAATAAATATTTAAAGGTTATGGTGCAATCTCCATCACAATCAGCAACTTTTCAATATATGTTTAATAAAAAATTGTAAACTTGTATTACATAATTTAAATGTATTATTTTATTTTAAATGTATATTTTTTTGGTGCAATTTTCATCACAAACACCAATTTTTCAACTAATAAAGTTTTATTCAAAGTTTGTGCCCTTCAAGGACGCAAAAGCATAAAGGTAAATATTTGAATGTTTTCTGCTTAATTTTCAATCATGCTAAAATAATGTTAAAATTATCCTAAAAATATGTTAAAATATTATGTAATTGTGTATGTTTAGAATACATACATACAGCTATGAAATTAATCTATAGTAATATTTTTTGCTTAATTTCAGATGATAAATAAATGTACTTAATTGTGTTTACTTAGGACAAATAAACTGTTATTTATAAAATTAACCTTACAAAGATGCCATTTTAATCCAAATGTATTACAAATGTAATTTCCACTGCTGAATGATTAATAGACCTAAATTTGAAATGGTGGTGGAAATTATATTTGTTCACAAAAATAACAGAATTCTCCTGCAATACATGTATGTCTACTGTTGGACATTGTTAGAAAGACAAATCAAACTAGTGAGAATGTGCAAAGTATTCATTTTAAGTGAGCTTATAGCAAAATTGCTCATAGTTGAAGATACAACCGGAAGATACAAATGGATATCAGTAGAGAAGGATCTAAACTGCTGTCTCTGTAGATTTCCTCTCGTCTTTCTCAGATATGCCCTCTTGTCTCAGAGCTATCAAGGTCAATGATGTTTTCCAGATTACACTGAATTTTTCCTCTTGAAATGTCACAAAGAAAACACGCGCTGACATGAAACGATTCTTGAACCGTGCGCTTCAGCCTTTCTGAGGGACCCCAGCTTGTTAGCTCACAGACGAACAATAGAAGACAATGGTAAAACGACAACCAATCAAACAAATTGGGGGAAAGATTAAAAAAAGACAACGACGGCGAGGTGCTTTTGTGCAAATATTTTCTCCGCCGATCCCTTACAAACATAAACATAAATCAATGCTTTTAAATGAACAATGCAACACGCCAAGTTAACTATCCATGCTCGGAAATCATTTCGTCGTGATAAACATTCAATCACAATATCGCTGACCCCTTTCCTTTATAACTCGAGCGAGAAAAACACTTCATCCGAGAGCGTTTTCTCCTGAAACGAGCAGATGTGGGAGCCTCAGCGAAACAATGAGCATGGAGAACGTTGTGAGGTTGGCCGCAATAACTCGATTTACATCTGGGCCTCGCTAATAAAGTAAATCTTAATAAATCATGTGCAATCTTTCTCCACACTAACCCCTCCATTATCTCACCGTGCCATCTGTTATCATCAAAACTATATGACTGTGTTTAAAATGGAATTAATATGTAAACAACATTTTAATTAAGAGTGACAGAGCGCTCGAGAGCCTCCATTACAGCGGAAAAGAACAAAGAAGTTAAACAAGTCAATCTTCAGCACTGAATCGTCTCGCGACAGCTGTCTTTTATTTAATTTATTGGCCTTTTTGCTTCTTTTATTGACAAAAAAGTAAAATAAGGACATAAAATGATCTCACATTAGTATGGTTGATCACAACGTCAAGATCATGGTTTGATTCCCAGCTGATGCACTGATGAAAACATACAGTCGTGGTCAGAATTATTTGCACCCTTGGTAAATATGATCAAAGGCGGCTGTGAAAATTAATCTGCATTGTTATTACTTTTGATCTTTTATTTAAAAAAATCACAAATATCTAACCTTTCATTGGATAATAATAATTTAAAATGGGAGGAAATATCATTATGAAATAAATGTTTTTCTCTAATACACACTGGCCACAATTAACGGCACCCTTTTATTCAATACTTTTTGAAACCTCCATTTGCCAGTTTAACAGCTCTAAATTTTATATCTGCGTTTTACTTCATTATTACTTGATGCAATCTGCGTAAAAATAGCTGGCGGTCAATGCAGCTAAGCTTTGTTTTGCCCGCCAGGTGAGCGTTCCTATGAGGGTGTGACGTCACATGAAAACTATCAATAGACACACGTCCTCTTCCAGGCAGTTTCGTAACATTTTATGTTGATTGGAAATTCTTAATTAATGTCCTGATGGTGAAAATGGGAATTTTCACTGCTCTTTTCTTAAAGCCACTTCACTAATTTGTGAAGCTGAATTATCTTTTGCTGCACATCAGAAATATATTATTTTTTGTTTTTCTCATTGTGATGGATGATTAAGGGAATTTGTTTTGTTTTCCCTCCTATTTATATTTCTGTGAAACAGGAAGCCATTGCTGGATAATGTCATGTTCATAATCACCCTGGAGTGCTCAAAATTGTGAATATGAATGGGAATATACTTCAGAGATATTTTACTCATAAGAATTTATAGGGGTGCCAATAATTGTGTCCAATGTGTATTTGAGAAAAACATTTATTTCATAATGAGATTTTCCCCCATTTTCAATTGTTTTAGTTGAATGAAAGGTTAGATTTTTGTGATTTTTTAAAATAAAAGATCAACAGGATTAATAATGCAGGTTTATTTTCAGAACCTTCTTTGATCATATTTACCAAGGGTGCCAATAAATCTAACCACGACTGTACCTTTAAGAAACATGCAAACATGGCCAACACATTATACGTGTTGCTCTAGGACTCAAGGGGGCGTTAGAGTCTGTGCATTACATAGAATGTTATTATTTAGGTAGCTAGCTATGAAAATGATTGAAAAAAAAAACAATTGTTGGGACAGTTGTTGACCAGAACAAGAAAACTGACCATAGAAGAAGACCATTTACTCTGCGATAGCGCCGCTTGAGGTCACGCTGAGACATCGTGTAGTGTGTAATGCGTTGATTACAAATTATGGTTTCACACATTTTAAAATGCGACATCACACAAAATCAATCGTGTGTGGCTAAAAGTGTTTACATTCACATACTAGCGAAAAAAAAATCAATGCAACATCAAGAAAGCATGTAAATTAATAGGGAAGAAGCATTAACATGTTGATTAATAAACGTGTTGGAACCCTCACCATGTGCATTTAGTGCTTTTTGCACTTATTATTAATCCTTGGAAAACAAAACAATTACAACCAATAGCAATAATAATAATAACAATACATTAAATAAATAAATAAATATCCATTCAGTCATTCCACTAATGCTTAACCTGGGAAACCAAAATGAGTATTATAATAATAATAATAAATAAATAAATAAATTCACTAATGCTTGACCTGGGAAAAGAATGATTGAACAACAACAACTACTATTTTAAATAAATAATTTTTGCAATAAGGCTTCACTTGGGAGCACAAAATAACAACCAAATAAACAAATAAATTATTTTTTGCACTAATGCTTAACCTGGGAAAACAAAATGAGTAAACAATAAAAATAATAATTATAACCAACCAACCAATACATACGTACATGCACTAATGCTTAACATGGGAAAACCAAAGAAAGAAAGAAAGAAAAATATGCATTAAAGGATGAAGAGTACTAAGGAGATTTCAAGTGTTTGGCAAATTTACATCATTTAAAAAAAAAAGGTTGATCATTTTGATCAAATGACTAATTATCACCATATGTTGAGAGTGACCCTTAGCTTGTCTAAACCTGAAACTCAGTGTTGGTCCCTATGAAATCCCACAATGCATCTGTCATAATCTCATCTGAAAAGCCCATCACACAGCCAGATACACACATAGAGGCCCGTTTGAGAAACCAGCAGGGAAGTGTAACCCTGCCCCGCACGAGATCATCACACCGGCAATTTGCACCGTCATGCTCCCTTCCTCCAGACGCATTTGTCTGGTCTGCCATCTACCACTACACAAGCACCTCCGTCTTCTCCTTCCTTTCCTCAATTGTTTGCTCTTTCTCGCACACAAACACACACACACACGAGCACGGCCGTAATACGATGTTTCCCACCGGACGCATCTATTCCTGTGTTGCAACTACAGATCCAAGGCTGCCATCAAAAGCCAAACAAGATCCATCAGTAATTAAGGGAATACAGAGGGACAATAGAAAGACGAGCTGATCTCCGGCCTACTTCCTTTTCTCCCTTCTCAGCGGGTAGGAGAGATGAAGCTGGCAGACAGGCCGCTCTGAGGATACCCACGCTCACCCTGGGCCATCTATATTCCACCCATGCCTTGGCAATATTGATATTGGCAGGCGAGCTGCTGATATTGGGGACGTAATGATGCAATTAAAACTCGAAGAATTTTACTATTATTGGCACGCGCACCGAACCCCCCCCTTATTTTAGCAAGCAAATATGATTTGGAATCCACGCGCACAGACCCGGAATGAGCGTGCTCATAATAAAGAAACGTATGGTGTCATTTTTAGTCCATCCATCACTATATCGTTCGAAGGGCTGATGCCTTCTAGACGTGCTTGAAGAATAGGCTTTGTGATCTTATGACTGCGTTTAAGTGGTGATGTGTTTTACGTGGTGTTTAATCAAGAGTCAAGGAGAATTTCCTCTTTGACACGGTGGCGAATGGGAAACGCCATTACTTGAAGGTCTTTTCCAAACAAAGAAAAAGTCTGGCGGAGGTTTGTTTATGTTGATTAAAACTGTTAAATATTTCTACAATTTAAAATAGCTGTTTTTATGTTTGAATATATTTTAAAATGTAATTTATTCCTGTGATGCCAAGTGGAATTTTCAGCATCATTACTCCAGTCTTCAGTGTCACATGATCCTTCAGAAATCATTCTAATTTGCTGCTCAAGAAAGATTTCTGATTATTCTCAATGCTCATATTTTTGCCAAACCGGTTTTTCGGTTTAGGATTCTTTGACAGATAAAAAGTTTTAAAGAACAGTATTTATTTGAAATGTTTTTAGCATTATAAATGGCTTTACTGTCACTTTTGATCAATTTAATGTCTTTTCTGAATAAAAGTGTTAAATTGTCCAAATCAAGAGTCAAGGAGAATTTCCTCTTTCACATGGTGGAAAACGCGAAACGCCATTACTTGAAGATCTTTCCTAATGTCCTCCGCAAAGAAAAAGCCTGACATTGGATATTTTCAATAAAATTTTGAAATATTATTACAATAACTGTTTTCAATTTGAATATATTGTCAAGTGTATATTTATTCCTGCGATGCAAAGCTGAATTTTCAGCATCATTACTCCAGTCTTCAGTGTCACATGATCCCTCAGAAATCCCTCTCAAGAAACATTTCTTCTTATTCTTAATGTTGAAAACGGTTGTGCTGCTTCACATTTAACCATGAGATAATGATTCTTTGATGAAAAACAAATCTTTGGTAACATCATAAATGTTTTTACTCTCACTTTTGATCAATTTATTGTGTCCTCGCTGAATAACAGCATTACATTTGTCTAATCGAGAGTCATTCCTCTTTGGCACGCTGCTGAATGATCTTTCCTAATATCATATCCTCTCGCAGGTTACGTACCTCGACGTGATTTTAAGGCCATATGTTCTTCCTTTGTTCCGAGATGACTTCACGTCACTAACGCTTCTTATTAGTAAAATGATTTATGCCACATTCGCTCCAAAATTTAGCTTGCAAATGAGAAAATGCATTGTGACTCGACCAGATGTGCACAATAAAACAAGATTCCCATTGTAATCTTGGGTACTTAGTTTATATGAAGCTAATATAAGGCACACTTGGACGTGGCAAAGTCACTCTTTTTAAAATTTGACTATAAATGATTGGAAATAAATTGTGTGTTTTATGCCGGATGGCATGAGTGGGTTGATAAATTAGGAACAGTTTTGTACCCTGACTTATCTACAAGACAAACCTGGTGGAGATCACAGGGATTAATTGCCTCAGAGGTGTGAAACGCCGCTTCTCCATTCTTCCCACACACTTCTTGCCTAAACAATGATTAATCACCCTATAACTATTCTCCAGAGGATCCCAGCGGTTGCCAAGATGGGTCTTATCCGAGGAAATCCATGCACGCAGGTTAGGAAGTACTTGCCAGGTACGGGGAACACAACCTGTCCCCATTCTTTATCAGATTAGGCGCGTGTCAGCGAGCAGACGAAAAGCGGCCTGCTGTCACTTACGTGTCCGTCACCGGACGCCAAAGCCGACGGAGGCGCTGCGCCGCCTTTCTGACGGGCCTGAGGGCAGATGGTCTCTCTGATCATGTGTGAGATAAGACAACATTTAAAAGCACTAAAACAGCCAAGGTAAAACTCCCGAAATTGCTAACTAAATGTAGCGTTAAGCTAGGTCTCGGAGTTGGCGGCAGAAATCCCTCCGGTGTCACTCTCGTCAAGTCAAGCCAAGCCAAGCCACCTATATTTCTATGGTGCTTTACCTGATACAGATTATTTCAAAGTAGCTTCACAGTAATAACCAGGAAAATAACAACATAAATGATGCAAATATGAGGCACATTGCTTTTTCTGCTGTAAAGCAGCTCTAAGAAGAAGAGTTTCATTCTTCAGCTCAAGTTGTCTTGGTTCAGTTCAACAACTGTAAAGTTAATCAATTATTGAGTTCAATTCTGCTATAAGCAGCTCTACGAAAGACAATAATGTCATTATGAAGCTCAAATAAGTTCAATGTTGATTCAGTTCAGCTCAATAACTGTAAAGTTCATCAAATAGTGAGTACAATTCAGCTTTAAGCAGCTCTATGGAAGACAACAGTGTTGTTATTCAGTTCACTGTTGATTCAATTCCATTAAATAACAGCGTCAATGCAGCAAAATATGTTAATTATGAAAAATTCATTGTCACCTGTAAATAGCATGTTTGTTTGCATAATAAAAAAAAAAAAAAAAATGAAAAATTCAGTCATAGTGTCGATGCTGCAAAATTCATCAATTTGATTCAACTGTAAAGTAGCCCTATTCAACAATATTGTCGTTATTCAGGTCGAGTCAATTCAATGATGATTCAATTTAGTCCAATAATTGTAAGTGAGTTCAGTTCAGCTATAAGTAGTTCTATCAAAGACAGCTTGAGTCAGTTCAGTGTTGATTCAGTTCAGTTCAATAACAGTGTCAATTTTGCAAAATTGATCAATTATGAAACATTTAATTCAGCTTTGAAGTAGCTCTACAGAAGACAATAGTGCCATTATTCAGATCAAGTCGTGTTGATTTAGTTCAGTTCATTAATTGTATAAAGTTCATCCATTAGCTAGTTCAATTCAGCTTTAAGCAGCACTACAGAAGACAATAGTGTTGTTATTCAGTCAAAGTCAGTTCAATGTTGATTCACTTCATTTCAGTAAGGGGCCATTGACACAGAATGCATCGTTGTGTCTAAAAATGCAAGACGCAGTGCTCAGGAATGGTTTTAAAAAAGCGCAGGGTCTTGAGACACGCTTTTGAGACGTGACATTGCCAGGTTTATTCATTAACAGAGGTATATCTCTCCAGGCTCATTTTTTAAGAAAGAGGATGTGATAATCACTTGAAGAAATTATACATAATTCAGGGACTCTGGACACAGCCACTATGAGTGCCTCCTCTGTCACGGTTCCATCAAATAAAACAGTTGACATGCTAACTTGCTACTGTAAACAAGCTCGCAATGCTTGCCCTGCCTCCGGGATCTTCTGATTGGTCCACTGTTTTGGAACTGACATTGATGAGTAGTGCTGCGTGTAAAAGTCTAAAACTTGAAACAGAATCTTAAATACGCAGCGCTCATGCGAGATGCTGCAAAATAGACGCAAGCGCAACGGTCGTACATGTCCGTCTAGTGTGTTAACACAGAAAAACAATGAAAAAGTGCATTGGAATGGAAAAACGCATTCTGAGTGAACAGCCCCTAACAGTGTCAATGTTGCAAAATTTATCAGTTATGAAATGCATTTGATTCAGCTATAAAGCAACTCTACATAAAACTACATAAGAGTTGTTTTTTAGCTCAAGCTGGTTCAATTAATTTCAAAAACTGTAAAGTTAATCAATTAATGAGTTCAATTTAGATTTAAGCAGCTCTAGAGAAGACAATGATATCGTTATTCAGCTCAAGTCCGTCTAGTGCTGATTCAATTCAGTTCAATAACTGTAAAGTTCATCAAATTATCAAATAAGCTTAATTTAGCTTTAAACAGCTCTACTGAAGTCAATGTGTCATACAGCTTGAGTCAGTTCATTGTTGATTCAATACAGTTCAATATCAATGTTAATGTTGCAATTTTAGTCAAATACGTTACAAATTAATTGAATCTACTAAGCAGCTCTAAAAATACAACAATGCCATTATTCAGTGTCGATTCAGTTCAGTTTTGATGTTGCAATAGTTGTCAATTATACACAAATTCACTTATAATGTCAGCTTAATTTTTTTGCTCAATTCTGTTCAGATTTTGCTCATCTTTTAGTGCAGTGAAATCAATGATATTACTGAATATTAAGTGCCTTTTAAACCCCAACTAAGCAAGCCAAAGGAAACAGAGGCAATAAACTCTCTGAGCTGAAAAATACCTCACAGATCACCATTCAGGCCTGCCTCAGATGATTGTTTTGGTTTGAAATAAAAGAAAATTGAAGAGAAGAAATACTCTCCGGCTCACCTCGGGGCCCAAGTGACCACTTTGGTTTGGTCAGTTAAGGAAAGGAGGTTAGCGTTTAATATTTGATGGCACCTGCAGCGAGTGGCTGCGTGCAGTAATGCAGGTGACAGATAAACGGAGCGTGGTCCCTAGGCACCCGCGGAGAGTAAGTGCACGGCTTTATCTCTATACCAGCTCGATATCTCAAATGGATAACTTGTGTAGCCTCTAATTTACATTAGGCGGGGAGTGAAGCGTGAAAGCTGCGGTGAAGGCCGTGACACCTCCAATTAATGCAGCTCTGCCTATGCACAACTTCCAGCGGGCCCTGACTGCAAGAGCGTTTTCACTCGCACACACCGACGGGACGCTCTTGTGTATCGGCCTGCATCTGTCCTGCACTGCTGTTACAGCTGGATTTCTGTAAATACAGGCCTGAAAGTCACTGCATTTAATGTTTATATATGACTTTGTGCCACTTGTCTTTTAAATAGTGTATAAATAGTGTTTTATGTAAACAAATTAATTACTAATAATATATAAATATATACAATATATTATATATTTTATGTTACATATTTGTTATATATTTTATATTACAATAATAATAATATTATTTTATACTTATAAATTATATAACAGATTAACAACATTTTTATTTAAACTATGCATTTATTTATTTATAAAAAAGTGGGTCTAGGGTTGGTATGCAATTTTTACATTTTAAAAAAGAAGTCTCTTATACTCACCAAGGCTGCAATTATTTGATTAAATATACAGTAAATACAGTAATATTGTGAAATATTATAACAATTTAAAATAAGTATGTTCTATTTGAATATATTTTAAAATGTAATTTATTTATTTGATGCAAAGCTGAATTTTCAGCATCATTACTCCAGTCTTCAGTGTCACACGATCCTTCAGAAATCATTCTAAGATGCTGATTTGCTGCTCAAAAAACATTTCTGATAATTATCAATGTTGAAAACAGTTGTGCTGCTTTATATTTTTGTGGAACCCATGACACATTATTTTCAGATGATTTATTTAAAATATAAATTTTTAAATTGAAATGTCCTTACTGTCATTTTTGATCAATTTAATGTATCCTTGCTGAATACAAAATATTTGTTAAAAAAATCTTGAAAAAATTCTTAGTGACTCTTGTAATGATGCAATTAAAACTGTATGATGTAATTTTTGCATAATAGAATATATTTTAATAGTTAATGATAAAAAAAAACTCTTACTGCCCGCCACTGGTCTGCCAAACAGATGTTGCACAGGCATCCATTTTTGCACTTTTTTGGGGGAAATCAGCCTTCAGATTTCTAATTGTATCTGCATTTTAATATAGAAAAGAACAAAGTTTTTAGCATGCACAAAATTACACACACACCTTATTCTTAATCAGCTCGCTTCAACCCAACCAGTCCGAACCGGAACAGAAAAAGTATTTTTTCAGCCGAGAACTAGTAGTGGCATCTGGTAAAGTGGCGCTAGTTTTTCTCTAGAAGCGAACGGGGCCGTAAAACAAAGCAAAGCAATGAAAAACAAAGGCGTCGCAGTGGCGTGGTAAACACCAATGGGCTGCTTGCCAAGCACACCACCGCTCCATACCGCGTGCTGGTTTCATTTCAATGTGTGACAAAATATGGACGTCCTGACACGTCTCTGAATGTTAACAATGGCAACGTGTTGTTGCGGCACAGAATTAAAAAGACATTTTTACACCTCGTAACATATTTTCACATCGCTACAATATGCAATCTGTTGTATTGAAATAAAAGTGAAAATACATACCAGTGCTCAACAGTGTTAATCAGTGTAATTTATATGTTCATAAAAAAAAGGGCGAGATGGGTTGACACTAGACATGTTTTTTAAGGAGCTATGATTATAAGCATTGACTTAATCAGTTCAGAGAGAAGACAATTCACAACATATTATTTCCTTTCAACCCTTAACAGGTTTTGAAGGAACTAATTCGGGGGGCCGAAGAAAAGCAGAAGAGACAAGGGCAGTTTTTTCAAGAGAGATCCACGTGGAAATTTTTCAGCTTTCAATTTGCTTATACATTCATCTCTTCGAATGAGCTCCTCCATTCCAGTGCTTCCTTTTGTCCTCTTTCTGAGAAAGACACAATCTCAACTTGATTACCTCCTACTCTGTCATTACCTAATAAGATTCCACGCACAGCAGACGCAGGCTTTTTTTTTCCGCCGGTGGCACGCCGATCTCTCCGTGCAGTGATTGCACCTTGTGCGGAGGACTGTTTGCTCAACACTTCCAGGCTTCAAGGGCCATTTCGCCTCATTCCGGCACAGGTGGCAAATGCGCTGGAGGTCGTTGGCTATAAGTAACAGTTAATTAACATTTGAATCACTTTCTTTTGAAATGTGGAGGGTAAGAATCTGAGTCACGTGCTCAGACGGGCTGCCGAGTCCCTGAGGATGACGACTCTCGGGGTTTGGATGCCGCTCGAGGGTTCGTTATCACCGTGAATCCCCCAGGGCGAGAAGTAACCGATGCTCAAAAACAAGGCTTTATGCAAATAATGATTCGAGATGTACGATTAACAAGGGCGAAATGTTTACATTTACGCATCTAAAGTGGCTTGCGGTGCTATGGATTTTACTCAGTCTGTACGTTCACTAGGAATCAAACTCGTGACATTGGCGTTATTAGTGCTACCAGCTGAGCTACATAAAAACAGAAAACTTTTTTTGTAGTTTACATTAAAATGTATGGTAGGGGTGCTTGATTAATACAGACAGACATTAAAATACCATATTGAAAATAAAAAGGATTTGCTAGCTTATTTATTTTTTTTAATCTTCAAAAGCTTTAAATTCCATTTAAAAAAACTACAATATTTCAATATATCACACATACATCTACAATATATCTATACTTGACTCTCACTTTATTAAAAATGCATTTAAAAAGCTTTAAATCAAATGCAAAATTTAAATTAAATATTAATTAACATTAATATTTCAATATATTTCAATATAAATATAATATTAATATTAAATAAATATATTTATTTACTATTAACAAATTATATTGTAATTTATTATAATTTAATATTTATTTGAAATAAAATATTTATTTGATTTGTTTTAAATTTTAAATCAGCCATGTATATAAACAACAGTCCATAGATATTCATAGGATTTTGTAAGAAAAAGACAAGCCATGACTCTCACTTTATTAAAAGAAAACTGTTATCTTAAATATATTTTTTCTTATTAATCTTTACCAGTCTAAAATGTAATTCATTTAAATTAAATGTACTTTTAAAAGTAATATATATATATATATATATATATATATATATATATATATTCATACTTTTACAAATAATATGTAAAAATAAGTATTGTGCATGCAAATACCAATCCATAGGTGACTACAGAATTTGACATATCTAATTGCTTTTAAAAGGGTTTAAAAAATGCCTTTCCTATACCAGAACTCTGAACACATTTGATCATATTTCAATCAAACCCTTTTTCTCCCCATGATCAGCATAGAATAAATATGTGCATATTCTGTGTGAGCCTATCCTTCGGTCGTCATACTCAGCTGGAATAAAGCCGCTACTTAAAGCCACTTCATTATAAACACAACCCAATTAAGCGCAAATGACTGAGAGGACTGTTTTGGTCCTGTGGGGATAATAGACCCCCAGTTATGTCATATACTTTTAAAATGTACCCATATGCCACACTTTATCCCAAAACTAACTTTTGGGAAACTCTCTGGGGAATGTCATTTCATTCAGGACTCATAGAGCTCCACTTTCAGCCGCTTGGAAGCGACGGCTATGAATCATCTATACAGGAAGGAAGTGCTGGTTGAAGAAAGGGTGACTACTTTTGGGGAAAGTTGGCCGCTCTGACTCAAAACAGCAGCTGGCAGGTGCAGCAGTTTATCACAAAGCCAGAAATAATCGAAAGTGACAACTAGCAGCGCCACAAATGATTTATTAGTCTTTTACTCTGCTCCTAACCATCCTTGGGGCCAAAATAAATTATTTATCAACGACGTGTCTTCAAATCATTAATTCTACTGTGCTCTGTCCCATGTGGCGGTAAAATGCGTCGAAAACCGCACCTCAGGATCGAGACTTGGGCCGCTACTTCGCCTTCTCCGGCTTTCCACAAACTTCCAGTGATCATATTATCTCAATTACGCCAAGCAAAACCTCCTGACAGTCAACTGGCACTGCCGGTTCAATTCACAGTTTTCCTTCAAACGACAAGTTCTTCCCCACAGAGTTGCATCGTAACACCACTTGTTCTCACTTTCTTCAAAAAAGAACATGCATGTATATACGACGAATTGCACATCGCAGCAGGGAAAAGGCCTCAAAATGTGTCTCTGGATGCATTTAAAAAGCTCGCGCCAAATACAAAAGATCATGTATTTATTATTTTGTAGTTGTGGTCTGATGCATAATTAACACACTTCGGGTTTTAAGCTGGAACGCAAGCCCGTATTTATTATGGCTCAAGTGCGATTCGACATATAAATACGAAGCATGCATATAACGCGCTTCCTGATATTAATTATGGAAATAACACAACAGAAGCATATCCCAACTCCATTACGGCAGTAAGCTAGACTTGTCTCAATAAATCAGCATCTACAATCAAAATTGAAATAATTTTTTATGCATAATGTATGTGCTTGTTGCCACAACAGCTGTTCATTATGCAGAGTAATGCATTCTTGTAGTTTTTAAAAACTTCAGGCCTATAAAATAATCATAATGAATGCTTCATTACGGCGAGAGTGAGAAGAGAGAAGCACACTTAACAATACGTCTCCTGCTTTACTGTTTCCTCCACTTTTTATAGGTAAGGCACAGTCTCACAAGTTTTAAACCAAGTGCTAAGTGTTGATGAAGAACCCGCAGTCGTGCTTTTAAATCAGACACACAGATTTTGAATTAAGCATCGAGTAGAGACAGATGCACGCCGACAAGCAAAAATGACGCTTCAGCTCCACAAGTAGCAGAGAAACCGCATCCTTGGAGAAGCAGAGCTTGAAATAATCCACAATGATAATCGACGGTGTGCCGTGACAAAAACTGGGAGGAGAAAGCCAGATAAAGGAATCAGTTTGAGATCTAGGTTATCACGCCTCACCTTTACTTTTCACATTGCAACCCGAACGCAATTTACTAAACAAACTCCATATGGTTGGGTTAATTGCTGTTCTCTTTGCTTTAGATTCAGGGTTATTATTCCGGGTTTTCTCTGGTTAATTGCAAAGCAATACAAATGACACAAATGCTGTCACACTTTGTTTGGTAAAAACCTCAGTTAAGTAGTTTGGAAAAGTGACTAAAAGCAGTTTGATAACTGGTCCAAATGAATTATCAGAGCACATGCACTCCAACTTTGCAATCTTAACATTTTTTAAACATTAGCTCACGTCATTTTGTCTTTAATAAAAAAATACCTACCAGACTAAAATCAAAAGTTTGATATTGTTTAAAGAAGTCTCTTTTTCTCACCAAGGCTGTATTTATTTAATCAAAAATACAGTACAATTTAAAACATGTATTATTATTAAATGTATCAATGTAGAAGACATTTGTGCTTCTTAATATTTTTTGTGGAAAAAACCCCTACAATACAATATTTTTTAAAAGTTTAAGATACAAAAATTAATATTTCTATTTGATAATAATGTGCATTAAAAAGTGATAGCAGTAAAAACATTTACAGTTTTACAAAACAGTCTATTTCAAATATATTTTTCTGTTTAATTTTCTGCTCCATTATTAATAATTGAGTACCAAAAATAAATCATAATAACTGAGCAGCAAATCAGTATATTAGAATGATTTCTGAAGGATCATGTGACTAATGATGCTGAAAATTCAGCTTTGATCATAGCAATAAATTACATTTGAAAATGTATTCAAATATAAAAAAAAACAATTAAAATTGCATTAAAATATTACACTTTTTTACTGTATTGTTCAAATAAATGCAGCATTGGTGAGTATAAGAGATTTCTTTAAAATACATGGACAAATCGTAATTATTCCAAACGTTTGACCTGTAGTGTATACAAAACCAATGTTACGTTCATTTGGTGTCCCTTTGTTTGGACATTTTCACACTTGTGGTGTGTTCTTTTGACCTCAGAGTTCAGTTCTTTTGGTTGGTATGAAAGTGCTTTTCTGAGCTGCGCCCCTAACCAGCTTTGTAAGGGATCTCTGGTCCGTTTCTCTGGTCCACATGCAAACCCCATTAAAAAAAAAGTCTGGGATTAATTTCGTGTAAACCGCAACTGGTCTGAAAGCAAAGCTTCCAAACTCACAGAAAGTTTCATGCTCGAAAACAAGTCTGTATTTTTTTATGGCTTAAGTACGATTCGACATACGCGAATAAGTATAATGCACTTCCTATTATTACTTTCTGAAATTAAACTACAGAAGTGAACCGCTACTGATAATGTAATGTGCATGTCATACTCACAACAATATAAAGGAAGTTGCAGCAAAGATGTATTCAGCATGGTAAGTGCATATCTGAAAATAAGCTGAAGCCACAAATATTGAATTAATATACAGCAGAAATGAGTACACACTCATATTTGACACTGCAAATGAAAATGGCCTAAATACGGGGGAAAACCATTGGGATTTAAATAATAACATCAATATAAAACCACTAATTGTAGGCTCAGAATTAGTGGTAGGTTTTTCAATGGGTAATGATATAACACAACAAACGACAGCTAATGAGATGCTCGAAAAACAATGCTGAACTACAATACTGTAGTAATTCTTCACTGGTGGTTGAGACCTTAAATGTTGTTAATGCCAAAGGTCGTGCTTCCAATGAAACAGATTTGGTTGCTAATTCTTTTGATGGTAGTTATGGAGAAAGAAAATCTTGCTAAATATTTATGCGAAGATGGCCAAACCTTCCCCTCTCCTGAGAAATAATGCACAGGATTTGAAGTCACCTGTACATACAGAGGGACATCAGGCCAGCGAAAGGTCAGAGCACGTCTTTGGCATTAAGATAAATGCAGTGGCTCTTGTTTTGATAACAGGCTGATGTTCTTGCAGCAACCTGTCTCAGCTTCTGTTTCAAATGAAGACAAAATGACCTGGGAGGGTGATTTAATTTCCACGTGTGACGTGCGAATGCGATCCACCACTGCAACAATGTAGCATCTGAATGCAATAATCTCAAATTAAGTCATGCATAATTCAGGCCTTGTCATGAGGATGGATTAATAATTCAATAGATAAATAATTTACAAAATAATCAAATAAATAAACAATGACACTCCATAAATAACCCATCGGATTAGATCATTTCACAAAGCAACCTCATGCAAGAATCAAAGCCTGGCCCGGTGCAGCTGCGGCCTGCCGAGGACCTTACATTATGTGCACGTCGCCCCATTCTTCCTGTCACCTCGCCCGCTTTTGTGATCCGGCAAATAAAGGTGTAGAACAACACTTCCAAAGTGTTATGCATTATGCCACTTTTGGCAAACGCGGCAGGCTGATCTGCCACTTGAGAAATGACAGAATCTTGCGTTACGACGAGCTGTGAGGTTTTAAGTGGGTCTGCTTTCGTTTTTATGTGTATTGCATGTTATCGGTGAAATCTCCTGCATAAATGCATTATCTATCCACGCGGTTTCCTTCCTAGGTCGCAGCGTGCATTGTCAGACACGTGGTTCGAGACTCTGAGAGAAAGGGAGGTCAGGATGGGGCTACACATGCCAGCGGTGGCAACTATGCCCCAGTTCCCCTCTCCTGAGACCACCACCACCATCTGGCTGCCATTCTCTGCACGCATGCACAAACACACGGGCGACATAACTGTCAGGTGCCACGGCAACCAGCCCACCACCCTGTACCCAGAATGCTTTACTGCTTATGAACTACAGATCAACCAATGTTACTTTTTACAGCACTATACCAGTTATTATTCTGCTTTTATGCCTGATAATATGCAGAGCCTATTTTAATTAATGTGATTTGTGCATATTGACACAACAACAAATAATTGATAGACTGCAACAATACATTTTTTATTTCTATTATAATTTTTTTGTTAGCAATTTTAATGTTACTTTTTGTGAGGATATATGCTTTTATGACGAAAAGTAATTTAAAGACTATATATACTTTTAAAATATAATATTCTGTTTACATATTTACTGAACATTTTCATTTAATGCAAAACATATTTTAATTATTGTTTATTTCGCTTGACACAATTAAAATAAAAAAACAAACACACACACACACACACACACACACACACACATTTAGCTGTTTTTATTTTATTTCATTTTTTTAATCCAGTCAAAATAACCCAACTGCAGTTTGATTGAGATTAATTGGGATGCACAATGAAAAAAAATAATTTCTGAGAATTGTTAAAAACGCAGTTTTTGCAAATGAACTCTTCATACATACATACATATATATATATATATATATATATATAGTATTATTATATTATAGTATACATTTTTCATGCTTTGACCTATATGCTTTTATGACACAACAACAAATAATTGAAAGACTACAGCATCAAAAAACAAGAAGAATATTGCATTTATTATTATTATTAGTAGTAGTATATTTGTGATTGTATCCTTTTTTTTCTGAAACTAATTAATTCACCTTATTGACCAAATAACTAATAACTGATAGACTGCAAGAACAGGAAAACATAATATTATGATTTTTAATTTTATTTTACATATATCATTTTATTTATTTAATGTTTTTTTAGGCTATGTCTAACTGTTACACTTTAGAATGAATGGCATTCACATGAATGGCTGAGTAACTTATGCAAACAATAAATGAGATACCTTTCTTGTGAACGCAGCTGATTGCTGTTGGTGGTGTAATGTTGCCATTGGGTGTCATTCTTTATCCTTAAACCTGATATTAAAAAAGAAACATGATTTTTAAATAATAAATATCAATGATCAGTCTTTGTTTATAAATTGCTTTATATATTTCTAAATATTGGAGTTCACTAGATTGTCAGAATGACAGAAGGTGAGCTAATAAAGGGAAATATGGCTGTTTTGTTATATAATGTGAAGATGAGAGGAAATAATTAATAATTGAAAGGTTTCTATAGAGAAACCATAACATAGGCTTTTGCCTGAGGCAATTTACGTCCTATCACATATGCCTTAAAATTGGAAAACATTTGATGTTTTTCTTATATTAAAAAAGCTGTTCACATAATAGTTAATAATTCATATGGGTAATTGTGTAAATAAAGTTTAAGTGCCTGAGCTTGACCAGAACATATTTATAAAAGTCTGCTGTACTCTATTATTAGCTCTTAAGTTAAAAAGAGACTAATAATCTGTCAACACTGCTTTGAAATCCCATCATCTCAACATTTGTGCTGCGTCCAACATGATGAAAACAACAAAAAGTGAATGCTGAAATGATTTATAAAAGTAAAAACCACTTGAATTCCTCTTTTCTTCCACCTCACGCTTCTCCGTTCAGTCGCAAACAATGAGCAGCCCCCCTAAATAAGGGGGAAAAAATAATAATAAACGCAGGACACAAAGATTAATTAAAAAACAAATGTACAATGGACACATGAATTGTTTCATTAAAAGCCAGTTCGAGCAGATGCAGAAATGCCAGGGAAATATTTATGAGGCTCCAGGATGGACAGCGCTTAAGATAAAACAGTCAAAAAATGTGCAACAGACAAAACCAGCAGATCTGGGATGGTGAAGAGTCTAATGAAGCCAGCTGGGTGAGATCCAGACAGGCAGAGGAGAGGAGAGGAGAGGAGAGGAGGCGAATGGATGGATGGGAGAGGAGACCCATGGGGGTGGGTGGAGAGACAGAGGAAGACATGAAGGATGTATGGCTGCCGAGGCTGTTGTATTGTATCAGGATGCAGCAGTAGCTTCACGTCTTCCAAACTCCAGGAAAGCCCGTTCCATGCCAAACACTCACATCTGCTAATCACAGTGCAATTACTAGACTAATAGATGTTTTTTTTTTTCTCCGCAACGTTTTCCGCCATGTTGCGAGGACAGAATTTAGAGTGATTTTTGAGGGGGGACGTGATGGCGACTACTGGCTGATGTTGTGTTTGCTGATCTTTCCATGCTTTTTTTCACTGATCGTGCTTTAAAAAGGAGTAAAACAATCCAAGACCACATAAAAACAAAATACTTGTGTGGGTTTCTTGTCTACTGATGGTACTTTCAATAGGGACTGAAAAACAAACATTTTTAAATAGTTTTCAACACATTTAGCAAGGAAAGTGCTTAAACTTAAGGAAATGTTAAGAAAAATAATAAAACTAATTCAGGAGGTCAAACTGAATGTTTTATTTTCTATTCATTTTCTATTGCATTTCCATCCCTGCAAAATCCAGGACATGTATAAATACAAACTAAAACCTTGATTTTTGTTATTTTCCTTTTGTATTAATTTTCTAATAATATTTTCTGATGATAAATATTCATCAAAAAACTGTAAACATTTAGAAGCAGACATCAACATGGATAATGTGACAAAACAAAACAAAACGTCTCGGTTACGTATGTAACCCTCGTTCCCTGAAGAAGGGAACGGAGACGTCACGTCGGTGACCGACGAATTGGGATCTCGCTTAGAGAGACCAATCCCCTACGAGAGTATCTAAACAAGCCAATGGATATTGGCATGCGATTATTGCATCCAGCTGCCGCTAATCACAGCGTGAGTATAATTAGGCAGCGGGTGCAGCGCATATTCAGGTTTTCGCTGAGGAGCCGAGCCGGTGACCCGGCCGCTCAGCGGTGGTACAGCAGCCGTGGCGACGGGACGTGACGTCTCCGTTCCCTTCTTCAGGGAACGAGGGTTACATACGTAACCGAGACGTTCCCTATCAGTCGGTCACTCCGAGTCACGTCGGTGACCGACGAATTGGGATCCCTACCAAAAGGCCACGGGTACTGCCCCTTCCAGTGTCCTGTGGAAGCCTCCTGAGCCCCTATTTTTTGGCGCAGGTCAGGGCTACCGCAGAAGACCAGCTACTGCTGCCATGGCACTACCCACTCAGTAAGACTGGATAACACTGGGAAAACGTACCCGTTCTAGTTGGAACCGGACGCTACGGAAGCTCGCCCTTCCCGTAGGAGGTTCGGAGCAATTACGCATATGATCAACCTTAGGCGCATATGGAGAATTAGAGGAAATTGTACCTCATGGAGATTGGCAGAAGACCTGCCGGGGAAACACGGGCTCTCAGGCTATACCGTGGACTATACACATATGGGGTCCAAAAGGCCTTTCATATGGAACCCAGCCCTCTACCGGTTCTCATGGATTCAGCGAGTGAGGGCCTGGCGTCAGATGCTCCGCCACATCTGACTGCCGAGGGGACGGAGGAACTCGACAGGGTCTACAGTACGGACTCTCTGGAGCAGTTTTAGCAAGCCGACCCGAAAACGGAACCTCTCAGTGCTTCTACCCGTTTGAGGTGAGAACACAGGAGGAAACCGGTTCCACACGAAGGCTATAGAACCTAGCGAACGTGTTAGGGGTCGCCCAGCCCGCAGCTCTACAAATATCTGCCAGCGAGGCGCCACGAGCCAACGCCCAGGAGGATGCAACAGCTCTAGTAGAGTGAGCTCTCAACCTGAACGGGCAGGGCACACCCTGTACCTGATAAGCCAGGGTGATGGCGTCCACTATCCAGTGGGCCATCCTCTGCTTGGAGACGGCCTTCCCCTTCTGCCGGCCTCCGTGACAGACAAAGAGCTGGTCTGAGGTCCTGAAGCTTTGTGTCCTGTCAACGTAGCACCTTAGCGCTCGGATGGGACAAAGCAAAGCAAGGGCTGGGTCTGCCTCCTCCGAGGGCAGCGCCTGCAGGCTCACCACCTGGTCCCTGAAGGGAGTAGTGGGAACCTTGGGCACGTAGCCAGGCCGGGGCCTCAGGATTACCTGGGAGTCAGCCGGCCCGAACTCTAGGCACGAATCGTCGACCGAAAATGCGTGCAGGTCCCCTACCCTCTTGATGGAGGCCAATGCAAGCAGGAGCAGAGTCTTCATTGAAAGAAACTGCAGCTCAACTGACTGCAAAGGCTCAAATGGGGCCTGCTGTAGTGCTTTGAGCACCAGAGACAGGTCCCAAGAGGGTATAGAGGGGGGCCGTGGAGGATTTAACCTTCTCGCCCCCCTAAGGAACCTGATGACCAAGTCATGCTTACCCACCGACTTCCCTTCCACGGGGTCATGGTTGGCAGCAATCGCAGCCACATAGACTTTAAGGGTGGAGGGAGACAGCCTTCGCTCCAACCCCTGCTGCAAAAAGGAAAGCACGACTCTGATCGGGCAGTTTCGGGGGTCTTCTCGGTGAGAAGAACACCACTCGACGAACAGGTTCCATTTCAAGGCGTAGGCCTGTCTCGTGGACGGCGCTCTAGCCGAAGTGATGGTGTCAACTACCCCTTGGGGTAGGTCACCTAGAACCTCCGCGTCCCGTCCAGGGACCAGACATGTAGCTTCCAGAGGTCTGGACGCGGGTGCCATAAGGTGCCCCGTCTCTGAGTCAGTAGATCCTTCCTCAGAGGAATCTGCCAAGGAGGGGCTGTCACGAGGAGCATTAGTTCTGAGAACCAAGTCCGAGTGGGCCAGTACGGCGCCACGAGCAGGACCTGCTCCTCGTCCTCCCTGATCTTGCATATTGTTTGTGCGAGAAGGCTCACTGGGGGAAATGCATACTTGCGAAGGCCCCGCGGCCAGCTGTGTGCCAGTGCATCCGTGCCGAGTGTTCCCTCGGTCAGGGAGTAAAACATCTGGCAATGAGAGGTTTCTAGAGAAGCAAACAGGTCTACCTGAGCGGGTCCGAAACGTCTCCAAATCAGCTGGACCGTCTGGGGATGGAGTCTCCACTCTCCGGGGAGCGCAGCTCGTGACAGCTCGTCGGCTGCCCGGTTGAGCAAGCCCGGAATATGAATGGCACGAAGCGACCTCAGATGCTTCTGACTCCAGAGGAGGAGGTGGCGGGCGAGTTGCGACATGCGACGGGAGCGCAGACCACCTTGTCGGTTGATGTACGCAACGGTCGCAGTGTTGTCCGTGCGTACCAGTACGTGTTTGCCTCGTAAGCGCCTTCTGAGACGGATCAAGGCCAGACGTACCGCTAGCAACTCTAGGCAATTGATGTGCCAGTGCAGTTGGGGGCCCGTCCAAACCCCCGACACTGCAAGCCCGTCGAACGTGGCACCCCAGCCGGTGGTGGAGGCATCCGTGAAAACCACAGCATGCCTGGAGACCTGTTCCAGGGGCACTCCTGCCCGCAGAAACGAAAGGTCTGACCACGGGGTGAGGGTTTGGCGACAGGCCGGTGTGACTTGGACCCGGTGAGTGCCGCGTTGCCACGCCCACCTCGGGACTCGGCCATGGAGCCAGTGTTGAAGCGGCCTCATATGAAGCAGCCCCAGCGGCGTGACTGCCGCTGCAGCTGCCATATGCCCCAGGAGCCTCTGAAATTGTTTCAGTGGGGCCGCTGTCCTGCTCTTGAACGCATTCAAGCAGTTCAACACCGACTGAGCACGTTCCTGCGTGAGGCGTGCTGTCTGACTGACCGAATCCAACTCCATACCGAGAAAAGAGATCCTCTGCGTCGGGGAGAGTTTGCTCTTTTCCCAGTTGACCCGAAGGCCCAACTGGCTGAGGTGTGAGAGCACCAAATCCCTGTGTTCGCACAACTGGTCCTGAGACTGAGCCAGTATGAGCCAGTCGTCCAGGTAGTTGAGAATACGAACGCCCTGTTCTCTCATGGGAACTAGGGCTGCCTCCGCAACTTTCGTGAAGACACGGGGCGACAGGGACAGCCCGAAGGGCAGGACCTTGTACTGATATGCCCGTCCTTCGAACGCAAACCGCAGGAATGGCCTGTGGCGCGGAAGGATCGACACATGGAAGTACGCGTCCTTCAGGTCGATCGCTGCAAACCAATCTCGGGGACGGACGCACCCGAAGATGCGTTTCTGCGTGAGCATCTTGAACGGAAGCTTGTGAAGAGCCCGGTTCAAGAGACGCAGATCCAAGATCGGTCTCAACCCACCGCCTTTCTTGGGTACAATGAAGTAGGGGCTGTAAAACCCCGACCTCATATCGGCTGGAGGGACCGGCTCTATCGCATCCTTCGCCAGTAGGACTGCGATCTCCGCGCGCAAGACAGGAGCATCTAACGCTTTCACTGACGTGAAGTGGACGCCCCTGAACTTGGGAGGACGCCGGGCGAACTGAATCGCATAGCCGAGTCTGATGGTCTGGCGGAGCCAACGAGACAGACTGGGAAGCCCTAACCAGGCCCCCAGAAACCGTACAAGTGGCACCAGCGGGACCACTGACGTACCCGCGGCGGGGCAGCGAGGAGAAACGCAGGGACCGTGCTCGGGCGTCTCTTTGCCGGTCCGAAGCAGGGTCAGCGTGTGTGGAACACCAACCTGCGTTTTGGCAGAGGGTGCGTGGGTAGTACGGTTGACCGCACTCCCGAACCGCCCACAGCTGCTCACTGGCGAGAGAGGCGGGATAGTGTGGATCAAGACTGACTCGTCCACAACTTCCCGTCCCCTCGGGGGACCCAGAGATAGAGGAAACTGCTCTTTTGTCGAGTTTTTGGGAAAAAAGAAACAAAAGATTCTCCGCCCGGCCCTCCTCCGGGGGAGGGAGTGGTGCGTTCACCATCTCCCGAAGAGCATCCCCCCCCATCTCCGGGTCGCCCGTCTCAGGGCCGCTTGCTCTTACGCTTACCACCAGGTTTGGCGGGGGCCTGGACGGGCGGGGCGGCTGCCCTGCGGCCGGCTCCACGGCGCTGCTTTGCTGGAGGCTGCTGCGTTTGCAGCGCGGGAGCGGGGGCGGCGGCAGGCGGCCGCCCTCGGCGACGAGCAGGCTGAGGCGCTGCCACCGGCGGCCGGGTGGAGGCAGCAGCTGCACGCCGGGGCAGGATGTGCCTGATGGCCTCAGTCTGTCTCTGTGCAGCGGAGAACTGCTGGGCAAAGTTCTCCACTGTGTCGCCGAAAAGGCCGGCCTGGGACAGAGGGGCGTTCAAGAACTGTCTCTTTTCTGCCTCCCTCATGTCCGCCAGACACAGCCAGAGATGGCGCTCCTGGACCACCATAGTGGACATCGCACGGCCCAGAGACCGCGCCGTAACCTTCGTCGCCCGTAGCGCGAGGTCCGTGGCGGTACGAAGTTCTCTGAGAACTTCTGGGTCGTGACCACCCTCGTGCAGGTCTCTCAGTGCCTTAGCCTGATGGACCTGCAACAACGCCATAGCGTGTAAGGCGGAAGCAGCTTCGCCACAAGCCGTATACGCACTGCCGGTCAGGGCCGACGAGTGCCTACAGGCCTGGGAGGGGAGCAACGGAACCCCACGCCAAGTGGTAGCAGTAGTTGGACACAGTTGCATCGCAACTGACCGCTCCACCGGCGGGATGCCCGCATACCCCCGCGCTACCCCACCATCAAGGGTGGTGAGGGAGGACGAACCACCAGACCGGTTTCGGGCAGTAAAAGGTGCCTTCCATGATCTAGTGAGCTCATCATGCACCTCCGGGAAGAAAGGCACCGGGGTGGGGCCCTGAGAACCAGCGCGAGCCACCCCGAGAAACCAATCGTCCAACCTAGAGGGTTCGGGACGCGGTGGAGGATTCCACTCGAGCCCGACCCTTTCGGCGGCCCGGGCAAGCATAGCCACCATCTCTGGATCCGAATCCGGAACCGCTGACCACCCAGAGGGTGGCAACGGTGCCGAATCATCATCTCCAGAGAGGGCAGACTCACCCTCCGATGCAGCGATTGACATCTGGTCACTGAGGGGAGCACCAAAGGATACAGCTGGTACTCCATGAGAGGGTCCAGCATGCTCCCTTGGCAGCTCCACAGGCTGCGAAGTGCCGGTGGCAGGAAGGACCCCCCCCTGAGGGGAATTCCTCACTGTCACCGTAAGACCAGTCCGGCCACTGTCAGAGGTAGTGGTCCCTCGGCTGCCGCCAGGGGGAGCCCTAGATCTAGGCAGGGGCACGGGCACTCCGCCCCTTTGCAGGAAACGGAGCCTGGTCCGCAACTCCGCGATGTTCATACTCCCGCAGTGAGAGCATGACTCATCCACGAAAGCTGCCTCAGCGTGATCAAAGCCCAGACACGAGAGGCAACGATCGTGACCATCACCCGGCGCCAGGTAACGACCGCATCCAGAAACGCACGGGTGGAAAGGCATCTTGAAAAAGACGCGTCTTTAAAAAGACGTTCCACCCGTGAATGCTCTTTCAGAGAAAAGCACTCTTTTAGTGTGCTGAAGCGCACAGGGGAGATGGCCGCTTGCAGCACGATCAGAGGGTAGTGCAATCCGATGTGTGCAACCCACTCGACAAAGGGAGACCACCACCGCTGACGCGCCGTCACACCAACACACTGACTTGCAGACACTTTGAAGATTTGGTCAGGAGCAGAACGAAGAACGCTCGGCTCCGAAGCGAAAAGCTGAATATGCGCTGCACCCGCTGCCTAATTATACTCACGCTGTGATTAGCGGCAGCTGGATGCAATAATCGCATGCCAATATCCATTGGCTTGTTTAGATACTCTCGTAGGGGATTGGTCTCTCTAAGCGAGATCCCAATTCGTCGGTCACCGACGTGACTCGGAGTGACCGACTGATAGGGAACTACTGTTTTGTTGACAAGTTCAGAAAAATGCCATAATGGTATTAAATAAACAGTTAACATATATATACACATATTTAATACTTACATATGCATACGTACATATGTGCATGCATGTAAAATGTATGATTATAAAAGGTATATATATATTATTGAGAATTTAAAGTTTTTTTTGTGTGTGTTTTTTTTTACGTAATAGGGCACTAAAATGGGTTTATTTGTGGAAAGGGCTGCAGCATAAGTCATGTACTCATGACCAATGTATCATATAATAAGAAAAATTAACATACATTTACCAAAAAAGTGAACTCGAGAGCAGTGGTGTAAACTGCAAATCAAGAACATCACTCACTTCAATATGTTTGATACTCCTCACAAAATAAATGAATAAATTTGTGCATTAATTAGGCCTAATTTAAAGTACTCAAGCTAAGTCAGGCTAAAGGATTAAAAGTAGCTTGATGACTCACTGGTGAAACAATAGGTCATGTAAAATAATAAATTATATTCATTTAGCCACTTACCTTTTTCAATTAGTCTATCTGATTTAGTTAAATTAGAAAATGTAACTGCCTTTAAAAAGAGATTGTTCCCCCTAAAGTGAAAATGTTGTTTTTGTTTTCTCACCCTTGTGCCATTCTAAGCCTGTATGATTTTCATTCTTCTACAAAATACAAAAGAAGATGTTCTGTCATGCAATTCATGAGTAAAGTCAGGTGACCGTTGATCTTCATGAGTCCAGTCAAGTCATCATTGATCATCATCATCATGAGTCCAGTCAAGTCACCGCTGATCTTCATGAGTCCAGTCAAGCAGAGATGGGCATTCGAGTTAGTGACTCGGGAGTCAAGTCAAATTTTTATAGAATTCAGACTTGACTCAGGCTCAACCTGAAATAACTCCAGACTTGACTCGACTCGAGGAAATATTTCTATGAATATTTTAAAAGCAAGTCTTTTATCCTTAAATACATATAGAACTTATTTTCAAAAGGCGGACCGCATCTGCACCCCGGCATCCATCCGGACCGCGAGCTGTAACAGCAGCCCCATTTCAAGTGAGCTGTGCGGCAAAACAGCAGCGCGGATCACATAACAAGCGCCGTTTATAGTAAATATCTTTCAGCACTATATACTCTAGTATTGATAGCTAAAGCCAAACACGCTTAATTCAAGCCCTTTCAGCTCCGTACGGTTTCTCTCTCTCTCCAGACGCGCCAGCGCCAAGTTTAAGAGCTGCGGATGACGCGGTTATTTTAACAACAACAACAAAAAAAAAGTTTGTTGTGACAAAATTTAAGTTGGCTTGAGAAAGCCGGACCAGAAAGTTTTAAAAAGTTAAAGAAGTTAAAAAAGTTTACGTTTGAAAAGTTTTAAGTTTGGTGGCTGATTGTGAAAAGTTTTAAGTTTGGTGGCTGATTGTGAACTGTCTGTCCGTCTAGTTTCAACTAATGTGTCTGATTTTGAACTGTCTGTCTTACCAGTTTCAGTCAAGGAGTCAAAACCTGAACAGTCTGTTGGTCTAAATGTAGCCGGTGAATCTGATTTTGAGCTATCTGTCTTGCCAGTCTCAGACAATGAGTCTAATTATGAACTGTCTGTCCATCCAGTGTCAACTCAGGAATCTGTTTCTGAGTTATTTGCCGGTCCTGCTTCCCTTAAGGGGCCGGATGGTGAATCACCTGTCTGTTCCGATTCCATCAAGAATTATGATTTATTACTATCTTCCTGCCCAGTATCAGTCCATGAATTGTTTGTCCGTTCAGTTGCAGTCAATGACAATATGAATTGTCTGTCTATACAGCTTCAATTACTGAACTGTCTACCAATCCTGTCTCAGTCAATGCATCCAATTGTGAACTGTCTGTTGGTTTAAATTCTGCAGTCCAATTTGGTTCTGAACTGTCTGCCTGTCCAGTTTCAATCAGTGAGCCTGATGATGAACTATCTACCTGTTCTGTTGTCACCAGGGAAACTACTGATGAACTTTTTGTGTTCCCTGGTCCTTGGGACTGCAAATGCTCTGTCTGTTCCCTATGTTTCAGCTCCTCTGGCATCTCCTACCTGGTCGTGGCCATCGGTTCAACAGTGGTGGTCTTTTGCACAGCTGTGGTGGTTCTCTGCCCTTCTCTGGTGGTCTTCTGCCCCGTCTGCTCCACCGTGGTGGTCTTCTGCTCTGTTTGCTCTGCCCTGGTGGGCTTCTGCTCCATCTGCTCCGCCCTGGTGGGCTCTTGCTTCATATGCTCCGCCAAGGAGGTCTCCTTCCCCGTCTGCTCCACCCTTGTGGGCTCTTGCTCCGTCTGCTCCGCCGTGGAGGTCTTCTGCTCCATCTGCTCTGCCCTGGTGGGCTTCTGCTCCGCCGTGGGGATCTTCGGACCTGTCTGCTCTGCTGTGGTGGTCCTCAACTCCACTAGTACTACCGGCTCCATCCTGGTTCCCTGCTCTGCCGGTCCTGCCTCTGTCCCAAGGTCCTACACCTCCACAAGGACCTGGCCCGCCATACCTCCCCCTGTTCTGCCTCCGTTCCACCGCCCTCCAGGATTATATACTGTTTGGGGGGGGGGGGGGGGGGGGGGGGGGGGGGGCTCTGTCACGAATCCGGTCCGTGGCCTTCTGTCCGATTACCACTAGAGGTCGCTCTCCCATTATATTGACTTTCACATTACACAGACTGTTGCATGTCACTCTGTACTGCGTTTTCCATCATCCATTGCACTGATTACACACAGCTGTAACCAATCACATAGACAATATATTACACCCACTCAGATCCTTCCCAAACTGCGAAGTATTGTTTAGCATTTATCACGGTGTCAGCGATAGCAACTTTACGGAGCCATTCCAAGTTTCCTAAGTCTAGTTTTACCATGTCCATAGTCTGTTTACCCGTGTCTTGATCCTTGCCTGTTATATCGTTTTGTCTGATCTCTGCCTGCCCTGAAGTTTATAGCTGCAGAATATCAGAGACTGAATCAGACAAATTTAAAATGCATCAGAACATTGAAACCTGAGGAGCTGGAATTCAGAGAGGCCCAAGAAAACAGGACAATGTCGTAAATCAGATTCTTAGCTCCAACTAGTCTTAAGCAAGCAAACTAACCAGCAAGCCTCTTTCACAGAACAGCTTACAACCTTGAGACAAAAGAACACGTATTGATAATTCCAGTTCAGGAAGGAGACTGTCAAATTTGTTGCAAGTAATCAAGACTGATGGTCACATGTAAACCTGTGATAGAAAATCACGAGCTACAGACTCTCTTGGACAGGTCTTCCCCCATACAAGACTTGGATTCTTAGGAGACCTTTTAACCTCTCTCTGGTCGTCACAGAACATGCCTCTTATTCTCCATAGAACTACACACTAGAGACAATCTGTTCATATGCACTAAAAATAATCTTAAAAAGACCTATGAGTTATTTCTCTACATAGAAACAACCTATACTATGTTTGTAACCCACACATTAGATTATCATGTTTTAATCAAATATTACGTATGGGTTTTTAAATCACTATTGAATAGCTGAAGGATTCAGATGCGTGTTTGGTATGTATGAGTGTGAAAAATCATGCTTTAAATGTTTCTTCCAATCAGTTCTTTGTCAAATGCATCATAGTCTTGTTATAGAAATCATGTCCAAAAGTATACTTTGCAAGAGCCTGTAAAAGTTGGACCATGTGACTGATAACATGCTGATTTATGATGGAAGGAACACCCCTAGCTAAGATAATAGCATATCTAATTGGTCAAGACACCAGAGGGGATGTGTCCGACGACAAAAGGGATTCCCTTAGCAAAGCAAGCAAGCAACACCTCCAGGTTCTAACTGAATTGATGTATTTAATATAACTTTTAGCCCCATTGAGAAACTCAAAGCGAGAGTTAAATAAGTGATTAATGATTGTTCAGGTCTATGCAATTGAACATATTGCTGTAAACTAGGGATTTCACATTTCCATTCTCTTACACTCATCCTTTCCTTACTTTCTCTCTTTCTGCAATGTGTGAATGTGGGAAAGCTTGTGTTCATGTGTTAGATTAGTTTACATATCTTAGGTTTATCGAATAAAGCCTTATTTATATTGAAAAGAGAAGTATCTTGTGTTTTGTGCTCACAAGTTAATGTCTTAATCTGCCGATCTTGTTACTGTGCTATTAAATAGTGTTTTCACTATATTTTGGATTTTAATATCCAGTGCAGAGTTTGTTATACGGCTCGTGCAGTGAATCAACGTAACAGTGATTCTGTTCAAATCCCTATAAAATCATAAATGATTCCCTTTGAGCTAAATTAAACTATTTATTTAAATTACATATTAATATTACGTTTTTATTACGTTACATAGCCTGTCTTGGATTTTCCCTTTGCCTTGCTGTCTCGGATTGTGTTTGCACCTCGCCTTGACTATTTCCTGTTTGTGGATTCTCTCTCTTTGCCGTGCCCTTTTGGACATTGTTCGCCAGAGGCTGATCACATCTGTCTTAGGGTTAGTCTTGCTTTGCCTACGCTATACCTGTTTTGTTGCCGACCCATGCCTGTTTCATGACCAGGTCTATTAATAAGGCTCTGCATATGGATCCGTACGCTTCCTCTGTTTACTCCGTTACAGCATGTATGTGTTGCTAACAAATAATATTTCTTAAATTGTATGCATTTAAGAATCTTCCAATATGAATGAACAAATAAATAAATAAAAGTTCAAGTAAAACATCTACTATATATAATATGAAAATGAAAAATTGCAAACAAAAAAAAAAACGAAAAAACATTTATGTATACTTTTTGAATGGATGACAACAGAGAAAGCTTAAGTTACTGTGACAACAGAAAAAATATAGATTTATGCATTCAATTAAATTCCATGCATTCAAGAGTCTTCCACAAGTAATGAACGAATGAATGCATAAATGAAAGTATGAATGAATGAATGAATGAGTGCTCTGTTATTCTGCTAAATTGCTTTTGAACGGCTGACAACAGAAAAAGATGAAGTTATGGCATCCACCAGTATGGGTTAACTAATACTAAACAGACGTACCTTGAACCCATGTATTCATTCCTGAGTCATTACCCGATAATAATTTCTGATAAATGCAGACAGAACACACATAATAACAAGAAAAGTAAGTGTATGTCAGAAAGCTGCACTTTGTTGGGCTGCTGTTACCATTTGACTAGATGATATTATCCAGACATCTGAGTTGACATTTTTCTTCTCTTCTAAATCTAATAGCAAAATATTCATAATTTAAAAGCACTGTCTGGAAAAGCATCACCTGATGTCTCAGAAGGGCCAGAGACAGGGTTGAAAACAGCTCTAAAATGGTTGTGCAAATTGAAAATTTTATTTCCCAAAGCCACAGTAGATTCTTCAGTTTGAACAGTTTATTGGACCGCCTGTGGATGCAACTCCGCCATCTCTAGAAGAACTGAGCGCAACAGAACAGGAGGAAATGCTGCAATCTTGTTGACAAAATAGTGTAAGACTGTACCTGCGCTGCAATAGAATCTAAACAAATTAAGTGCAAACAATTCCACTCGAGAATGTGTTTTGGTAACAAGTGTATTTCCTTTTTTCAGTATAAATGGAGAGAGTGTAATTTGACATGGTATAATTTAAGTTCATGGCCACAGATCGCTAATTAATGGAGCCGTGCACAACTCGTGGGCGTTTCTACTGCGTTGTGTGCATGACTGCTTGCTCCGTGTGGTTTTCACCCAATTTGCAGAAGCAAACCGGATTCTTCATTCTGCGATTACGATGCATCTTCCTCTTCAAACAAATCTCACTCCTTTAAACTTCCTGCATTAAGGAACATTAACATATGGGCCATGTTTTAAAATTCAGTTTGCCGTCTATTACAGATGCATTTTCTAAATGCATGAATTTATTTAGTGAAGGCTGTCGCCCCTGGGGTTTGAATAGTAAACATTTGGAACTCATTATTGGTTTGCGCACTGTAAAGGAGGACCCAACTTTTGTCTATTCCACTTTCCTCCATTAGCCACCACGGCTGTCACGGCGGCGGCAATCATTCGGCTCGGGTCGCCACCGCAGACCTTTGAACACGAGAGGCCACTCGGAGCGAAGTCGCTCATGTGTACAAACCGCAGCGCTTCAGACTTTAATGATTCTCAGTCTATAGCCAGAAAGCCTTAAATTATGCAAGACGTGAAAATGTTGAGTTTCCCACTGACATTATACTAAATGTTTCTGCAGAGTTTATAGAGAACAGACAGAATGCTTGACGCTTACCATCACGTTTGATGCTGAGAAACACAGCACAGACATGTTCACATATGAACCTGAGAGAATAGACATGAATCTTAATGTCAGTTTCAGTTAAGCAGAGATAACTATATATGCAGCGTATGCATGTATATATATTTAGGGGTGAATTCAGGTTAATTGACATTTGAATGCATTGACATTTTTCCCAGTCATATCCTATATATACTTAAATATCCTGTTTTACTTGGAATTCTGAACAGAATATAGCAGTAAAATGGGTTGTGAAGCTGGAAAGCATTTGGTTGACATGGTCAAAATTGACGTCTCCATGGAAGAGCGACAGTTCCTGTTGTCAAGTGTAAGACATCAGACAGTAGAACTGTTTTTAATCAAGATTTTTGCATGTACTGATAAACGCTGTTAAATTAAATAAACTACACTTACTGTTAGTGTGAGGAGGAAAGTAATAACATCTGACGTTATCATAGTAAACCAACATGCATCATATACTATGAAAATATGATTTTTTACCAATTTAAAATAACGTCCAAATGGAATGGGCAAAAATAATCTTCAAAAAAAATAATTACAATGTAATTACAATTTTTACGTCATCTTCAAAGAAAAAACTGTTATATTTCAAATATATTGAAAAATATATTTAAAATAAATAATTTTGCGTAAAAATGTCTAATCTTTTGACAATCTGATCACATAATACACCGGAAGAGAGATGCCATTAGTCAAGGCTGATATTACATATGGGTTATTCTGAAAATACTATTTTAGTTTTTCTACTGAAAAACTTGCCATTTCTTTGTAATTGTTTGTGAAATTTACTAGCAATTTCTGGGTGAAACTGTTTCTACACAAGTTTTTTCTAAAGTGTGGGATGTAATAATCCACACAGTAATATCTGCCCAGTTTGAAATAGTATCCTATACTATCTCTTCCATAATAAGATATAGCAAAATATTTATAGAAGTATGCCAGTATGATATTTCAAAGTCAGCCTCCTCCATATACTGCAGATTTTGGCAAATGTAGTAGGTCACAGTTATTCTATGATTACAGAACACTATGCACAGCCAAATACTACAGTACTGCAGCAAAAGCAGTATGTTATTGCAACCATAGTTGTAGTTTGTCAAACAAGTGAACTGAACACTGCCATTGGTCAATTAAAATCATCTTTAACTGGCAACCTATTAGAATTAGCCTATTAGAACTTCATACACTTGCGATTTCATGCCAAGCTGATAAACGTTGCTGCTGATTTTGAATATACAGAAACCATATTTATTCTCCATTGAGATGCGATTTCTTCATATAACAGTGCACACCGGCCGCAGAGAGAGAGGAAGGTAAACAAGTGCCACCGCTCTTGATTAAGTGACGTTATTTGCTGTCAATGAATTCCTCTGAAATGTCTCTTTCTCTCTCCCTGGGTTTCTCCATCTCATCTCATCAGACACACAGAGAGCTCGTTCGACTAAATGATAGCTGCCTCTCTCGGCTGTTTAAACATACGGTAATGACACCCACCTCTCCATCACGCTGTCGGATGGGGCATAACCACTTGCAAGGAGTTCACAGATGTACTGCGCACCGAGGAACCCACCGCTGACAAACCAATGAGCTCCAGTGGAGCCATTACTCCATTTTAATCATAACGCTTAAGAGAAACAATGTGGGCATAAGACCCTGCAATACACGTCTTTGTAGATAGTTAAGAATGCATTTAGCGGTTACCCATGCACTTCATTATTCAAATGTTGCACAGGTGTAAATTAGTGCAGAAGTTAACACTGGGGCTGGCAGAGGAGATCCTACACTTACCGAAACGTTGAAACAGGATTCATTATGCATGGATAAGCAAAGTTGCAAATGTTTGCAAAAAAAACCTGAATATTGCAAAAACATTTTCTGTCCAATGTTCAAGAGAACAAAACCATCATTTCTTCCAGGTAAACTGATGCAAAACAGAAATAATCTTTAAGTTTCCATCCAGCATTTGTATGCAATTTCCCTAAATTTGCCAAAGTATGTGGATGGAAACAAAGCGAGTTTGGTTAAAACAGAACCAAAATGCAAAGGGTTGATAAAAATGGACCTAATTCAAAGAGAAAAATACGTTTTCATACCCCAATGACAAATAATTGTTATTTTTGTAAGCATAAACTCAATTTTGTTCAGTTTCTCAGAAAACAATGCCTCATATTTTAAATGTATAATCAAGTAAATGTATCTTGATTTAACGATGTTTATAATTTATATATTTATTTATATATTTTTGCATTGGAATGACTTCATAAATTGAATCTAATCCTATATTGTATAAAAATATTTTAATTTAGCAGTCCAGTCCAATGAGTCAAGACTTTCCAAACAAAAATAGGACCCAATATACGGTGTTAACCTGAAGTTAATATCATATTCACAGGTGTTTTACGAGTATTTTTAAGTACGCATTTTATTGTGTGGGTTTTAGGGTTAAATAGCGGTCCGTAAATTAACAGCTAATTTTTCGCAAAAAAATTACCAGTACGTTTTAATACAGATTTTTCTTACAACATATTTTGTTTTAATCAAATCTTGTGTATAAAAAAATAAAATCACTTTTGGAAATCCAATTAAATAATGAGTTAAGGAGGAGATTTAAAATTGTGACATCACTTAAGAAAAATGGAGTCAAGTGCATTGCATTGTGTAATGTACTGTATTCTCTGCTGCACATGTTGGTAAATGTAGTATGTCACCTTGGCATTCCAGACAATTTACATACTGCACACAGAATGCATACTGCATTTATAGTATGACTAGTATGCCATTCCGATCATAGCCAGTGTCTTCCACTGTGGGAGAAAACAGACAGACTCAACACATGTAAACAGAAACGAGCACTAAATGTTGCATTGTTCTCTATTTCAGCAAGCATGCAATGAATTTGGCAAAACTTTTTATAATGTATGGGCATGACGCTTTCAGTGGCGTTACAAACTACAACAACTCATATTTTGATTTCAAGGATCAAACTTTGTTTCAAAAATCATTTAATCTTGTTAGACAAAAGAGACTTACAGGGTAAAACGGAAAAAAGCCTGCTGCAAAAATGCATACAAGCAGAAACATTCAATGGTGAGATGAACAAATTGCTACTCTGAATTTCCAGAAAACAACAGCAAAACAATAGTCTTTTCTGAATGAAAATGTTTCTGTGAAGACAGGCAAACAAAAGCGGATGGCAGTGACACTCGCTATGGAAGGGCTTTGTTTTCAGATCATGTCTATGTACGAGTGTGTGTGGGTGTCTGCATGCATCACAGGTGTGTGTGTGTGTGTGTGTGTGTTTTGGAGTTGTAAGTACATTGTTAGTTAAGACATAAGCCCCAAAATTTGTGATTGTAACATTGGGAGGAGAGTATTGGTGGTCCAAGGGGGGTAGCTGTAAGGTTGCATTGTCTCAGCTCAGCCCTGGAGACATGAGTGTTTGTGACAGGGAGAGAACGCCACAAAACGAGAAACACCATACAGATATTCAAAGGTGCAATAAATCACTTTTTAATGGCTCTAAAAGGAGTTGGAAATATGAGAAATATCTTATCAGGGAAATATGTAAATATCTTGTAGCTTCTGAAGGGCAGTAAGATGTTCACATATTTCCCAGAAGACAAAATAATAGCAATTTACACAATCATCCAAAAACTGTATCTCAATATCATGCAGCCACCACTGGGAAGAGCTCAAATATGGCAACATTCATACCTTGAATGCAACACGAGTCACTTTGGATAAAAGTGTCTGCCGAAAGCATAAATGTACTGTAAATGTAAGCTTCACAGGTCAGGACAAAGCAGGTGTACTCATGCACAACTATCACAAAACACTCAAGCAGCTGATCATTAATGAAGTCACACACCATCAGAAGAACCAATGGGATGGCAACGTTCAAACCGCCTAATTAGAATAAATTCATTTATTATTTTGTCTTGTGGAATATATGCAAATACCTGTCGTGAAATGCATTTTTTTTGGTAATACACATATATACATATTCACATTGAGAGAGAGAGAGAGAGAGATACATACAGTGATCTCAAAGTTTTAGACCTCACTGTATATGCAATAGAGAAAAATAAAAGTGACATATTTGAGTGACATATCATATGATTTTCACAGCATATGCTTGACATATAACATGTAATACTCATCATGCTCAGATATTATATAACAGGAGCTGAGAGCATCAGGGAAGCTCCTCTGCCATGTAATAACATCTCTATCAGCTCTCCCGCGGGAGCAGGGGCCTGTCAGCGCTCGGCTCCGGAGAGACTCATCCTTACACAGGCACCTCGTTTGTTTAGTGTTAATTGACTCAAGTCGCACGCTGCTAAACATCATGACCTCACTCCTCAAACATCTCAGAGTCACCTGACCTTACACAACACTGAATATACAGCACATTCTGGAAAGTGATTGATCACCTTTGAGTGCCTTGTACATTACTGAGGAGAACAACAGTACTTTACTGCTGAAAGAGAGGAAGAGATGGTAAGAACGACAGGTAGGTAGGTAGGTAGACAGAGAGTCAGATAGATAAACAGACAGAAAAAAAAATATACAGATAGACACAGAAGACAGTCAGACACATAGATGCAGTAGATAGCACAGACAGAGTGGACAGACAGACAAGACAGACAGAGCAAACATACAGAGCATACAGAGTAGACAGACATAGACCAAGTAGACATACAGACAGACAAAAAGAGTAAACAGACACACAGACAGAGCAGGCACAGATACATATAAACAGATAGACAGATGTACAGATAACGTGGACAGAGAAACAGACATAGAAGACAGACAGATACACAACATAGCGTAGACAGAAAGAAATATAAACAGACAGAGAGTAGACAGACAAATGGACAGAGATGACAGACATATATATAAACAGACAGAAGACAGACTGTCTATATACAGACAGACAGACACATATATACAGACAGATAGACTAAATGGACAGCAGACAGACAGATATACAAACAGAGAGACAGTAGACAGGCAGGCAGATATATAGACAGACAGATACATGGACAGATATAGAGACACAGCTAAGAATACAGACAGACCGATAAAAACAGAAAAACAAGATATAGAGTAGATAGACAGATATATAGATAGATATAAAGACAAACAGATAGATAGATGGACAGACAGACATAACTAAGAAAACAGACAGACAGATAGATAAAAAACAGACATACAATCAGACAAATAAGCAGATAAAGGGAGATAATTAAAGACAGAAAACTAAAACGAAAGACAGACAGGTAGAGAGGTAGACAGAGAGTCATGCTGTGCTCTTTCGCAGCGCTCTCATTTGAATAGCAGAAGCATATTCACGCCCCGCTAGCATCCAGGGTCGTCCAACCTGTTAGAGGCGACAGAGTTGCACCCCTCCTCTTGTCCCCGACCGAACAAGCGTGTCTTAAACTAAATGATCCCCATTGTGGAGCTGAATACAGTAGCAGGTGTTCGTTTCTCCCGCCCGCCCGCCTCCACCCTCTGCATGGTGAGCACATATCACGTGCAGATGCGCCCATCAAAGGGCAACTCGCGCTCCTCCGCCAGATAACGCGAAACCGAGATAACAGCTTACTGAGTTTGAAGACTGACTGTAGGTGCATTTCCTCACAGCTCTGAACAATGTGCGCTCGCTGAGGAAGTGTTTTTAGGTCACATATGGCCGTGCACCGCCGACAGCCGCGCACACGTTTGTCTTGCGACAGGCGTTTGTGAATTGACAAGAAAAAATTATAATGCCATAGCAGAGATGGAGGGAGAGAAAGGGGGTGGAGGACGAAAAAAAAGGCAATGATTGAATAACAGTAATTAAAGCGGTTATTCGTTCGGCGAGCACCTGCGTGAAGGATGATATTACTCCTTAATTCAGCTCAGTTTAACTTCCCTCAGCCGCTGCTTTTCAACTACACCTCATTAATCGCTGATTGGCATCGAGCTGTTTGCGGGAACAAAATGTTTACTCTCCTCAAACCTCTTTCTCAAGGGCTAGTTTCATGTTTTTCTTTACCTTGCGCATTATTCAAAGGCTGGATATTTTTCCCCCTACGTTCTTACAGTTAGAGATGGGAAAAACCATTAAAGATTCCCATGTTCCCTTTGAAACAAAGAGAGTGAGATCTTTAGTGGTGTTTCAGCTGTAACCAATGGTTCCTCAAAGAGTCCATTGATTTTTAGTATGGAACTGAAGCTGGGATGAATCTTGTGCGTAAATACGCAGTGCTGGTTCTTTTGTGAGAACAGATTTGAACTGAAATGAATTCAAAATTCATAGCAGCACAAAATACAAATGCAAAAATAACGTACGAAAGCCAATGAAGGCCATGCATTATTTTTTGGCATCTGTTGTGTTTTTGGGGACCTCAACCTATAGTTAGCTCTACAAAAGACAAGGCCAAAACTTACCAATATTCAGGAACTAACTATTATAATATCATGACAAAACAAAGCTATCGCATGGCCTCTAAAAAACATTACATTAAATAATTAAATATTTCAATATATTGACAAAAAATAAAAATAAATCCTAAATATAGTCAAATAAAAATAATACTTATCAATGTTAAAAACATTTAATTTTTGTTTTTTTTACATGCCATGCAAGACCCCAAATTAATACTAATAATATCTATCTATCTATCTATCTATCTATCTATCTATCTATCTATCTATCTATCTATCTATCTATCTATCTATCTATCTATCTATCTATCTATCTATCTATCTATCTAAAACTGTAAACGTTAGGTGGAAATTACTACGTTACTATATAACAACACTCGTACCTCTTTGTGGGGGTGTAACTGAATTGCGTTCATTTACAAACAAAACACAATTCAAAAACCATACAGGGATCTGATGGCAAAAGCCAAATAGGCAAAGTGACAAAAAATACAAATTGGCTGAAATCTGTTACTCCCTTCCTCTGCCGTACACGTATATGTGTGTAAGTGAGAGAGAAATGGAGCAGCTGCATCTTTATGTTCAATATTTACTCGTCACAAACCCTTGAGAAGGCATTCAAATGCTTTCAGATGAGAGAGATTCTGCTTTTTTTTTTTTAAATGACACACTTCTTATTTGGGAGAGAATACCTTCTGTTTATTGGATTTCCAGCCATTTCATTGAGCTCCATCCGCTTTTTAAGGTGAAAACGAAAAATGGTATTGAGCAGCGCGGGTTTGTGCATCATATTGTGCTTGATGCAATGTAGGTCAGTGTTCTGCAGCGCCGCAGATAAGACACGGGGAACAACTGTTGTGTGTACTTACAAGCAAATATCTGTCAAAATAGCAATTGACAGATCTACAAGAGCGCTTTTGGCTTGGGACGTGTTCCTCCGTCATTAGCATTTAAAAAAAAAGGCCAGAGATTTGGGCCTATCAGCCTTGACTCGCTGCAGAGCTGGGCTGGCCCAGGTTGTTATCTGTTCAGTACAGAGGTGCAGCTGTTTAGCAAATGGATTTGCTGATTTTTAAAGGGAGATGAGGGGGGAAAAAGAGAGAGAAGAATCAGGTACCAACAACAAGCCTCTCCAAAACAAGCGTTCAGAATTTCGTAAACCTTACCTTCTGTGTCGGAAGCCCGCAATATTTTTTTTTTTGGAAAAGGCATTAGGTGGAAAAAAAAGCATGAAAAATGTTTTCTTTATTCACTCTCCAGTCTCCTGAGGGCCCCACTCCAGCGCTGGGGCCGACGCCACCCTGGTGGACCGACGAGGCAGAGAGGAAGGGGAACAAATGTGCCGCTTTAGGTGCTATAGGGATGCAGCTGGCAAGTGTGCCACCTTTGTCTGAAGCAATCCCAGCGTGGCTCACTCGCACACACACTCGTGGAGGAATTCTGGCCCTAGCGGGGCCAAGGGGGCGGGACGTTAGCCTCTGGCCAGAGAAGAAACGGATGGTGTCTGTCTTTACTGAAGCTTTCTGTGTGCAAAGACACGTAATCATGCGCATCAGTGTTTTCTGCACTGCTATTCGGGAGCGACAGTATACTGACGATTAAGAGTCAACGCTATTTTATATTGCATCTATTTGATCAGACTGAAACACACACCAAAATTACTTCATCAGTGAATCATGCACTCATTGAACAGATTAAGACTCAAAATGACCCGAGAACAGAAATCTGCACCAATAATACGATACAGTGACCAAATAGACAGAAAAACAAGTAATGGAAACTAAAGCATCTAATGCAAACAAAACTTACTAATGTTTTTGTTGCTATGCTTATGTTTTGCTTGTGAAATGGCATGCAAAAAAAAAAAAAAACTATGCAAGGAACAGCCAATTTGCTGATTTTTAAAGGGAGAGGAGTGTGTGGAAGAGTGAGAAGGAACAAATTGCAAACAGCGAACTGCAAAATAAATAACCAAAATAATAATAATTAATAAATAAATAAATCATACTGCTTGCTTATGATATGTATAGTTTAAATGTTAAGTATATTTAAAAAACTGTTTTAAAAATATATTACATTTATATAATAAAAATATAATTATATATTTATATCAAAATATGATTAGAACATTTTAATTATAAAAATGCACTTTATCAAATCACTTTAAAAAATGTGTAGTTTAATTTTAACTTTAAACATATAATAAAATACATCTATCTATCTATCTATCTATCTATCTATCTATCTATCTATCTATCTATCTATCTATCTATCTATCTATCTATCTATCTATCTAATACTATACACAGCACACTCCATATATTCTTAATATTTATAAACTAAGTTTTAGGCCTAATTTCACTGTTGAATGTAAATGCAAAAACAATATTCTGCATGAAAAACTGTTACACACCGAGAATCAGAGAAACTACTTTTATCTGAGCTTCATTTCACACTGCAGCATGAGTGCAAAGTGGTCGTCAGAAAATGATCAAACTCATTATAAATAAAGCTCTGTGAAGGCGCTTTACAAATTCCAAAACGTGTTATTGATTGAATGGGTCACAGTAAAGATGCTCTCGTGGCTAATCAAAATATATTTCATAAAAATAAAAAATAAAAAACAGACTTGCAGGTGCTTTTATAAATGTATTCATTTTATGCCATTCCCCCCATAATTCTTTTCCATTACTGCTCTTCATTTTGCCTGTCTATTGAGTGGGTGTCCAAACTAACAATTAAACTATTGTTAAGAGAACAGAAAGCCGGAGGAGTTGCCGTTTCAGGAGATAATAATCAAATATCACTCCACTGTAATCACTGTTAAACTACTTAACCCTCAATCGCACGCACGCACGCTCCACGCAAAACTAAAACGAGAAAAGTACTCAAAGAGGACTGGAAACTTCTTGAAATCTATTAAAAGTTCTGTTTCATCAGCCTCCTGAAGCACCGACTGTCGCAATATTCAAGCTTAACACAAGCTTTTTTTCTCTTACAGCTCGGGTGGGGTATGTTTTCTTGGCCTGCGCCGAGGTCTGACAGATGCTGCCCATCCAAAAGACTCTTGACTCTGCCAAAAATATCAGGCAGGAAATTAGGGGAGGCAATCTATTATTTAAAACAACAAGCGACAGTTCATATGCTCCTGCAACTCTGGAGTGCATCGCAGAGCGAGTGTCGCAGGCGAGCCCCGAGCCATCTGACTTTACTCAACAACCGCAAACTTGCCTCGCCGTGCCACACCACGTTTAGCTCCCTGTAAGCCCTTCTTCAGCCGCATAATGACTTCTGCACCGACACAATATAAAATAAACACCTTCAAGCCGGTCTATTAGACAACACTTAAAATCATTCCTCCTTTTTTTTGGTTTGCAGGAGGGAAGGGGTGGCGTCTTAATTACTTCCTTGTTGGAGTGAGCTTGAACGTTAACGAGGGATGCTCCTTTCTCTCCGCGGCGAACGTGTGTAGTTTATTCGTATAATCAGCTAGCTGTCGGAGACTGGATTAGCCCCTCCACAGCGAGTGAAGTGTTTAACATGGCACGCACGATGGGCTCAAACAAGCTCTCTGCCTGCCTTCTCTCCACAAACACTCATTGTCATTAATTTGATTTGCTTATCGCCCCCACCCTTTTAAAAGCTCTCTATTTCGCGTTTCCGCAGCCTCTCCTTTCAAACGCCAGTGCAATTGATTGCACCCGCTGCTAAGAATTACCAGGTAAAGGAATGGCATTAAAAAAAAGAGAGAGAAGTTAAATTAAGATGAAGAATTGTAAAATGTTTCCAGTTGGAAGAGTGTTGATTACCAGGGCGCCGGTCCTGCAGGATTACCTGCGATTTATCCTCATATTTTGGGATGCCTCACCCTCCGTGTAACGTTCCTTTCTCTGGGGGCCACGGAAGCAGCTTGCATGCACCTCTGCCAAAAGAGTTTATTAGAGCAAATGGTATTGTAAGCCCTATGGAAGGCATACCTTATGTGAAGATTTAAAAGATATTAAGAAGATTGTGGGGCCCAGAACCCAGGTGTGTGGGGTAATAGTCATTGTCTCGTACCTGTGCATGTATATGTGTGTGTGTGTGTGTGTGTGTGTGTGTGTGTGCAGATGAAACAGGGAAAGGTGCCAGTGAGAGACGGTAGAGAACACCCCAGGCGGCTCTGTAATTTACACCCAAGTGGAGAGATTTCTAGACACTGCTCTCCGCGCTTGGGTCTTTACTAGCTCTGCTTCCTATTACCGGCCTAATAGAGTAATATGAGCGAGATAAACGCACGTGGGATCAACCATGAGTTCAGCACCTCATCTGCTTGATGCAATGTTTTTAGACTAAAATAGCGAATGAGCATCGTCCCTGATTGGATGAAGTCTGAAGCCCAGTGTAGATTTACATTTTAATAACAGATATAATATAAATAAATATAAATATATGAATATAAATAAATACTTATATATAACTTTGTTTATACATTTATTTCAAATTACATTTTTATGATATAATATAATATATAATTTAATATATATATTTTTTCTTGCATAGTCCTGTTTTTTTTTGTCTCAGATAGCAAAATCGTAGCGTTGTTGCCTGAGATTTGGCCCAATATTTATGCTAGTATATTTTAATAATATAAAAATATAAATAAACTTATTACACAAATATAAATGTAAAAGGGATCACTTGCAACATATTTCAAACGCTGTACCTTCGTAATGTCAAGGGGGTGATAGAGTTACTTTCAAATGCCATTATGCTGCCATCTTTGTTCAGTTCTGTTTTAGTTTTTTTCTAGGCAATCACTTAGGCGGCAAATATCATGTACAGTAGTCACTCTGTATCTGGGAAAAAAAGGAAAGTGCACTGTTAAAACATTAACAGTATACTATACAAAAATATTTGTAATTTATATGAATGCATGCAAAATATTATAGTTCATCAGATTTTTGAACAGGTTTGAAAAGTGAAAAGTGTTTTTTTTACCTGTAGTTACAACATCTACCAGCAGAGGCAACAGAGCCAAAAGTTGGTTATTATTATTAAGGTAGCTGGCTATAAACAAACGGATTTCTAGTTCTTGCTTGACAGTAGTTGACCTGAAAGAGAAAACTGGCCATTTAAGTTTATTTTAATACCAAGTTTAACACCGCTCAGAAGCACTAAGAATGCAGCACATTCTTGCGTCTGACCTGCAAGAAATTGAGCTCGAAGAAGCCTTTGCGCTGACGTATCTGCGTAGAGTATGTTTCAGGCCTTTGCCGCAATGAGAAGGGCACGAGTGGAGTGCCTGCAATTATACAACCTGCAAATGAATCTTCACTCCTGCAAAAAACACCACACGCAACTTTTGATAGTTAACAACAACCTTGGAGCGAATATATCGTTGGCTTTCAGCATGGATCAATGACGGGGGGCTTTTTGTGTCTAAAACACTGAGCGTCTGAGTACTGCACCCCTTCAACATCTTATCCTCATTATGCTAAAACATTATTCCATGTGCAACACCTGCGGAATAAATTTACCATTCAGATTTGCTAGGGATGATCAAACAAGTCCGAAACACTGTCATTATTTCTCCCTCCGACACGCCGGTGAAAATGACTAGTTTTCCTAGCTTTACGGGAAGGATCCATTCAGCTGGAAGTAAACTTCATTTTATCAGTTTAATTTACTTCATCTCCTAAAAAGTGAAAAGCAAAAGCACACCTGAACAAGTTCACATTCGACGTTCCCTGATTGAGGCGCTTAAATGAGTTTTAAAACAAAGCAAGACGCATTTAATGCACCCCGGGGAATACAATACTTCACTAATGTGTCATTGTTTCGCTCCTTTTAATTCAACTCTAAGATCAACAGGAGAGCTGGGCAAAACGAGGAGGGCACGAGCGTCTACCGCATCCATCCATCCATCTGGAAGACGACAACAAACAATATTTATCCAGCTCGGCACCGGCACGCTAACCTCGCACTCAAAAGCTAGATAAAAAGAAATGAGAGCTAATGAATTAAACCTCCCCAGATATAATTCTGCATTGGCGGTAATCAGGCGCTTCTGTTCCCATGAATTTACATGCCCGGCATCATCTGAAATCCTGTTGGTGGTCAATATTCTTGAAGCTCTGCCAGCGTGGGAATATTCCTGCTTCGTTCTTCTCTGCTTTAATGTTATCAGGTAGCACACACTGGCATTAAATCCACAACATAATAAAAGCCCTTTCTGGAAGCCTTCAGAGCAGACAATGCGGCTCTCGCCGAAAGCCCTTTAAATGTTCCTGTTTAATGTCATTAAGGAAGCACGAAGCACGCAGGCTTGTCGAGCCTCAGCTTGAAAAGGGAAACCCTACACAAGACCTCAAGGTATATTTGCTCAGACGAAAGACAAAACGAAAGGAAGAAAGCAAACAGAACAAACAAACGAGTCGGTTTATTACATTGCGGAGATGAATGGCAAAGCAACAACTCTAGCCATCTCCGCTGACAGCTTTTAAACCCAGAGATTTGTGCACATTAGTCACACATTTTAGGAAGAAGGTGCTTTATGAAGTGCATTGATTGGGATTACAGTTCTATCTTTTCCTGTCGTTCTTTCATTCTAAGACCTGTCGCTGATTTCAGGGTTGCCAAGCGCGTCCTCAAAATAAAAGAACCAGGGAGCTTTTGTCCTTCGTTTTCTAAAATGCAAATGCCTTATGCATTAGGAGGTGTAATCTACGTTTAATATTTTTTAATGATTCTAATAAAGACGCCGTGCTGAAGTTATGATGTTTATTAGCTTATTAATACGTTCATTTGCATGTCAGAAATGAGCCGCACGTATGACCGGGATTACGTGCTGATGTGTCTGTACGGCGAGGATTTAAATACATTTTGTTCATTGTGAAGTAAAACAAAAAAACCTACCCGACAGAAACGCTAATAAAGTGCACGTGCATTTAAAACAAAGGACTAACCCCATAATGCTTCGAGAAGGAGCTACATCTGACGAGCTTAATAACTAACTTTTGTATCTAATTTATACAATCATTACCACCGCTCTCATTATTAACGAATCTGGGACAAATTTCCCTGACGGTTCTTACCAAACCTACAGAGTCCACAAAATGGAGTTGCAGGCTGAATTATTCATATTAGCGGTCAATCCGTTTCTGACAAAATAACAGAAATATAGCCCGGCTCGCTTTTTATTTCCTCATAATCTCTTGAGCCTTATTTTGTAAGGACGGAGGCTGACTTTTTTGGATGTGGGAAATCAATAGAGTTGCCGTAGGGCAGGCTCTCATTTATGTAAGAAATGCCAAGAGGCTAATATTAGAATCATAAACAAAAGCTTTGTCTTTTATTCCCTATGAACCATTCAACATAGCAGCGGATTAAAGTATGGATGAAATACTATATAGACAAGATTCCCTCAGGACTGGTTCCTCCTCTTCGGCATTCTCTCGGAGGGGAGAGAAAGAGAGCCCAATGCACCTTAGTGCTGAAAGAGAGGAGGAGGAGGACAACGACAAGGAGGAGGAATTAATTTCTGCCCTCTGGGAATAACACACACGGGATCTCAAGAGTTTGAATGAATCTACAAATCTAGCTCTGAAAAGATTAAATAAATAAGAAGGGGGAGGAAGGCGAAGCTGATCAATGTGCATTCGGCAGCAGCGGTCCCTTCTGTTCGCCTTCCTTGGAACGGCCACCGAGGACGTGAAGCAGCGCACCCACCTTAAACACTGATAAGCTGGAAAATTCAAGCCTTTTATTCAGCTTGTAGCTGAGATTCGTTAGCAAATGGCAAAACAACACAAAAAGTTTGTCTAATGAATATGGAAAAAATGCGGGGGGCGACTCTTAATAAGTAATTTCTTCATATCGTTCAGCAGTTGTGAGGAAGTTTTCCATTATCTACAGATAACCTGCTGGGTTTTGGCAAAACATCCAATAAAGCTCCCGGACAATAAAACACAATTACTGCTCCCTAATACAATAAATAAGCGGCACGGATCCCCGTTCAAGAACAATATACCTGGAAATAAAAGACACGAGGAAGTTCAGAGAAATAGGTGATTGCAAACCCAAAGACTCCAATAATCCACTCTCATTCGCTGGCGTACAGAGGGAAGCCGGTGCGAAGTGGGACCGTGCGAAGGGATCAGAGAAAATGAGCGACTGTATTGACACACGAATTCCGCACAAAGTCGTGTGCAACTGCTCGGTTCATGTGTCAACAACGTTCATTCCACTTAGTCCCTGCACTCACAACGCTTATCTCGCTTATGATCTCATTTCATCAGTCTGGCCATGTTCCCCAAGAGTCAAGCTGTCACCCAGTGCATCCAATTTAATGATGTGGGAATGAAACGTTAGAAGTGGATATCATTGCACCTTAGTCTTGAGACTGGCCTTTGGTAAGTCGCATCCGAATACATGGACTCTGCAAATGGTCATTTCTGATCACTTTCCAGAAGCGGCAAAAAAAAAAAAAAAAAAAAAAAAAAATACACTATTGCTTCCACAGATCCCTTTGAACAGATTCACACTCGGCCTTGAAGTTTGACCTGCCAGAAAGTCTCTGACCTCCGAGACCTTGCCTAAGATGCACCCGAGTCCTGATCGCAAGCGGCGAAGCAGTTTACCCAAAGCATTGTCTTCTGTCCTCTTCTTGCCCAAGATACTCCCACCAGGGCATTGTGGAAAGAGTACAACTGTTGCGAGTGGGTGGCACATCTGTTCCCAGAGACAGCCCATGCCCCGGGGGTCAACCTGCAGCATAGCTATCATTTCACATCCTCCTCTAATAACCGCTCTGATATTCCCATCGAGTTGAAGACAAAGGGTTAGAATAGGGTTGCCTATTGTCTGATCAGGGGCACAGCATTTTTAATAGTGGGTGTATTAAGAGTCATGTTTGTCATGCACCACTCTATCATTCCATCTGGTGCGGGTTTCTCATGTGGTTATGTGCATTTAAAATATGGAATATGTTAATCGAAACAATCGTTTTGTTTGAAGCACCATATGCATACTATGGTGTACTTAACATGTTTCCAAACTATTTGCACACAATTGTAAATGCTTCGGCTGCATCCACAAAGGCCAGTGGGCGGTGAAGGGAAACAAAGGAGAAACTTTCTTGCAAACTTACAAGCTTTGAATTTGGCCAGTGTAGACCAGCACACGCGCTACTGATAATGCAAATTCTCTTTCGCGAGTGCCCTAAATACACTCACTTCTGCCTTTGCTGCTGCCAAAGAAGTTCTTACTGCGGCACGGGCGTAGATGAGGTGGACCGAGGCTGCCGAGGTAACTTCGACAGGAGCTGGAGGTGCGGATACGCGTGTGGGTGTCCCTCGAGTTGAGGCGTTAGCGCTGAGGGGGAGCCAGTGGGCTTGGGCAGAAGAGGGCGAGTAGAGAGCGTGGAGGATGAAAGATGGAGTCTAATCCTCCACATGTGGCTGCTTTTTCTTTTTTTTTTAAAGGAAAGCCAACTGGATCCATTCTTTGGACTGTAGGCCAAGGGCTCCAGGAAAGCATTGCCCCGAGCCAAAGCACACAGTGTGAAATGAGAAGCTAAAGCTTGAATGTGCTTTTGTTTATCAGAAAAATGCACTCTAAGTGGGATTGGCAGTATGAGGCCCAAACTCCATAAGTCATATACACTGGCATGGGCCGGAACTGGGAATGTTGCAGGAGGGAGGTTTCAGGCATGAATAAGGCTTGCCGAGCCACTGGCAGCCCCTTAGTCTGTCTTGCTCACTCCCTAATCTTCACTCCAGCACAAAAAAGGATCAGTAGGGTCAATCTAAAGTAAGAAAATGTGGTCACAAGTTGAGTTGGGGAAAAATCTACAGCTATGTCGCACACAGATGCTGAATTGCGAAAGGCCCCTACAAAGCCTCCAGAACTGGGCCAAGGCCCGATCAATCTCAAACAATAGCTGCGTTCCTGCACTCACAGTGTGATGTGATTCCGACGCGGTGTTCACATTCACATCAAGCAGCTTCTGAGGCCTAGACAGAAGCGCAAAGTCAAAGGAAAGTTAGCGGCTTACAAATCGGCCACTTGGCACAAAGTGTTACACATTATTTTCAACAAAATGCTTTGGGTATGTCAAATTGAAATACTTTTAGGATTGCAGATGGAGTGCCAGGGAAGCTAAAGGAAATGATGCGCGGTTTGTAGTGCTTTAAAGGGACTGCACGCCTTCACATTCAAAGCAATGCTGCATCTGAAAAATGAAGACACTTTAATGCATCTGTTTTGTTTGCAGAATGCGCATAAAGGTGGTGCTAAACTACTTTTTTTCCAACTTTAACTTATGAGTAAACCATTTATAGGTTAATCCCTCTTGGAGCATCTTGTATTATTTGTTCGACCAGTAAAACGGCAGTATTTATCTCAAAATCTCCAAAGTCACAAATATTATTTAGCTTAGCAAGATGATATCAAATGCCACATAGGTGGACCAAGAAAGAGGGCACCAGAGGAGGTTAACGTCAACCAGTATAAGGGAACTGATTGGAGCATCTTGAAACAGATTGTTGATTTGTCATTCATCGGCCCTCCGAAGGATCTGGCTTTTTAAATGAGTCTGTGCAAACAGAGCAGACACACACACTCTCAAAGCATGCCTCTCAATGCACCGTTCCATGAAGAGTAGCGGGGCACACCAACAGATGTACGTCTAGACATCGATCTGCACCGCATCAGGGAGGAAGCAGAAAAAGTGTTGTTAGACGCTGATCTCTGGTGCCAGCTGCTCGTTTAAATTGCCTTGTTTTACAAACAAACTGACTCTTAGAACTTTCTCACAGTTAAATATGAGGGAAGAGCGCAGCGGCTGACACGTACAAAGAGACTCTAAATTGGAAGGCAGTGGAATGTGATGCGTTTCGTACAACAAAGCTGAACAGAAAGAACTGCTTAAATGCAATATTCCTCCTGTTTGTAGGCAAGAAAGCATGAAACGCAAACAAGGTCACTGCTGTTCAATGCTGCATTACGGGAAAGTGCATGTGCTACAGAACTCAAAAATGTAAGAAATGTAAACTAATGCTGAAAATCTCTTTCCTGCACAATGAGCTAATGGAAGTAAAAAAAGAACAGTTCAAGAACAGAGCGCTATGAAAAGAAGCAAGGTGCTTTAAAAACATTAGGCTTTATAGGCTAATTAACAGAAATCTAATGAGCCAATTATGGTGAACTGATGAGAGAAGTTTGATGAAAGGAGAAAAAGTGCAGGAGACTGCTGAGAAAAATATGGAAATACTTTAGGTTACATGATGAAAGATAAATGAGTGTTTCAAATTGACAAGGGTGATTAAAAGCAAAGCCAAGCAAAATGAAACAACATTAACTGGATATAATCAGGCAAATCCAGTCTCTGTTTTAATGACAATATGAAGTTACAATTCGGTAAGGATCTAATACCAAATTACTAAAATGAAAAGTACTAATGTGTAATTATATTCTGGTTGTTATTCTAGACTAATCGAATGTCTTTATGCTGTAGTGTGAATTTCAGAAGTTTTGCAGTCTGCAGGACACCAGCGAAGGTGCTTTATATGTGACCGTGACTATTTATATATGCAAATCACCTTGTATCTTAAACTTCCAGGCTAGTTATGCAATCAAGAAGCTAAAACACAGGTAAAAAATATTACTTATGGGCCTGAATTAAGTTAAAATGCCTCAGGCCACACTAGTTGTTAAAAAAGTTGTAATGATTCTGATTAACACCAAGCCTTGTCAAACTATTTTGGTGCTAAGTAACAGCAAACACCAAATGTTTTTTTTTTTTTTTTGACATGATATTTAGCAATAACAATAAAATAACTTACTAATTTGTGCTTCACTCAATAAAATGCTTAAAAACTTTTTGGGAGTCATTCTGGTAAAATAATTAGATAAACGATCATCTGTTTCTAAAAGAAATCATAATGTTTTGCAATTATAATTCTATTTCTCCTTTTTTTTTTTTTACTATATTCCAATACAATATAAACACTTATGCAACATATTAATCCAAAGTACATATTAAACAGATCTTTTTTTAGAGAGAGAGAGAGTTTTTGTGGTGGTGGATTTCACTTTCAATACAATTCAAGGGTCCACTGAGTTGAATTCAAGCTTATTTACTTGAAAGACCTGATTTTACCGAGGGATGTCAAACTATTTGGTTGCCAAGTAGCAGCAAAAAATAAAACGATATTTGGACTATTTAGCAAGACAATTATTTAACTTACTAATTAGTGATAACTTAAAAACTTGTTGTGAGTCATTCAGGTTAAATAATTAGATAAATAATTATTTGTTTTAAAAATAAGCCTGGAAAAAAAATTAAAAAAAACGCCTACAGCGTTCCTATACTTTCTGACCAAAGCATTTTGGTCCTTGCCATGATCTTTCCTCGAGTCATTCAGGTAAAATAATTCGATAATTACTTGTTAAAAAAACTGTTTTGCAATTATTATTAACTTTCTCCTTTCAAAAGATACAAATTTGAACCATACTCCAAATAAGTTTTTCCTACAGCATTCCTACACTTTCTAATCAATGCCATAATCTTTGCTGTTATTCATGACTAAATGATAAAGATTGTTTAAAAATATGCATATTTTCAGAGTTTTTTTCCCCGTATTTCTATGGAATGTGATTCAATTTCCAATTAACTGAATTCAAACGATTAGTATGAAAATACTAACTGAACAAACTGTTATTATGCTAAATTTACTCTTAACAAAGAGTACAGTACATATGAAGTATACTCAGTGCAAAGCAAAACTACATTTATTTACTGGCAGCAACACTCGATGTGCCGTACATACCGTATAAAAGGGCGGCGCACACATATGTGAGGTGTCACACATTGAGTGGCTTGCTGGCCAGTTGTGTGCTGGGACGCCTCCAGCTCTCTCAAGCTCAGTGCATCTTTTCCCAGCAGGGGGCTGGCCATGCGGAGAGCTCCGGCCTGGGGCAAGACTCTGTGTCAGCAGATAGTGCAGAGGGGTGGGGGGGCACCCAGGCCGCGGGGAAGATTCAGGAGTGCTGGCCTTCGCCAAGACCCACACTCTCTTGGCATTTTGGCAGGGTGGAGCGGCACAATAAAATGATCCAATTTAAGCTGTTTTAGGAGCGCCTGAGAATGTTCAAATATTATTTTTTTCCCGGCGCAGGAAACAGTTTGCTGCTCTAACGATCGCTGCAGATCCGTGTTCCTGCAAGCCTCAGAGAGTCCGTGTAGGTAGCCAGTTGGCGGAGATGTTCTGATCGCCGGTCCCTTTGGTCTTGTTTCGGCCTGTGTGTTCGACTTCTCTGACCCGGTTGCCTTCGCTGTTGTTATCTCGTTCCTGATATTCAACACAACGCCTGAAGACAATCCAAAATAAATGGAGTGTATTGGGACTTCTAGGAGAGGAGAAGAAGAAATTGCCTGTGTTATTCAGTTTACGAGCATATAAATAAACAGAGAGGTGCAGTCTAGGTCTAGCGTGTATGTCAGCTATTCTACTATGACTTTTTAAAACAAAAGTTTGGGGTCGGCAAGTTGTTTTTGAAAGAAGTCTCGTATGATCAAAAATACAGTAAAAACACTAATATTGTGAAATAATATTACAATTTAAAACTGCAATTTTTCAGCCTGTCTACAGTGTCACATGATCTTTCATGTATGATTTCAATATGCTCATTTGCTAATATTATCAATGTTGATAACAGTTGTGCTAACAGCATTTATTTGAAAAATAATTTTATTGTCATATCATAAATGTCTTTGCCACTTTTGATCAATTTAAGGCATCCTTACTAAAAAGTATTAAATTTTTTTTTTTTTTACTGACACTAAATCTTTCTAATATTTCCTAAAGTATATATATTTATATAAATAAATCATTATATTAGTTATTAGTTTAACTATATGATACAATATACCATATTTAGTTATTATATATTTATTTATATATTATTAATATACCCCAAAATATTTGTTCATATTGGATAAATATTGAATGGAATATTTTTTGTTGTATTATTGATGAACTTGATGGACGAAGAAAAAATAAAATAAAACACGCGCGCACACACACACCTCAAGTTCCATCTTCAAAAAAAAGGGAAAAATCATTAATTCAGTGGATTACCCAAAATAGGCATTATATTATCTATAATTTATCCAGTATAATTAATAAATTTTTGGGGTTAAATGTTCAGCAAAAATACCTGTAATGTGATATACACCGTTCCCATGGTATAAAATGAATCTTTCTGTGATATATGATTCGTCATACCGCCCGCCCCACAGCATTCATACATAAAAGGCCAAGTGAACACAGAACGGCTCTCGCAGTGAAGGCCTCTCATTTCTCGTGTGTATTGCCGGTTAACCCCCTTCCATAATATTCTGCCGATTTAATCCTCTCCATAAATGACTAATGCCCAGTGTGCTGTACACTTTGACATTATTGATGTTGATGATGATGAGGATCAGTGTAATAATTGCCTTTAATGCGGTTATTGCTATTACTGTTATTATTACTGCTAATGAAGGAAATGCTGGCCCACATCGCCTCAGCAGAAATTTCACCATGGAAATAAATGAAAAAATTTCTTTATTGGATTACACTAAAAGCAATTCCAAATAAATGGGCCTTGAATACGTCTGTGAGATGAAGATCACAAACATGTAATTTCATTGTGCTGGGAGCAGGGGCATACAACTCAGCAAGACGCAACGAGACGGTTCACTTCAATCCGAGGCTGCGTCCGCATGCATGATCACACACATACGCCAAGAGGTGCTGCGTTTCTGTCATCTCCACGTGCATGTGGAGTTAGCGTGTTGTCAATGATAAAAAGCACTTGACGAGTTGAATAACCCTTAGCAGACGATGCTTATCAAACAGTGAAGAAAAAGCTTGTAAGGAACTAGATTAGAACAAGTTGGGATATGCTGATAGGACCCGATTGATGTATGAGCTTTATTTCTAGCTCTATAAAACTCGTGTTGTCTAATTTATTGCTGTTCACAGGTGGTCTATGACACTAATTTTTGTTGTGTTAGTCATTTCAGTTATAAAGAAGAGCATCTGAGCCCCTAGATATTGCAATCGTAAAAGAAATTGAGTTCTGGGGGTTAGAAATAAACAAGCCGACATAAATGAAGACGATGAATTATGAGGAAAATGGACAGGTTTTCTGACGAGTGAAGAGTTAACAATATGACCAGGTTATTTACAATGAATGCAACAAAATCTAAAGCTCTTTCTGCACATTTTATTCTCAAACTTTTGGACATGCAATTATCTGCACTTCTCATGTGAAAAAAAAAAAAAAAAAGAATTTATTTTATTTTAATAAAATATTATAAAATAAAAATAAATAGTGTTGTCAAACGATTAATCGCGATTAATCACATCCAAAATAAAAGTTTGTGTTTACATAACATATGTGAATGTACTGTTTATATTATGTATAAAAACACACATATGCAAGAAAAATGTTTATATATTAAAATATGTATATATAATATAAATTATATGAATATAAATATATACAGTACATGTAAATATTTTCAAAATATATACTGCATGTGTGTATTTATATATACATAATGTGTGTGTGTACTCTGTATATTTATTATGTCAACAAAACTTTTATTTTGGATGCGATTAATCGCGATTATTCATTTGACAGCACTAAAAATGAAATAAAATAGGAATTTCAGCCATTCTATTTATCTATCCAGCTAAGTCTTGACAAACTTACTTTTCTGGTTAAAATTACAGTTGAATTTAAATAGAAATACAAATAGAAATGTACAATTATTTTAATCCTAATTAGATTATATGTGATGTTGTTTTTTGTTTGCTTGACTGTGACAGTGTTTTAGTGCCACATAAAAAATAAAAAAAGAAGATCATGAGAATAAAGTCATATTTTGAGAATAAAGTGAAAATTGTGAGAACAAAGTTGCATTATAGTGACAGTAAAATAGTCATAAAAAAAATTAAAGTCTAAATTTCAATACAAGATTGAAGTCGTAATATTTTAAGAATAAAATTAACATTTCAAAAGGAAAAATTATTGTGAGCAACAACGCTCCCGGTAGCTTCTACATGAGCAATGGATGTGATTTATTCAAATCCTTCAGAATAGGATTTAGCAATAAAGAAATCTGAAATGGCAACCAGAATCCTTAGCTTAATTTTTTAATTAATAATTAAAAAAAAATTTGCACTAAAACACCACCATACTTTACAGACTTGGTGAAAGTGACGTGATGTGTGACCCCATGAACCCGCGACCTTCAGGTTACAAGTTCAGGTCCCTATCCATTAGGCCACGACTGCTAGGTCACTATGAACTTTATAAAAAAATTATAATAATTGTGACAGAGAAAAGGCATAAAAACAGCATACAAGTCTAGAACGATGAGTAAACGGTGACAAAATTTAGGCTACATATCTGGGTGAATTATTCTTATTAGTCAATAGTTGGCAGGGTAAGCTGGATGAACCGGGGCTCTACTGCTGTTAATGTACATAAAGATGGGTTCTTCCATCAGCCCTGTCAATTTATAAATCATTACCGTGCCACACATCGTTATTTTTCCCACTCATCTTAAGAGACAGCAGAGAAAGTGAAAGTTAAATCGCAAAGATTAATTTACAATTAACACTCAGCAAATAGCAGCATGGGAATAACACAAAGGTCACACCGAAGACATAAAAATAGAGAAGAATAAGAGCTACTGCACAAAACACAGACAGTCTAACGCAACAAGAGACATAATAAATCACACACGTTGCATGTACCAGACTATTAATGTTATGAGACGTGCAAACATAACTAGAACTGAAATGCATATTTACTACTTCTTTGAAGATTACAAATGCAAAGTAGGTCTTCTGGTCTGTATCCATGATCCCTAAACTTTTCTTTTCACACAAGTCTGTAGAACTGACTTTTTTGTGTGTGCAAATTTAGCTTGTAATGAGTTATATTTCATTATATTTTCTCATATGTTGTGCATTATTTCATATAAAGCCCATTGTTTCCAAGCTCATTGAGCAAGCTTTATGTAATTCACTCTAATTCCATATACAATTATTACAGCATTCATAATCGGCATATGGTGTGTGTGTGTGTGTGTTCTGGGGGGGGGGGGGGGGGGGGGCAGGATAGAAGAAGCTAGTTAAGTCTTAAACTGAAAACACTGCTAGCTATTTGGCATTTAAGAAATTATATTATACATTATACATGCCTGTTCAACTACTAGCTGTACCTGTATAAAATGTCAATCATTAAAAAAAATATGATAGAACATTTAATATGAAAATAAGAATAAAATAAGTAAATAAATGAAATTATAACAAATATACCAAATAAAGAAATCTTAAATGAGTATTAAATGATCTCGCCATTTTCTAGATTATCATACCACAACATATTGATTACAACAGCACAAAATACATTGATTATGTTTGCATGCACAGATTTTTTAATCCGAAACAATTCCATTCAACTGTAGATTCCAAATGGAGCATTCACATACACTAAACTCAATCCAGTCACAATTTCTTTGTATGCAAATCAGCATTTAGCATCCATAACATTATAATAATAACAGGAAACTTGTGATTCGTATCAGAGAATGCCACTGTCAGCTGACCAAAGTTAGAAAACTCCGTACTGTACTCTATGTATATAACAAGACAACTTTCTTCTCATGTTGCTAACTTTAGTTTCAAGACGAAAAAAAAAAAAAAAAAAAAAAAGCAGCAGCATCCTGAAATTCTATCACTCCCACTACAGTACATCAATAAATCTGTCTGAGCATCCACCTTCAGTTGATGGACAGCGGTTTCTATTTTTGACATACTGCAGACTAACTCCAGCCACAATATTTTCCCCATCTGTCTGAATGAAATAACTTCTGAGCTTGAAATGAAATCTGAAAGTATAGTCAGTTTTTAAGGTTTACATTGAAATTATTATTTATTAACAGATTTAGGATCCTCACTATCTCTTCCAATCCCAAATTCAGCATAATAGCATCATTCTGATCTGATCTGGCATTTATGCAAAGACTTCATTCTGATTAAGTAATCAATCATTAAGATGCGCATAAACAGCAAATGTAGGGATGTCTGGATACCATTTTAATGGTTTAATTAAATTTTAATAATCAAAAAAGGATGTCTAATCAACTGAATTCATAAAACTTCAACAGTTTATTAACATTTTAATAGTAATAGTGCCCTATAAAATGTGTACATATATATATATATATATACAGTATCCCTTCTAGCCTTAGAGTTGCGCACTTAAAAACAAAGCCCACTAGACAGTGACCATGTGCTGATTCTGAATGTGTCTCTCACATAGACTGACAAAGGAGTATACTTTAAAGGCAAAATAATAACAGTTCTGTACATGGAAATGACATACCGTGAGCCTCAAACACCATTGTTTCATCCTCCTTATATAAATCTTGTGAATAAAAAAGACCACTGAAAAACAGGTGAATCAGAACATAACACTGACTGTGACATAACAGTTGGGATCACTAATAGTTACACCCCCAACATTTGCATAAACCCGCTCATGTTCTAGGCCAGCCGCACCTACACAGCCGAATCATCAGAAGTTCTGCAGGTATTGTAAAGAAACAAGCGAGGACAACAGCGAAAATGGCAGATCATGGAAATAAATGTAATGTCCCAGGCTGTGCAGGGGATGTGAAGAGCAGGGATGGGTTGGTGTCTGTATTCAGAAAGGAACGGAAAGCAAGT